>NW_023339873.1:15814534-15838670 GCF_004916995.1 Morone saxatilis
GTGTGTGTGTGTGTGTAGGCAGAGATGCAACAGCTACACACGCACACACAGTGACACACTTGTTCGACTAGCGATATGGAAAATAGGCCCTCCCATGCACAATTGACTTCTAATACATTGTATACTCCTCAAACCATCCATTTACCAGGCACTGCAATTTCAGGGGCCCTGAAAGAAGCACTTTGCCAGCACTTTACAAAATACCTTAAAAAATCTCCAGCCTCTACAAATGCTCTCTCTCACTAACTGCCAATTCTAGCATGTCTGTTAAAGTGACAACACAGCCTTGTTCCCTGCCCTGGTATATTGAACATCGCTTTATTGACTTGCCAGGATTTCCATGTTGGACACAAGACCTGGTGCTACCTACTGTTTAGACACCCCACCGCCAATACCATTACAAACACACAACCCATCTCTCCAAGCGTGCTCACGTGTGACTCTCCAAGCTAGTGGCACCCAAAGGATTACACGGCTGTGACAATTTCACCCAAGAACTGATAAAAAACCGGAGGTAGGCGGGGTGAATAAATCAAGTGGAGCGGCTGAGAAAGAGAAAGAGAGACAGGGAGAGTAAGAGTCTCTCGTCGAACAACCTTGAATTTCTCCTTGATGCTGAGATCCTAAAATACTGCTAATCAGCACAAAAAAATCCCCCAATTAAGAACAAAAATCATCACAAAATGTTCATTAACGCTGATGGTAGATTGGCTTGGCATTTCAGAGGTTTTTATTCTCAGACCTTTGCCTAACGAGCTCCCTGGCTGCACCAAAGGGCTGCGGGAGGGGGAGTGACATCACATCAGGGGTCAAAAGTCAAAGAGAGGTGTTGCCGGCTGTTGACCTCCTTCACCTCTAAATTCTCAAACATGCTGAATCCCCCTGTGATTTTCCCATCTGTCAGCTCGCAGGAATGTGTACAAGGACTACACACTTACAGCTTTGCCTTATAATGTACATGTAACACACACATATATGTTAAACATCCATCATCAATCAATCGGCTATCACTTAGTCTATCGGCGACTGCGTGTTGTTTTTGGCCATTTTTTGGGGCGGTTTTTAGCATTTTATTTTGCTAATTTAAAGGGCCAGTGTGTAGGATTTAGTGGCACCTAGTGGTGTAGTTGCAGATTGCAACTCACTTGCTTTACCCTTCCTCACAAACGATTTTCTGGTGATTATATATGGGTGAAAACATTCCCATTTCTGCCAATAGCTCCTCCTGAATCCAGTTGCACACTATGTGAGCTGACCCAGGAGCACAAAGAGGCCAGCGATGGCAGAGGGAGTCAGCGGGAAAAAACAGCAAGGAGAGCTAAAATATTTTCAAATCTAACTCTGTGAATTAAGGGTTTATTTAGACCAAACCTGAGTTTGTGATTGTTGGGGCATACAGGAGCACATTTCCTTGACATTGATACACACAGACCCACACATTCTCACATACACTGATCACATAACTAAACTGCTTCCCTCCCACACACACCTTTCCATTACATTCCATTATTATCAATACATACGCCTATAATCACCTCCTCTCACACATAGGTTCATGTACAAAATGCACACTTTTCTGCACACATATACCTAAATCTCATCCACACACATGCCCCCTGCTCCCCTCTGCCCCCTCCAGAGTCCAGGTCAGGGTGCCCTCCAGAGCGTCTCGCCCTCACTGCTGTTAATTACCACTAATTGGCCCCGCTCGTTTTTTCCCCCTGCTATAATGGAACCATTCATCTTTACTACTTAATGAGTAGGCACTCTAGTCACCAGCCAAGGTCACCCACAACTAGCATCCAAAAGACAGAAAGACAGAGACTTGGAAACAACTGGGAAAAAAAGAACAGAGAAAAGAGTCGAGAGAGATGGAGACGTTGTTTATGTTTTTTTAAAATAGAGAGGAGAAAATGTGAGTTTGCAGAAGTTTCCACACATGACTCTGCTTTTTGGAATACAGCCAACGTGTAAAAAAAAAAAAGTTGAGAAATGTCTGGGGAGCTGTGGGAGTCTGCAGTGTCCAACGCAAACCACAACACACACAGGGAATTTCCAAAGACAGACTAATTAAAATACCCGTTATGCGAGTGAAAACAATGGATCCCTCAAAACAACGCTGAAAGCACAGGCTTGCGCAGTCAAAACGAGCTGTAAATATAGAAATGTATTTTTCAAAATGCAGTAAGAAGAGCCTCTTCTCCGGCTTATGCACACATAATTATCAAAACAATCCCTCCGACTGTCAGCACAGACTCCAGCCCCAGCGGGTGAGAGGGCAACATGTTAGCCGGCATAAAACATCTAATTAACACTGAATGCTTTAAATATTAGTCCAATGGTTGCTTTGTATTCATTTCTGTGGTGAGTCCTGAAACAAGGCAACTTACTGCTGAAAATAACAAAGTATCCTGCAAAACTGTGTATGGTTTGATCATAAAAGACCCAGGAAAGCACATTTTCAAATTCCCAGACTAACACTGGAGTAAATCTGGAGTTTTGAGCAAAATTTATTAGTCTGACTCCAATAAACTGTTGCCAAATCAAGTGTCTACCCACTGAATTAGATTTCACAGTACACAACAAACTGTTGACACATGCACCCAGGGCCTAGCAGGTCAGACAGGATAACAATATCTTCACATTTTGTAACTGTGTGAGCAATTCTTTGCCTAAGGTAAAGAAAGCGGTTCAAGCATCATAATTTGTCCTTGCAAGTCATGCCAAAATCTGACAACCAGCCATTTTCCTTGGATACGTTGTTCTGTCAGAAAAGTGCTATTGTGCTGTAGTTCCTCCATTCATGCAGAGTAGCGGAAGCGTGCAGTCATGTGCTCCTGCAGCGCTGTGGCGATCAGCCCGGCACAGCAATGTTTGTAAATGGGACAGTCGTCTATGGATTATGTTAATGTGGTATTCCACACTCCCCTCTGGCATGTGTCTGACATTACAGTAACCTTTGCATGTTTAGCCAACAGTAACTATGGATGTTCATTGAGTAGGGAGACGCACACGTGTGCATGCACTTAGAAACACACGCACACACAGGCCCAGATGCACAGGGAGATTAACTGAGCACAGTAAACATCTGCTCTTGCAAACCGTATTGATATCCTTTGGAGAAATTAACATCTTAAAGAAATAAGACACTTAAACTTCAAAATAAAGTTCACTTGTGTTGTCAATATCTAATCCAGTTCATCCGGTTTGTGTCAAAGGAGTGGCTGGAATGTAGAACACAAGTCTGGCCATCAGAGAGGTGCGTAATGCAACAGAATGAGAGAAATACCTAAGACTAAATATCTGTATTCCATACCTACTACAACACATAACAACCAAAATTCTAAAATAACATTGTCTCCCACATACAGTATCTCCAGTGAGCAGTGTCACATATGCCTGTGTGTGTGTGTATGTCTGTCCACTGTGCATATGTCTTTGGAAGAGGATGTGGTGTAAAGCTGCTCCCCAAATTGCTGAGATAAAATTGATCTAAATTAGGTAGCGTTCAGCCAGGAGTGACCACGAGTGTCCTGTTGTGACCGGTGTCTATAAATCACCAATATATCCATGTTCTCACACGCACACACACAGTAACGTGTAATGGACTATCTTAGGTTTGGTAGGAAAGGATAAAGATGAAAGGAACATGTTCTGGCTGGAGAAATACATGGTTGACCCGTCAACACAAAAGACAGAGAGATGGACACACATTAGTGTATGTTTAAGAGAGAGAGAGAGAGAGAGAGAGAGAGAGAGTGAGTGTGTGTGTGTGTAATAAGAAAAGTGGAACTTGGACAGAAAAAGAAACAACCCCGAAGTAAAAGACAAAACTCATCAACAGAAACTCGGTGCGTCGTCCGTGTCCCATCGTTTTTCTATTTTTGTCTCTCTGTGCTTCACAGACGACAGACAGCGCCTTGCTGGTGCTGTTTGGTTGTATTCTTTTTTCTTTTTCTTTTTTTTAGCTGAGCAAATGGTCCCACTGTGCCAGCACTGATTAGGATCAACTCAAACCAAACAGCAAGACGTGTGACTGGAGTGTACAGTCTACAGTCTGGAAACAGAGACGAGTTGAGGGGCTTTGATGTGTAAAGTGATGGATGATGATGATGGTGATGGTGATGATGATGCTGATGATGTTATTCTCACCGGCTGGTAAGAGGAAGAGAGCATGGTGGCAGTTGTAAGTTCATACATGAATTCACACACGCAATATATGGATTACACACTGGCTTCTATGTGAACATGGATTTACATTTTTATGCTAGATTATGCAGCAAGTTGACTCAGTTGGCAAATGTTCCCCAGCAACACTGTACTGAACAAACTGTTCAATAAAAAAGATACATACATACACATACTTATTATTACAACACATTCACACACATTCACACTCGTGTTTTTTTTTTTGAATAAGCATTTAATTTCTATGCATAGAACATAAAAAGGTTCTTGGAATCGGTTCTTAATTGGTTCTCTACCACTTCCATATTTTATTTCAAATGTTTGTGATAAGCTGATTATTTAGTCCGCTAGAAAAAAACAAAAGCTTAAGGTAAAATAAATTCTGATAATATATAGAATATATATTCTTTATGAAAAATAATGTGCACATTCTTACAGTATAAATAAAATCAATCCCCAGAATAATCTGCCAATTATCCTCTCTTTTCGTTTTGTTCAGCTGAGCTATCAGGCTATTAGCTCTATTATACAAAGAGTTAGGAGATGCAGAGTTTGGTTGGATCTTCGAAATGTCATGCTGACTGTTGAATTAATTACATTAATTGCTGCAATCACAGAAGTGCTCATTTATAGGGGGGCCTGTTTCCCATTTCCACTTCTATTGTCCAGAGGCAGCGGCTGCTATAAGCAGGACAGTGTTTCAGTAGTGGCCCACAGATCTGCTCAGTATAGTGTATAAATATTCGATAGGATATGCTGGCTGTCTAAATACCTGTCTGACTGCTAGTCCCTTGGGAGACCTAGCTTTCTACTGAGAGGCAGGGACATGAGGCAGATGAAAGAGGCGAGACCATATTTAGAGAAAAAACAAGGACAGAACAAAAAGATATGGCTGCGAAAGTGAAAGCAAACTGTAAAGAGTACCATCTGTTTAGTAAGTATTTAACTACTATATAACTATTATTTAACTGAAAGAAAGAAGAAAAGGAAAGAAAGAAAGAAAGAAAACACCCCTCCTCCGGGGTAAACGGGGAGGAGGAGGGTGGGGGGTCCTTCCATTCAGCTGCTCCACGTGGCTAATTAGCATATGTGAAGGTCAGGGTGGTGACGGTGGGGGGGTTTGGGGTGCCATCACAGCACCCACTGCCATGAGACCTGGCGCCTTGCCAGCCACACATATACACACACACACTACTAAATGGAGGAAACCAAATATATTTGTGTGTGTGAGAGGCTAACAACTCGTAAATACTTCTTTTTCCTCGCATGCTGCACAAGGCTGGGGCTGGGGGGGGGGGATCCAGAGGGAGAGGATTTTAACTATGCTGACATTTGCCAGAGTTCAGATACTGATTCTCACTTGGTCTCTTTCTCTGTCTCTGTGAACTCGGCCAGGCCCATTCCTCAGAAGTCAGCAGCCCTCAATGTGACTCACTTCAAATATCGCCTATATTTCTACATCTCTGGCCTTCCTATACTCTGTTTAATGACAGCAACTAAGTCTCAATGCTAGCAGATTCATGAAAACCATGACTTATCGAAATAGAAAAGACAAATTAAAAATCAATAAATGATCACAACAAAGACCTGAAACTTCTAAAATTGTACCTGCTTATGGTTGATTTTATTTTATTTTTTAGGGGAGGGGGTAACTGTCATAAATATCAATAACAATGTATTTGTTGGATAAATAATGATTAATGCAACATATTTGCTGCCTGAACTCACAAAATGTCATATTGTGCCCATGCAGAAGTTGTGATTACATGACATTATAATACTGAGAAGAGCTTTTCTTTGTTTCAGTGTTCAGTACAAAATCAAGGAAGCCTGTTTATTCACTAACTCATCTGACAGAAAGAGAGCCAACAGTAATTTGAAATTTGTTTGCTGTGACAAGTTTGTTTTATTGCTTTTGATGGAATCGTCGCTTTAAGATCCATTAGGCTATTTGAGACACACAGATCAAGTAGTGTTCATATGTGTTAGGTGTAGCTATAGCCCATCTATAACTGTATGTAACCCCATACCAGACCTGTGATAAGTCGTACAAATCCTAGAATGCCAGGAGGACAGCTATAGTTTCCATACACGGTCATCATGAGTAGAATCCACCACTGCCGACACAGGAGAAATAAGGTTGATACATGAAACTGAAATGACTAACAGGTCGAATAAAAAAAGACTGACTACATCGTCCACACGGAAAAATCTAATTCTCCCATATGCACAATTAGCTTTCTTCCCCAAAATTGCTTTCGTTTTGATTTTCCTGCTCCCTCCTGACACAGGCAGTTGGGATAAGACAGGACTGAGAAACAGCTGACACCAAATCAACGCCCGCTCGCAGTAATTAAATCCTTTCTTCAGGGCGTTTACATATCAACCTTTGACTCCTGGGGGGGCTGTGGGGCCAGACAAAAAAAATACAATTATTTTATGGAATATAGCTAATATGTGAACTTATGTCAGGTGATACAACTGGACAGCAGTTTTTTTTTTTTAAATTCATATTATTTTTTTAAAATCAGAATTAATTGGCGTTTTGTGGAAACCGCATGCAGACCAGGGATAACCCCGGCCTGCCAATTACCTAAGCAGTCTCTGTGTTTCATCCTAGGAAGATGAAAAACGCTGTGCGGGGCCCTTATCGGACGCAACAGAGCAAATTAAAATTTCACTCTAGTGTTGCTAATCAGCACTGTGCTGGCTGGCCAAGACAGAGATGTAAACAAAACAACGTAAACAAACGACTGACGGGAGGGGGCAGAGAAGGAAAGAGAGAGGGAGAGAGAGGGAGAGAGAGACATTGCGAGAGGGGCGGGGTTGAGGTTGGACTGCTTAGTGCTGACGAAGGGGCTTTAACCTTCTCCTACCTGCACACACACACACAGAGAAGAGACACACACTCAAGGACACACACAAACAGAAAAATCTAAACACAGTGTAGAATAAAAAGAAGCACTTAAACACACACACACACCATTTCCTGACCAGACCTCATGGGCTGTCCGTCCGATGCAGGACATGTACCATAAATTAAATTCCAGCAGCCACAGTCAGGCCCATCACTATGCACAAGGCTCCCTGAGATAGCCGCATAATACAATGTGACATTGATGCATTGCTCCTATTATAAAGTCTTTGTTCGTATCACACTAATAATTCATAAGAGAGAAATGTAAACAGTATGCACTGGAGAGCACTGCGAGCAGGAATCATTTCAAGGTAAGCACATTACCAAGGATGGGATTGGGTCTAGTCTTTGATATGTAGAACTACTGAGCTTTGATTTCATTTCTAAAAAAACAAAAAAACAGAAGCAAAACAGTGAGCATAATGGTGATAAATTAGTGGAAACTGTAGATATCCATTTTTGTTTTATTAGGTCAAATTTTAAATGAGTTGCTGCTGTAATTATCTAAGCAACAACACTATTTCCAACTTGCTAGGCCCTCATTATTATCTACTAATTACTTTTATTGTTCTCTGTGTGTGTTGTGTGTGTTCTGATTAGTGGATAACAGATCCTTGTTGCACGTATAGGCTGAGACAGAAAATGCTGTTTCATTCATAATATAAACCCACATAAGTCATTAGGATTGCACATATGCTGTTGTATTATGTATTATTTCTATAGGTGCATAAGGTAGACAAAGAAAAGGCCCGGATTAAAGGCAGCTGATGTGTACAAAAACATGCAGACACACTTTCAGCCAGAAGGTCACAAACTGAACACTGAATGTTTTTCTGTTTTTCCTCAATCACATAAGCCCCAGTCATTTGAAAAAGTAGGACAATGTCATTTTGATGTGAGAGCAGGTTCAACACACACTTCTGAATTACATATCGACACATTTCTCTGATGTGTGTGTGTGCACATACACAACACAAACGCACACAGTGGTGGGGCTCTGTCTTCATTTTGGTGAGCGGCCAGACAAGTGAGTGTGGGGGGAGGGGGGGGCGCGGTGTAAATGAGGTGCACTCGTTTCGTTCACAACCTGCTCCTGAAGAGAGGCAGTGGGGAGGGAAATTGAATTTGAAAGAGGGGAAACTGTGCCAACAGGTGACAGAGGCGTGCTCCGACCAAACGCACTCTGAAGTGAAGCGCAGTCATATCACGGGGCCAATTTGGAGGCAGCATTATGCACTACACTGCTCGCCTTTCTCACACAGCCTGTCAGTGCACAGGAGAGCAGTGCTGCCGCTACAAATATGAATTAAACATTTTGTAGCGTGAATATACTGCTGCTGAAATGTTGATAGAGTCAAGAAAAAACACAGTAGCACATGCACTTACTCCTAAAGTGGAAAACTAAAGAAAAAAAACATTTGCAGTATATAATTTAAATGTAAGATTTGTTTAAGGGGTTGTTTTTTGGAATTATCTGCACTGAAAAATTTTATATGAAGAATATGGCTCATCTTACTGTATGCTGCGACTGACATGCTGGTTTTATTTGTCTGATATATATATATTTAACACCTAATCTGCACATTACTGTGGGTTTTTAGTGACCATCTTATCAGTGCATAATTTGATACAATTTGATAATTTGATACAATACTACAGCAAACCCTCCCACGCTAAAACATTCACTTAATTTCCTTCAGAATCCAACGCAAATTGCCTTTGATTGAAACAAAGTAGGCTAATGAACTGCTTTTGTTTAGCTATAGGCAGACAGTATAAGCTATGCTCAACCACCTTGCCCTCCAGTCATCCAGATGTGCCATCCAGCAGTGCGAATAATTTAGTGCATCAAAAACAACCAGAATAATGGCTCTTTTGAAGAAACGCTGTGTTGTTTTGGGGCAGAGTTCTGAACTGGCAGCTACCCCCTCCCCTGGCTATAGGTCTGCTGTTGACACGTCAGTATTTTCAGCACAGGTACTCCAGGGACACCCCCGGGATCCTTGAGTGCATTCCCCCCCAAAAACAGAAGGAGGAATACTTGAACAATTAGAAACACTTTCTTCCATCTCTCAGCTGTTACCACTGAGGTGCCCTCCAGCAAGGCATTCAACCCCCAGCTGCAGCAGCGGCCAACTAAAGTCAGCTTGCAGGGATTGTTGTGTAAAACTGTGGTTGTGAAAGAGTCTTTTAGTTTGTGCATTGGCATTACACATGAGATAAATGTGTTGGACAATTTTCTCTAAAGTCTGCTAGAAATTATATATTCATATAAAATACAACAAACAAAACTGGACAACCCTCAAAATATAACAAGTTATTTAAGATTATGACTCACTACTTGAAAACACATGATCTATTTTCTTTGTTATTTTGGGCTGACATTGCAGTGTCTGCTTAGTGTGGAAAAATTATGGGAATAATTATCAGGAGCAGCCTAAACCTTCATAAAACTTCAATTATTGCGTTGGATGGCCTCCAAGTCTGGAGTATTCCCATAAGACGTGAATGCAGCATCACTACAGCGCCACAGCCACGGATCCCTTCAAGAATCATCTTCTTTTTTTTTGTCCAGTCTGCCCAGCGGGGCCACAAGGAGCCAATCAGATGGCAGACTGGGTGTCAAGTGTGAGCCGGGAGTACGGAGAGCTTTTAGCCAGTTTACCTCCACTATTCAAATTCTGAAAAGAGCTGCACGGGAATAAACGAGGCGCGCAGGAGCGCTCCGGCTCGATATGGAGCGCACGGAGAGGGACCGACGGTGTTTGCACGGCCGCGGTGTCCGTTTGATTTAGTCAAATCAGTTACGCTTGAAGAGGTGATGCATATAACAGAACGTTAGCGTTTCCAATAGTCATTTAAATACATTTTCTAAAGGAGTATTTTACTTTGTTCGACGAGCGCCTCGAACACAACACGTCCTCTAAACAGGGCGTTTCGCAACGTGTCTGACACCACGTCGGCAGAGAGGTGAATGTGCCCGACATTAATGTTTCTCTTTAATCTGCCGGATAAAACTAAAAAGGAAATAATAGGGAGAGCACACAGCTGGAATATCAGCTATAGAGATGTGAGGGTACAAGCACAGCCTCTCATTTGTTTATTATTATAGGCTCATTAAAAAAGCCTCATCAATGAAGCTGTTTATAAGACATAAATGTGGGTTTCATCCCCATTCTCTGTCATGTTAAAGCTCAGGTAGTTCTAATATTTAACACGTTTACACAAGTCAGAATAGTGCACAAGTAGGCCAATGGCTTTCCTCATGCATAAAATCCTCTTGATCAATAATATGAACCAGGTAATTGTCCTATAATTTACTTACAAACTTTAACACTCTCATCGACACATAATGCCCCCTTGTCCGATATGCATGGACTGTATTTGTAGTCAACACACACACACACACCTACACACCCAAAACACAACATCTCCAGTAATTATGAGTGACACACCAGCGTTGAAAAACCCCAAGTTCACTGGTGCACACCGGAGCGGCTGACTGAGAAGTTTCCAAAAACTTACCTGCGTCCTGCCCAGGCCCTGCCCCCCGTTGCCTGGACTCATTGAATGAGGGTGGTTTCTCTGCTGCCCTCCCCAGCCGTGGGCCGAGCTGGCTCCATACTGGGGCCCCACGTCTTTCCCTAGGCCCATGCCGGCTTGCTGCTGTGCCGTGGAGCCGCTGTAGTCTTGATACGCACCGCCATAACCCCGCATCATAGGGCTGGGGGACGTCAGCAGTTGGTTGAGGGTCGGGGTGGCCCCTGAGGGATGCTGCTGCTGAGTTTGCCCTGGGAACCTCTGAAAACCACCCGAAGCAGCTCCCAGGGGGGACTTGCCGTGGCTCGCTGAGGAGTTGCTGCTCATCATCATGTTCCCAGGTTGCCGACATCCAGAGGGGCCCATTATCCCGTAGGCCCCACCACCGTAACCCGCCCGGTACGCCGGGTACTGATTGTACTGGCTGTTGTGGTACCCTGCTTCGTGGGAGTTCTCCATGCTGTTATGCGCCGAGGAGTGCGTTATCCCCATCCCACTGCTTTGTTGCTGCTGTCCGCCATGTTGCTCATAACAGGGCCTCTGAGTGTAATAGTTGTTATTAAACTCAGAGTTGTTACTAGTTGGCCCCAAGTTAGAGTGTTCATACCTGGTACCCATCATCCTCTCCACGGGCTTGCAGGTGAGGTCCCCCTCACCTTTTCCTGGCATGTGCTGCTGCTGTGGCTCCCCCTGGCCCCCCAACAGGTTCTCTTTGCCGCCGTGGTGTTGGTGATCCATACCTCTGTCCCCGCGGGGCCCCTGGCCGTTGTTATTGGCGGTGTTGTTACTTTGAATCTGTCGCTGCTGATGTGGCGCAAATTGGCCGAATTGCGGCGGCTGCTGCTGCGGCGGCGGTTGAGACTGAGGGGGATCTCCGCTCCCCACACATTTCAGCTTGTGGTTCGCGATCAAACCCGTTTCCATCGAGGAAGTCGTTGAATTAGTCGAAGCCGGGGCGGACGTGAGGTTATTCCCATCTTTATCGTGGCCGTCCGGAACGTTGTGAGTCGTGGAAGTTGAATGAACCATGTTGAGCTCGTTTCGGCGGTGATGGTCTACATTATTCAGAGTCCCATCTCCGGCACCCAGCATCGGTCCAGTCCGCTGTACGGTCCCTCCTCCTCCTCCTCCTCCGGATTTCCCCGAATTGAGCTCCGGACCCAAACCGCTGGATAATTTCTTATTTTTGTTATTAGTTCTGGTCGGAGCCGATGCAACTTGCGCAGCCATGGTCACTCCAACATCTCAGCGCGCAGTGACAGCAAGCCCCGACCAGCCTTGCACACAGAAAATAACACAAGAGGGGAAGAAAAACACAAGCTGGGAGGTGAAAAATATATTCAGTGGAAAAGCAAGCTCTGTTGTAGCGCTGGTGTTGCTGTGGTGGTGGTGAAATGGTGCGTCAGTGAGGCTTCATGTTGAAAGTTTCTCTGCCAGGTTTAAACGAAACTTTTTTTTCTTCCCCCCTCCGCCTCTCCTCCATCCCGGTTCTCGGTAATATGTTGCAGCGTCTCCCGGAGCCCTTGTGGCCCAGCATGGCATGAGAGAGAGCGGGCTCTACCAGCTTATCCACCTCCAGGGCTCCGGCGCGCCTCACATGGAAAATCCGGACTGGAGTAGCGAGCCATTACGCACGCTGTATTCTGATGTCTCTGTGTTTCACGATGCTTTGCAGGTTGATCTGAAAATAAAAAAACGATACACTGATAAAGCAGTACTCTGACATGACATACACTTATCTTACTGTCATTATAATATCAAGATTTCTTTTTATAACGGCACCTCAGACGGTCAAGGATCGACTGCCTCCCTTGAGTTTGAAGTACATATTATTTTTAAACAAACAATTAGCTTGGCAGATCGAGCATTTCCAAATTACGCGCAGACATTGCTCATCCGCTCCACGCGGATCCTTCAAATAAACACACCAGCAGATGTTAAGTTTGGCCGAGCGAGTTTCTGCGCAGTTATCCAGATCTGATTTTCCCTCTTCCCACTCTCCCTGTCCCTCGGCTCAAGCCAGTTCTCTGCAGCTCTGACAGGAGTCGGACACGCAACCACAAGCTGCGCGCAATAATGTTGCCATCGGAATAAGAATGTAATCACACTTTATAGCAGCTATAGTGTTGTAATATCTGTACCGCAGAGTTCATCCCCTACGCGCTCCAATAACTTCCTTTTTAGCCTGAAAATGAGTAATGTTCCCCTTCAACGAAGAACCATAGCAATCCTGTAATGAGGAAATATCACAAACTATAAGCTATATAATATTCTACAGAACTATTCGATGTGATAGCAGATTAAAAATACCATTCAGTGAGTTTAGGTCACTATAAACTCACTGTAAATCTCCATAGGAATGTAATATGAATATTAAAGGGACTCTTCATTAGGGTCTTATTTGAATAAAAGGCTACATTCTTTCATTCCCTTCATTTGATTTACTTTGTCAGAGACAAATCTGTATGAAATGATAATGAAATTAAAAAAGAGGGGGAAAAAAAACCAACCCCAGGCTGCAGTGTAGGACCACACAAAACCAAAGTCTACAAGATATGCTATCCCATCAGTGGTATTCAAACATGAATGTAAAATAGTGCTTAGTAAAGAAGCCGGGGTGTCTGTTGGGACTTGAATGAGCAGAGGGTCCGCTTTGATGAGATCAGATGCATTTGATCAACAGAGGGAGCTGTGGATGAAAGAGGGGTGGTGGGGAGGGGTTGGGGGGGGTTGGGAAGAGAAGGATTTGGGGATGAGAGTTGTGCTGAGGATGGTCATGATAATAATAATGACTGGTAGTGGTGGGAACAAATGTGATGATGATGACAACGAAGATGCCGGTGGTGGAGGTGATGATGAGGACCACAGTTATGGCGATGACTATATGGGGTAGTGATCACCAAAGCAACACCTAATTGTTGCTTAAGGTCACATATTGTTGAGACAAGGAGGCACAATTCACTCTGCCTTATACTTTGTGTATAGTGTAAGGTAATTCACTGTGAAGCCATGTCCATGACAATGGGAAGACCCCTGCTGGAGATACAGTGTTAGTACAAGTGAGAGCTTAAATAAATGTATCAAAATGCAAGCAGAAACACACCTTGTGTTTTAGTAGGACCTCTGAGTAAGAGGGTAGGACTGCTTTATGTGAAAATATTTATAAATGATGCATTCTGTGAAACTACTTAAAAAATAATATAAATCACAAATTCATAAGATCACATGACAGCAAGAGGCTTAATCCCACTTTTTTCAAATGGAAGCTTGCTCATTGGAGACAAATAAAAGCAACTGACATCCCTAGAAACCTTTCCCAGCCGCTTGCCTTTATGAGCCCATATGGCAGAGAATAAAAGCTATAATGTTGTTATGGTCCAACTTCAAAGTCTCCATGGTGTTCACCATTCAGCATACTCAGACCTATAGCATCAACAGGACCAGATGGTGATTTATCTATAGGATGCCCTGAGAAGGCATCCCATTTACATCCTCTGTGTATGTGAGAGAGAGAGTAAAATGTGTAGGTGACAGAGAGTGGCTGCTGTTGGTGTGCAAATGTATGGACAAAACTACATCTCCTTAAATGATCAAGAATTTCTTCACACCAGAGCATCATCACTGGTTGTGTGTGCACCTTTTCTGATTAGAACAAGCCGCATCCACACCCTTCCTGCTCTCTGTACTTTGTGCACATGACGATTCTGGCTCCCATCAGTGTCCCAGATCAAAGCCTCAGCTCTGATCTCATCTAGAGCAACACTAAGGCTGACAGTGAGGGGACCTGGAGCATTAGCATATTCTATGATGGCGCCCGGCTTTTCAAGCCGTTGCCTCGGCTGCAGCTCTGGGTGTGCGCGCAGTGGCTTTGCTACTCTAATTTCCCTCTCTCGCTCATTAAAAAAAGCCCACTGTTCTCCTATTAATTCGCAGACACACTGATCTGTTTGAATGGCGAGGATGGGTGTGTGTGTGCGCGGGAGAAGGGAGGTGGAGGAGGGCAATGGCTCAGCGCATTTGCATTTATGTTTAATTTATAACCTTCAGGGGCCCCCTGATGCAGCAAGATTGAAACAATAACTCCAGACAAACACAGGGAAGAGAGGAGGAGGAGCCGGAGGAGGGTGGATGGAATTAAAAATATACAGATCTGGGATGGTATGTGCTTTGCATATGTGTGTGAGACTGTGTGCGCGCGCGTTGGTGAGGATGCTGTTACTGCGTGTGCACCCATGCGCATGCATTTTTGTGAGTATTCATTCGTGCATCTGCATCAAGGTGTATCTGAAACTCACACACACACATATACACACTGACAGAGAGGCAGAGGTCTCCAATCCGCGGGGGGATAACATGCCACGGTGAGTGTCTGTCAGGAAGAGAGCTGGAGTCTGTTCCGAGGGAGTCTGCAGGGATCTCCCCCTAGCAGCACAGCACAGCACAGAACAGCACAGCACAGCAGACAGTAGCAGCAGCAGCAGCAGCAGCAGCACAAGCCTGGCCAAGCACAGAAAGTGGGTCAGCCCAAAACACACACAAACACACACAGAAATACACACATACGGCTCAGATGGATGCAGCCCCGGTGTCACACTGTGGGTGTGTTTGAAAGAAAAAGAGAGAAAGAGCATGCGGGGAGAGAATGCCTTGGATGATGGTTTGTGTACGTGAGAGAGAGCATGGTAGTATATTTTGCATTAGTGATGTTTAAGGGAGGGTGGGGGTCTTGTTTAAGATGAAGGGTGGATGGCTAAGGAGGAGGAGAAGGGGGGGTGCAGCTGAGACAAAAAGCCAGCCAGCCATTGTGAGCACACCCTATGGAAGTGCATCAAATTGATCCATAGTCTTTTCATTTCAGGCTTGGGTAAATAACAGCATTTGCATTGATCAGTCTGCAAAACCAGGCAACGATGGGCTTGGGAGCGTATGGTATGTGCGTGTCTGGGTTTGTGTATGTGTGTGTTTATGTGGCTGCTAACAAAACACATCTCTTATTCCTTTCTGCTCCTTGCGGAGTTGAGGGCCTCGCCAGAGCCCTACAAACGGCTATGATGGATAAAATGTTTTCAACAACACTTGAGAAGAGTGGATGCTATTGTGTCCGCCTGTATACTGAAACACAGAATCACAGAATTCCCAGGACGCCACATGCTCTATTTATGTGTTGCAAACATGACTCAAAAGAAAACGGAAAACAGCTATGCTCTACTTTTACTGTCAGCTATCATGTGAAGTGTGAAGAGGAGGAAGAGGATGAGAGCGAAATACAGACAGGGAGAGGAGAGTAGAAGAGTGATTTTCTTCATCCACAGATCCTATCCTGATGGTGACAGGGGACTGGGCTCTCAGAACCCCCCCACCACCACCAACACCTCCATCCCCTCCGCCCCCTCTGATGCCTGTCACTGCTCCTCTCCTTCCCTCCTTCCCTTCTCCTCACTGGAGGAGTGTGTGAAGTGTCCCCCGAGAGGCACAGACTCAAAGACGGTATTTACAAGATCCACACTGAGCCCACTTTTAACTGCCTGTGAAGAACTTCTCCCGCCGCCTTTGATGTGCAAACCTAATGGGGAAGAGCTCGCCGGCAGTCATTGCATATGTTAGCGAGGCAACGTGAGCTAATCCGCTAGCATTGCAAGGTAGACTTCATGCTGCTTGTAGTAAGTGAACACTAGCTTTGGTGCATTGCTGCCCTTGGAAAAGTCCCTATTGGCAAACACACACTGATGCGATGCGTCAACTTTTACAGCAAATTAGTGGCACTAGCTGCAAAAGACGGGCACTTTGCTCATTTCACGGTGGACTTAGCATATTCATGAGTATTCATGATGTAAAAGCCAGTTGATGTGATCATGAAGACTATAGTAAAAACTTAATATGATGTGCAAAATGTAAAACCAATGACATGATTATTTATTCAGTTTCCAGTTAGCACACCAGCAGATCTTACACCCATTCTTTGCTGGGATTTCTTTTTAAAGTGCTGCAATAAATCAGAGAGCTTTTTGATTCTCCTGCCACTTGACATTTCTACCCAGATGGGATGACTAACATCAACAAAGGAGTCAGCAGAGCGAGCTCTCCCGCATCGAAAGACCCTCTACAGCCTGCAAGTCTGTTTAAAGTAGGTTTTCTCCGTTCAGCTTTCTGGCATAAGTGGTCTTGAGTAAAGAGGACTGATGCTTCGGAGCAACTGCTGTCCCCTGCCTTCTGTCAACTAAAAGGTCAAAGGTCAGATGACACATTTGGGGACTCATTTTCTCAGTTATTTACAAACTCTCACACACACACACACACAATACACAGAGGTAAAACACTGACGCCCATCTAACTTGGTTTTATCTTTAGCAATGGCACGGAGAAGGAAAGCTTTCATAAAAAACAGGCATTTGGAACGATTTTGAATTAGGCTAATTAGGTTTGTGTTTTGTTTGTTGTTCAGGAGGCATGATCAAAGTAATATTTCACCAATTTGTGTCAGCTCCGGAGGAGAGGAGGAAGAGTTTGGAGAATGCTGCCTATTAATCTCCTCAGGTTCGGTGCGCTGTGCGTTAGGGACGGTAATCAAAACAAGAAAATTATGAATAATGAAAAGTGTTGATCAGAAATGAAACAAAACAGTAGATTTGTGCTTTATTAGTGGCTTATTAGTAACAGGATTGGACTCAATAAGTTTTTTCCTATTTTCCTGTTTACCAGCTCTTTAAAAGGGGGGGGCGCTTCAATTTCAATGCATGCTCAATCCTCCCTGCTCAGCCTGAGTGGAAGAAGAAAAATCAAAGGGATGTGGATGGCTTGACCCAGGAGCTCAGAGTCTGAGAGCAACTGGCTGTTTTGATCTTATCTAATATTTATGAATAACTTCCTTGATATTTCCTTCGCTCCATGAAGCCGTCCGCTTTTACTGTGTTACACAATGATGTCTTAGAGGGGCGATGACGGAGATCAAACGGGCCTGGGCTCAGAATACAGAGTGTGCTCTCTCTCTCTCTCTCCGTAGCCTGGGAGGAAACTCAGCAGCAAGCTATCTAACGCTGTGTGATTGAAATACAAGCTCCACTAGGCTGCAGCGTGCAGTGTGATGATATTTGTATTTGTGTCTCTGTCAAAGGAATATAGGCACAGAAAGGCAAAACACTGTCACCGTTTCAGCATAAAGACGCATGTCTGTGTTTCTGCTTGTGATTGCATCCTGTGCATCTCTGGCCATATGTATGCGTGTTTTCTACAATGGAGATGATCCCACAGTCTACCTTTCACAGAGCCACCCGCCGCAGAACCATTCAAGGCTGTTTGGATCAGTAATAGCCTCAGATGCTTTTCACTATCTCTTCACAAAAGTCAAGTGTTCTCAACATGTTATTTGTCCAAAGTGGCCTTGTTCCAAGGCTCTATTGTTAGCCTAATGGAGGCTAGACGACACTAAGACTCTAATTATGGACACCAACGATCAGCCCTGATAATATTGCAAGCAAAGTGGGTAATTTGTGGCTGTTGTGTTGAAGGGTTGAGGGGAGCTGAAGAAAGGGGAGGGGGTGGCAAGGAGAAGAAGGGAGGTGGGGACGTTGTTTGCTTGTGTCATCACCCCGTCGTCCGTCACCCTAATCATTCCCCCACAGCGGAGAGCCAAGATGTGGGCACAGCAGGAGAATATTAATGGACTGTGTGACATTATGGTTCCCGCCCATTCAAAAGGAATGTTCTATTACATTAGGGCCATCAACAGGTGATTTCTCACCACTCACTAGGCTTCATCGAAGTATACTCCTATTTCATAAAGTGCCTTCACGGTACAGCTCAAGTGCCCATTCGTCTTATTTAATGCAGATATTACACATACAGTTGACCCATGCTTATAGATCAGTGGCTTGTTTGTCACTACGCTTGCTGCATTGCTTTCCTCATATCTACCTGAAAGATTATCCAATAAAAATTGACTGACAGTCATGATTTGATTGAATGGATTTTTTTTGCGTACAAATCCAAAGGGTAGAGAAAAAACAAGTCATCTCTGCATCATAGCACTTTCTCGTAACATCATTTCCCCACAATGGCTACAGTGAAAGGTTGGACAACGCTTGGCCTTTAGCTTGAGTGCGGCCTGAGGTAAGCAGCCTATTGCGATCAATACAGTGCAGCGCCAGAATTGGCAAGACAGACACCAAAGCAACTCAGCAAGTCTGTGCCTATTCTGTCAACACCCAAAATCAAAACCCCTCTCCCCTGAGTGATCTGTCCAAACAATTAAAATGGAACCTCTTTGTACCATCACACTTAACATGTCAGACAGGAAAATGAAAGGAGCCTCGTGTATTGGAGCTGCATGCCGTGACGCCTCCTGTGACAAGCCCCACGGAGAGAGCAGCACGCCACAGGAATGACGGCACTGTTCAAATTTTAAATATGTTTTGACACAAAATCAAAAGTTGCTCACCATTATGGGGGAGAGATTCCCCGTTTTCTGTGTGATCACTTATTAGACCCCTAGGTGAACGAGGCAGAAATACTGACACCTGAATATTCTCTTTGCACTTTCTTTGACATTTTTTTAGCAGATCTGGGAATCATTTCACATTGTGAGATATCATTTCATAGTAATATTGAAGCTCTGATCTCTCCACATCTGAGGCTCATGAAAAGCCACCAATGATCAATGAGGATTCCTGCGCGAGTTGCTGGGTTTTATCTGCCTCACATTGTCCCTTCTGGTGTCCAAAGCTAGGTTTGCTGCTGTTCCATTTCAGATTATAGCGGTATAGAAGGTTTGACGGCTTTGCTGTTGTAGCTCTGACACTGAATGTTGGGTTATTTCTAACAATCCTGAAAATACACTGAACTAGAATTACTAGGATTTTTCTGTCTGTTTGAAAGCTGATTGTCTTGATGAATTTGATCCCCAAAGCATACTGATTCACTACTAATCAGCCGACCAATCCCATCAATCAAAATAGCTGCCATCTGACATCTTTTTGTCATATGACAATGGCGTTATGTGGCGAATAATACATTTTCCTTTCACATTAATAAGCTTGAGTGGCTTTAAACATAATGGAAGGCAAGACTATTTCATGGGCTTTCACTGTACTCTATACATAATCCTGAAGATGAAATTCCTAATCTTCTACCAAACAGGGGAGAGGTTTTTAAAGCAAGACCCCAATTATGCCCAGCCACAAATTAGCATGTTTAATGCAGCAAAATGTTTTAATAAAGAATAAAAGCAAGGCAGCAGAAAACAAAAGCCAACTGGGTAATAAGATTATCTCTGCCAGGCGCCCAGTGCACATCATTGTAGTTCACACAAATGGAAGAGATTATAAGTCACATTCAAAACAGCCTAATCCATGAAAGACTCCCGATATGATTACTTTCTATTACGTTTGGTGACTGAGTGCGATGGATTTATCTGGAATCCTGAGGAGTCTTTAAAGTACAGTTGGACATGAAGGCAAAGAGCCAGTGGAAGATTAGTTGAATCCATCTGTGATAAGCTTGAGCAGTTTGGCCACAAACTGAGATAAACACAAATCTGAAGACCAGATGATGTAATACACATTCGACAGCTATAGATTATCCCAGAAGATCAGAAATTTACATAGTGTATCAAAGGCATTATCACTTTCCAAAATACACAAATAGATTATTTACTTATTTCTGTCAAGAATCTGTTTGATTTTCAAGTTTTTAGCAACTACAGAGCTGACTCAATGCCACTTTAACTGCTGTTTAGAGTGTAACAGTGTTCTTGGTCATTGTTGTAGGTGTTCCTACGCTGCGTCCCATCTCTCCTGGGCCGATTACAGCCTCCTTCACCCCTGACCTCCCCTTAGCTCCTGACAAGGTCAAACATCTCCCATTAGGGCGAACCAGGTCTCGCCCTTTGCCAGTGAAGTATGGAAGTCGTACATCGTGAAGGTCAGGGGCTACATAATGAACTGGAAAATGTCAGTTATATTACTCCCCATTTAAATAGCGGCTTTTCCTGCACAGGGAACAAGGGTGATATTTACCCTTTTTCCTGCGCAGGCCCGGAGTGAAGAGTCCTCTTAATCCATCTTGGGGTGTGAAATTGAGTCGTATGTGTGAGGGAATGTGATTTCCTGGTTCCAGAGATGAGTGTATCTGCTATGTTACACTTCTCTACAACTAAGTCTTCTTCACTAGCCGAAAAGCATGAGGAGAAAAACTGTAATACCATCTTCCCTGTGAATAAGTGGTGCCTACATTCTTTTAACAGAGGCAGAAAATTCTAAGCATCACATACTTGATACTACAAAACAGAAATGATGACAGTGAAAACTAGAGGCAAAACAACAGCTAAATAAGATAATAAATGCATGATTGATATTCTTCTAATGCCAAAATATATGCCTACTGAAGTGATGGAGCAATTACTAATTATTAGTCTGATTATTCACATTTCCCAGCACATTCACACACCGACAGGAATGTCAACGGCTGCATAAATTAGCGTGAGAATAAAACAGGAGAGGCGACAGGGCTGAGATGACAAAAGGGCATCCAAAGGAGAATGTTAATAATGATTCCTCTAAAACAATTTCCATTAATTTTCAGCCATCTCGCCGGGGAGTAATATCTACATGCCCGAGGCAGGTTTAAATTGCATAGTCTGCCTGAGAAAGGAGACAAAGACTCCCCAGTGTCCAGCTGCTCTCATCAGAACAAGAAGACTCGAGGAACACCCAGGAGACAGCACCACAATAGTGGGAGCTAAGCTATTAGCACAGCTTCAAACCAGGGGAGAGACACACTGGATACTCATTGTTTTGAAGGGTGCTGTGTAACAACACATGAGAGACACGTGCAAGCCCATGCTGGGTTTCCTGGGTTTTTCCTCACTTGATGTTTACTTACAGTAGCTCAGGTGGACGGTACTGCCAGATTGCAGCTCTATCTGTGTTGCCTGCTGCACTGCTAACAGACAATGTCAAAGGTAGGACGTGAATAATACGATCATTTCATATTCTGACTCCCTGCCAGGGAATATGTCAGTTGGACACCGGGTCACATACCCAGTCAGCGTGCGGAGGCAGAGCTGGGGCCGCGAGCTTTGCCGAGAGGAGAGGGAAGGCAGCCAGCTAATGTCACACATACCAGCATCAGGGATCTTCTCTGTCCCCCGCTAAAGTTATTCTGTGGCCGAGCTGGCATCTCGTCTCTCTTCACGGCCAATGTGAGCCCGCTTTGCTTGGTGACACCGGGCATGTCTCCTGGGTATGGGCACACCTGGCAGACTGTCAGCGGGCACAGGTTTTAAGAGAGGGCAAAGAGGGTAAGACAGGGAGGGGCTGGCGCTCTGGGATATCTTTAGGCAAGAGACGACAGTGTGTAATAAACACACCACAGTGCTTTGGAAGGCAAGCCAGCCGTCTCCACTAGCCTTCTGACTTAGCTTTAAGACTAACATAGATATTGACGGAAGCTGCAATAGACTCTATTAAGGCATTGCTGCCTCTAATACCAAATATTACAAGGAAAAATAAAAAGCTCACCACTTAAGTGAGAGATTTGGGTCAGATTCTTCTAACTAATTTGTCATTGAATGGAAAAATTGCTATGGGAGGGTGTTTCCTACATTTATTCTATTACAAAATCTAACTATAGTACTGGAAAAATTATGAGAGAGCAGCTGCTGAAATTTTATTTCTGACCTCATAAATGTAAATTATATTCATAATTGAACAGTTTGAGATATATCGTAGATGAAAAATCTGAATTTTATGTGTTTCTCAATTGGTCATGTTTAAAAAATATAGGTCAGCTTTTCTGCAGTGAACATTAATAACATTAATAATATAATAATACGTTGGATTTAGTTTAGTCTGTGTATTAAAACAAACCTGCCAATTAATTTGAGAGTGATACTAGGTTCCATTTTTGTATGTAGATTTTTTTTATGGTAGTAGTGTGTCCCTTTTGTTTTGTTTGTTATATTTTAAATACAAAACCACCAGCAGGACCAAGCACATTTAGCGTCTCCTCCTACAGTCACTCACACCATATAAGACCATATAATGAAAACAAAGTTTCTTCCCAATAAAACTTTTCTAATATCCTGTCCCTCGCCTGCTTCTCTAAGGGGTTGGATGTCTCATTTGCAAGTGAGGGCCAGGAGAAGAGACGGCTGCCCACCAGCCTGTCCGTCAGAGGAGCTCGCTGGGGAGAGTGTGTGCGCAAGCTTAAAAGAGTGTGTGTGTGTGTGTGTTGATTAATATCAGGAGGGCAGGGCAGTGCTCAGGCTGCGGCTGTCGGTGAGAGCGAGAGAGGACAGTTCTTTTCACTGCCGCCCAGGGAGAAGTCTGCTGGCGGAGGGGGTAATGAGCCAGAAACAGGCTGAGAGGAGAGAGGAGAAGGCTGAGGGGAGAGGAGTGGAGGAGGCACAAGGACAGGCCGCCACATTCTACAACCCCCCTTCCACACCTCACACACACCCTTCACTCAATCTCTCTCCTTCCCTTACACTGCCATCCCTCACCCCTCCACAGCAAGCCAAGCACCATCAAGGTTCCTCTGGATTTTTTTTTCTTCACCATTTGACACTCATTCCCTACTTCCTTCTGTCTGGCTCTCTGTCTGTTCTGCTCTACATCACACTCTAACTTGAAAAATACATTTGTATGTGCTTGCATGCACACATTCACAGGTTAGGCACACACGCATCCTTGCATTCCTATTCATATGGGGGCCTTCCATTGTGTAAGGTTACATGCACACTATGCACACAGCACCCAATTACTGTGAATCACGTAGTACTTCATGAAGGTTACACGGTTAACCTGATTTCACTGATAACGCAACGTTTTTTAGGATGTTTTGGAAATGGATTGACAAGAAGATATCAATAATACCTGCATATTCAGTATAGTAGCTTTGAGAAAGCTAAATCAATTAAAGCAGGTTTGAATTTTTTGCTAAATTTAACCCTAATCCTGATCCTGAATGTATTCATTCCTTAGGTCAAAACTTGTCCTCTTCCTAAATGCATAATTTCATACTGTTACTACCACTCTCCTCAAAAGCCCTGAAACAGGTGCAGTGCTTCAACATTGTGTGAAAACATTTTTTTCGAGGCCCTGTAAATCTCTCTGACTATACCAGCACTCGAACAACGCTCATAACAGCGATGGCCTCAAAGCAATAAGCCATAAAAAAGACACAGCCACGGGAAAAATAGGGCTGCATGTGCCTTTTCACAGTGGCCAGAGGGCGATGAGGTAAACAAGAGGCCATGGGTGGGGATTAAGAATGGATGCTCAGTGTTATGGCCGGGTCGTGGTGTCAGGGGCTAGTCGTGCTGTCTGAGAACATTACCCTCCGGATGAATTTTTGTTTTTTTCTGGTGCATTGGCCACTGCTCTGTGTGCTTTCTGGATGGAGGATTGGGCCATTTGGGGACTATCTGCAGAGAGAGGATGCATCCACTAAGACTTATGAGGGAGAGCAGGGCATGGTTGGTGTGTGTGTGTGTGT
>NW_023339873.1:15838770-15851881 GCF_004916995.1 Morone saxatilis
ACATATGAAAGGTGTATGGGGAGAGGATTTCTGATGCTGTATGACCATCCAACAAACACTGTGGTTGAAGCATACTGACACCTTAACTTCCTCCTATATCATAATATACTCAAGGCAAGAGTTAATTTTTCCTTTATATAATTGCTCATATAAAGTACATTAGTAGTACATGAACATAATTCTCTGCCACTGCAACTTTAACTTCAGTGTCGTCTGCATTCATAAGTTAACATAATTTACCCTCATGTTGACTTGAACAATAGGAAATAAGTGAAACCAGTAACCATGGTGATCAGACATTTGTCTCAATGTGTCTTTGTCCAGCAGTCTGTCCAAACCTCCACGTAAATCTAACACTTCCCTAAACCACTCGCTTGCACTTCCTCGGCACAGAATTAGTAGTCAAAGAATTACAACACTGACCTAAATTAAACAGTGGAGATCAGCTGTTGGCTACTAAACTTGAATTTGTCTGTCTGTAGTAGCTAAATGTCTGTCTCACTGGCGCAAATCTGACTGGTCTCCTACTGCTGTGGTGGCTGGTGAAGATTCCTCGAGGTTGTGATTTGTTTTGACTGAAGGTTTCCGAGCCAAGTAGAGCCAAAATACCATCACACTTGTTCTTTCCAATGTGTTTTGTACAAGCCCTCCATATTTGTGCTACTATGAGTACTATTAGAAACTTTGAAGGAAATTAAATTTATCAATCATGGCAATCTATGCTACCAATGTGATGATATAGACCCAGATAACTCTGTAGCAGTCTGACGTAGTAGTACAGATTTGATAGTGGAACCGTCTCTGTACACACTACTAATATCCCTCCGCGCTGTAAACACAACACATGCAGCGAGACTGAGCACCTGTAAATATCATATGAATAATATCACAGACAAAAATAAGTGTATAATCGGATGTTAGAGGAATGTCACAGTGTAAAATTGTAAGAAAATAACAAAAAAGCTAATAAAATATGCATTAGCTCACTAAAACAGACTTCAGACGTACTTATAGGCTTTTTAGTTGGGTGCATTTCATGACAATGAAATTGGCCTAAGATGACCATAACACAATTGCATAGTAGTTAAGTAGGTAAGTCAGTAACAGTAACTACACCAACACAATTCAAATAAGCTGTCAGACATTATTTCAATCAAATAATCCTTTGGTGTTTTGATGAAAGAAGAAGAAATTGATTTAAAAATGTTTATGTGTCTCTTACCTTTCTGTTGACTTGTAACAGAAGATGACTTTGACCACAGCTTGGAAACCTGAAGATTTAATTACTTTGACTGTGCAGCGGACATGTGAAAAAGACAGACAGCCTACAATTGGGGAAAAAGGATTGAAAAAGGAAGAGAGATTTCACGGTTTTGAACGACGCGCACTTGTTGACAGCTCAAGCATGTTTTGAATCACCTCTCACTTTGACATCACATTGTTTGCATATTTTTCTTTTGCAGTCCCCCTACGTTGTTGTCATCGTAGATTTTAAAAAAGGAAAAAAACGCAGGAAAAAAAACACGAAACCCGTCAGAAGAGAGGCCTGGATGAGGATTAACCAGCGGTCAGTCGGTGTCTCCCAGCACACTGGTACTGGCAGTACCGGTTCTGGCTCACTGTTACTGGGTCATTATGTAATCAGATAAGCACAGCTTGCGCTTCTTCTTGCATGTGAAGCTGAGAGGGAGTCCTGTGTGCTGGGACAGAGAGAAGTTAAAGAAGCTTGTGCTGTCCACTCCTCCAGGACCCCCCTGCACGCCTCTCTATATAAACCCAAAAGTATTCAGACAGCCGCTGTTTCACGACATTTTTAATTCATTAATTCAACTCTCCTCCCAGCTTCTCCTCCCACCCTCCCTCTCCGTGTCTCTCCCTGACTGTACACTATAAATGGGCCTCTTTGTTGCGAGGCCTCCTCCGCTGTTTCAGCCTTTGTCAACTTTCTCATGTAAATGTTTGATGGTTATAAGATACAAGCCTGGAAGTTGTTGCACTGCAACAGAGGTATTTACAAATCAAAGACTGAAAAAAAAAAAAACAGGCCTCTTTTCTTTCTTGTGCACTTGGCTCCTCGCAGTTTTGCGTTGGCCAGTGTGCAGTGAATGGATAATGTCGGTGCATCTCTGTGAGGCTGTGCCATGTCCGCCTGCAGGGAGGGGGACTCGGTGGTGTATAGGCGAGTACACATGGTCCTGCTGTGAATGGACAGCACGGGATGAATTAATTCACCAAAGTAACACACATTATACTGAAACACTGGCCCTGTGGGGGAATGTGCTGTAACTTTCACCTCGGATGTGAAGAGACACAACAGGTGGAAGGTAACAATTTTTCTTGTGCTTTACTTGAGTATTTTTCACTTTTATATGATTCTTCACTTCCCCACATTGAAGTATAGTACATTTTACAATTTGAGTTACTTTGCGAATGAAAACTCTGTGTGCAAAACATTTAATATGATGCATTTTTATAAATTTAATTAACCAACAGTATATAAAGTAGTTAAAATTAGCTCCACCTCAACCATCTGAGACATTAAAATGCTGCTTATACACATAAATTAATGATAATAATCCAATAATATAAAATACGTATATAACACTCTGAAAGGTGCTTCTGCCTCTGAAAGAGTATTTTTGATACCTGGAGTACATTTTGCTGATAATACTTCCTTTTAATAGAAAAAGAGTACTTTTGAACAGTGGCAGTATTACTTGTACTTAAATGTACTATAAGGAGTTTTGAACTGTTTATGAAACAGTCTCAATTTATTACTGATCCCTCTATATGACCTACATAAAGAAACAAGACCATCAGCGAAAAGAGGACTGCTTCTATTTAGTAGTTCTCAGTGCCGTTAATGCCTAAAACCAGGTTGAATTCGGTCTTGAAAATCAATGAAACGAGACAATAGAAACACTGCCGCTCTTGTCCACAGGGGGCGCCAGAATCAACACAACATGAAAGTTCCTTGTAGCTGCTTAATAAATGAACTTGAAATGTCTTCCAATACTGTATTTAATTTAATTTGATTTGATTCATTTATTTATTTTAGAAATACTAAAGGAGTTCCAATGGGAATAGAAACTTCAGAAAGCTGTTGATTATTTAAAAGTAAGATCAAGTGTTAAAATGTAATCTTAGGGTTAGGCTATTACTATTAATTTTTCAAAACCTTAATATCCTCTGATGTGCAGATGATCACGATGTATGTATGTTGGATGTTAATGTTTTTAAGCTGTGTCAAAAATGTGGTAAGGTGAGATTGACTATCTGACTATAGGCTACAGTTATGAGAGATGCTGGAAGTCAGTCAGAGTTGAGGTTCCTGAGAAAAACTCAAATAACTCAATATATTTAATGATCTAGATCTATAACCAAGTCACACATCCTTCTGTGCTAATGGTCTATATGTGTCACTGTACAGTGGCAGCAATTGCGGTTACCTTATGTACTGGCTGTAGCTTGCTGGATTGAACTCTCTGTCTGTCTGACCACGTGCTCTGACGTATTTGGTTTCAATTTTTATTAGGTGATGCCCCTCAGCACCCCTAATTCCCACATCCATGACAGTTACATATGCTTTATTAGTAATATATGATTTTTATTGTAAACATGAAGGTCTGGAAATCTGATTATATATAATATATATAAAACAAAATATATGTTGTTACTCCCTATAGGGTTAGTCTGTCTCCATAGGAGCAGCATAATAGTGTTTTTTTATTCCAAAGAAAGTAGAAAGGGCAACTTGTCAGCCCACCATTCAAAGTTTGCCTTTTAACTTTGTTTTGACGGGAGTTAAATTTACCGCATGTTCAGATGAGAGTCCCCAGGCGGGGCGCAGACGCATGAAACTGCAGCTGGGACGCACCGCACAATAAACCCAGCACTGCGCAATATTTGGCCCGGCTGGTTTCACACGGACATCAATCAGCGGGGCCCCTCCAACCTGCCAGCGGGTGTTGTTCCTCCTCAACACCCTCTCCTGTCCTGCAGAGTTTGGGGCTCCCCTTATCCGGAGCAATGGGGCCCTGAATCCATGGGGGCCCAGATTATATGTGTGTGTTTACCTTCTAGTGACGATTTCATGAAGATTTGGCTCCTTTTAGGTCGGGGTCATGCTAGGCTTCCTGGGTGGGGAGCTTCACCTGAATCCTTAAAGCAGCTGACGAATAGCATGATCAAAGAAAATAAATAGATTATTGCCTGAATATTGCCTCATGTACATCTGGTACAATGGCTAATTAGATAGATCCATAACTCAGGGAGAGAAACATCCCTGTGCATGTACTTTTACTCCTTTGGGATCATTTAAGGGCAGAAAAACAGCAATCCTATCAGATCCACGATTATAGAAATACTTTTACTACATGAGTCCTGCATGGGGCTTTTGTGGATAAGACGTGTTTTTGTCTGGTTAGAATAGTGACAAACCAGTAGGCAGTACAGTTTTACTATTTGATCAGTACCTGACACATTTTCATAAAACGTTTTTTAGCCACACTAGCTGCGTGCCTCTGTGGATGACAATGTCAGTCAGTTGGTCGGCTCACCACTTTGGTCCAGACTGAAATATCTCATCAATTATTCAGCAGATTGCCATGAAATCTTGTACATTCATGGCTCCATGATGATGAATCCAGTTGATTTTGGTGATGCCCCGCCTTTTGTTCTAGCTCCATCATGAGACTGACATTTGTTATTTTGAGTAAAATGCCTCATGGCCTCCTCTGGATACATTTTGAACTTTGCTTAACCTCTGACTGACCAAATATTTGCAAAACAGACAATCCCAATTGCTGCACTTTGTGTTTAATGCTAATTAGCAAATGTTAGCATGCTAACAGGCAACAGAGATAAAGAACAAAGATGAACACGGTGAATAATACCTTACTATTACAGGCTAAACATCAGCGTATTAGCACTGTCAGCCTCACAGAGAAAAGTGTGACACTTTTTTTTTTTAAACGTGTGCAAGAAATCTGCCTCCCTAAAAATTGCATTATTCGAGTATATTATAGCATATATATCACATTTGACCTTCATGTCACAAAACTTGTCCAGTCCTGTTTCCTGCAGCTACGAAATATAGCAAAAATCAAAAGATTCCTGTCCTCCAGTGATCTTGAACAATTAATTCACAGCTTCATTTTCTCCCGTCTAGATTACTGTAACTCCCTCTACACGTGCCTCAGTCAGGCAAGTCCAGGGCTTCGTTAAACCGATTACTGTTATGTACAGATAGAATAGCAGCTCTCCCGCCCAGACTCTATTCCGTAACCAGAGACCAGACCTTCAGGACCACAATCCTTACTTCCTGTCTCCCCAGCATCCTCGCTTCCACTGGCTGTGCCTCTGTAATAATTTAGAATCAATTTATAAGATCTTACTGATATAACTTAAATAAAGGCAACATATCATGACCTCTTGCCCACCGTAGTTACATTTTTCAGACCCCGAATTGATACACTTATAGTCCACTCCATCGCCCGGGGGGTCCGGCCTCCTCCCAAAATGTTGCGGGCCCTTGTGATTGTGTATCCGTTCCAATCGTGGTTGCGGGGGCGCATACCTGAATGAAATCGAAAAGGGGTGACCGTTGGCCTTTCTCGTCTTGGTTTTTACCCCAACCCCTTGTCGGCCAATAGTACTTCCCCATTCACGTCCAGAAATTCACTGAATCTGTGGGGAACAGTGGGTAAGCGTGCTGCTCAAAATCCACCTCTAACATGGGCCCTTTTTATAGAATAGGGATACCGTGGTTTGGTTTTACTTCCCTCATCTGGTCGTGTCTCTTTTTACTTTAATCTCCCTTTTTTCCCCTGCAGGTTGTTTTATATTCCGCGCGTGCGCGCCTTTTGTTTGTTTCTTACCTGGTGCTAACAAATGCTTTATGGTTAATAGGTATTGTCCAAGTTTTGTTTGTATGTTTATTTTTATTTTGGTCGATGTTGGTATAAGCACTTGTATGGATCTCCTGTGTAAAAAGGTGCTCATATAAATTCCCAAAAGTTTTTACTGACTTACTTACTTTTACATTTACTTACCATCAATGCTGTAGTATGCTTGTACCAGGACTGTATTATGTTACCGGGACTAGAAAGCTTTAAAAATGTGACCCTGTTATGCCCCTGCAGGGATGCCATCACAGGAGAAGTACACAACCCATGCATGACTTATTCATTTGTTTATGGTGCTTAGCATTAAAATGTACTGTAACTTCTAGGTAATCCACAGATCTCACTGTGAACAGTTTTTATTGGATAGTGTACACCGATCAGCCATACCATTATAACCTCCTGGGCACTGGTGGTATTAATGTAGCTGTTTAGTGGTTTACCTGCCCAGAGTAAGATGGTGTACCAAATACATTAATTGATTTGTCACATGTAACACTAAACATCCACTCCATCTTTATTAAAAGTTTCAACAAAAACGTGCAGGGTTGAGCAGACATATTCCATTTATTCCAATACATTGTTATAAAATATACACCAATGTAGTACTGTATAAAAATAAAAACCCAGTAAAAAAAAAAACCCATGGCCCCAACCCCCCATTCCCCACCCCCTTGATTATCTTGAATAGACATAAAGCACATTGTCTACAAATGAGAAATAAAATTAAAGTTATAGCTGTTTACATGAAGTCAGATGTTATTTACACTGTTTTTTTTAATATGTATATATCACTGTCTAATAAAAAACAAAGCATGCTCTATATGTCATATATTGGCATATCCACCTACTCCATGTGTATAAAGTAACAGTAATTACATTCATCATCCAATATTTATTCCAGCCCACTTTGCATTATTGTATTCTTATTCACAACTCACAGAAACAGTTGCATGTTGCTGTTCATTGTTGCTTTTATTTACAGATACATATACTTTTCATATACATTCATATCATTTTCTCCTACCTGTTTTTGTATAATAGTTAAATGTTTATGTTACCTTTGTTGCTATTAACAGCCTGAAAATGTACCATACATTGAATATTTGCTTCACAAAGAAACTGTTTTCCAGAGTTATTAGATTGAACTGGTTGTTGCTTTTTTTTTTGTCTCCACTGCGTGTATTTCTCATTACGTTCACCCTTTCGACACTGGAGGGCAGTAAGAGCATGATGTAAACAATGGACATGTCACAGCTGCACCCTTTTCCATCCATGCTCCTACAGGAGTGTACAGTTATCACATATACACTGGAATGTATAGTGCCATACACCCAACAGGCATGGGTCATATCGGGTCCACATGCAGGTTGAGTTGTGGCCAGATTGGGTTGTGCTTATGGGTCGAAAGATAGTGTATGACCCTGTCAAAGAAAATGCAGCACTCCAAATGACCTCATAAAACTGTAGTTTTAGTTCTGCTTAGCTATATTACTGAAGCCAGTGTATGTAGCAAAGACAAGGTGTTCTAGTGTCAGCTATTACACCCAATCTACATTTATTCTGTTTGCTAAACCATTATTATTTCTTTTCTCATTAAAAGTATAAATGTACATTTCTTTCAGATTTTTATTTTATTATGATTGTCAGCCGTGGACATTAGAAGAAACATGTTTTGTCTCAGAAGTAAATTAGGTTTAAATTAAAATGAAATAATGCAATATAATTAATGATTTCTATTAGGTAGGGGACACTTATTTCAATATCTTCATATTACTTCAAATGCAGCAGGTCTAGATGAGGAAGAAAGAAAATATCACGCCTATAATTGGCAATTAGTAATTGCCCTCATGGGTTGTCACAACAATGCACTCAACATAAAACCCAAACTCAAGTACCCTCTGCCTGTTGCCATGGAGCTAGGATGATTGGCAGCCCCCTGACGGTCGAACCCGTGCATCTGATTGTGAAGTTAATCTGCCCGTGCACTGTATTGAGCTGCTTAATTATTTAGCATTAACTAACGTTAAGTAAGTATTTCACCAGTTTACGGTCTACTTAACGTTATATATCTTTAAACTGACACAGGGAAACATACTGAAACGCCATGGACACTCTTTTTGAGACTGTTGACACAAGCTAATTTCACAGCCTGCCTGTTGGAAACATAGATATATAACGTTACACGTATCTAACGTTATATATCTAACTTATATAACGTTATATCTATCTATATATATGTGTGTTGGAAAGCTTGGTGGCTAGTGTAATTAGCATTAGCGTAGCTAGTACAGAACCTAATATAAGGGTATATCAACACCTGAGCCATCTTGAGTCTCAGAGGAACCTGGATATAATGTTAACAGTTCTGGGGGAAAAAAAGAGATTAATGCGTGGTACATGGCAAATATTAGGTTAAGTTAGCTAAAACATACTAACTGTGGGGCTGTCTGATAAACATTAAAGCTAGCTTGGTGTTCACAAAGCATAAATGTGACATGAGCTTGAACTTTGAATGTAAGATAACACCAAGGTTACGGCTAAGATGATGCTAGATGCCACAGTTTATCATTGTTACAAGTGGACAAAATGCTACTTATATACAGTATGTCACAGTTTAGTTCTGTGTGGAAAATGGGCATTTAATTGGCTGCTTCTTTCAAAATGTGTTAGTTTAGGTTAGCTAGAGTCAAACTGAGATGAGAAGTTGGTCTTAAATTATCTTTGGCATGTTTCTCCCATTGACCTGGTTAGGTAAAGAGCTGAATGCACTCATTGCAACCTGCAACACACAGTAAACAGTAAGGGGGGTGTTCTCATACATCTTGGATGTGGTGGGACCATACATACAATCCACTTACTCTGACATGGGTTGAATTTGTTGTCTTTTCTTGAATAATATAATAATAACCAGCAGCAGAAGGAAATAACTTTACCTGCTGCATAAAAGGTTTTCAAGTTGGAACTCCTAATTTAGGCCAGAGACTCTTTAATTGGTCGTTATGACTTACCATTTAAATGTTTCACTGGTCTTTTTACAATGCCTGCAGGCGGTGTGAAGTTTGAACTATGATGATCTGATCTCCATATCGACCGATTCATTCTTGGAGAACCTTTTGGAGGTGACTAAGTTTGAGATGTAAGAACTGGCCAATGTGATGGTGGTATCCGGTATGTGCAGCGACCCGAGGGAATGCATTTCAGCACCAAGATTTTGTCTGATGGGGCACCCTTCGAGGTAAGCAACTACCCCATGCTACAGTCGTCTTTAGTTGTCTTACGGAATACTAATTATGTTTGCATAATTGGTTTTAGTCATTTAAATGGGGAGCTTGTTAAATCTTTTCCCCCCGTTTTACCTACAGCTAAATTTAGCTAACAAGGTCTGTCTGAATCCAAACTGCTTTGTTCAAAGAACGAGGCATTAGTGGTTTAGACTTCAGAGTGCAGTGTCAATTGATCTTACATCTTGAAAGAATGAAGATAAAATTTGAAATGACTTAAAACCGCTTATGTGATAAGCTGTTGGGAATGTTTTTGTGCTCTACTGCTGAATGGCTTTGAGCAGCCTCTTTTCGTGTAATGGCAAAGAGATGTAAAAAATGTGACATTTTGTTTTAATTTCCAGTTGATTATCTGTGATTATGTACTAAAACAGCAAACTTGCACCCCTTTAAAGAGACAGAGTGAAAACGTAAAAGGCTGGAAATTAGAATCACCAGAAAAAAGTATGGCCTGGGGAGAAGCATCATGTAATGTGCTTTTCCGCATCCACCCCGCACTCTCTCATTTCTGCCATTTGAATATACACAGAATTATTTACACCTTCAAGGCAACTCGACTGAACTGCACATCAGTCAATTAGTAAATCAGAAATTTTCTGTGATTCCAGTTTAGCGTGGAGTCCTTGGCTCCCTCTGGTCCCCCCCTTTTAGTCTCCCATCCTGACAGTGACAAATTACTCCTCTGCTTGGCGAGATTGAAAATTAAAAGCATTTAAAGTTGCTCATGCATTTATGCTAATGAGAAATTCAGATATGATTTGCATGCGAAAGAGGCTAGTCTGAGAACTCATCATTGCCCCCACCACCTCCAGCCCTGCATTTCTTCAGGCTCTGTTTTTTTCTTTATATGTGAGCGAAGATGAAAATGTGTGTAAATACTCTCAAAATGTGACATTTTATATGGCTGCATTTCATTGCATATAACAAATAGTACAATTGCCTCTAAGAGAGTCCTTTGTACAGTATTTATGAAGCAGCCTACCGTTGGTGCCCCCCTATAGCCACTCTGTCAAATTGGGTCATTGTGTCTGGCGTTGCCACATCACACCACAGGAGGAAACACTACAAACATAATGACATTGTGCAGTTCCTGCTCACACTGTCCCTTGTTGGCATTAAGATAGGGACAATTAAATACAGGATGTACTTACTAGTATAACATTGGCGAGGCAAGGTTTGAATTATGAACATTATTCTGTGGGCATAAGCCCACACGTCTAAAGTCTAATATTAAAATGTTTGTTCAGATGAAAAAGGCTTTGTTTTGTGATAAACATGTGCAGAACACTTTGGAGCTGGAGGATTAAAACTCTGGGCTGATTTGTTTTGCCAGTAAGCTCCATCCACGTCTTCCTCTCAAAATATCAAAGCACACTCTTCTTTGAATTTGTTTGTTCCACAGTTACTAAATGATTGTAACCTTGGAAACAAGATGCATTAATGAAGGTAGAAAATGAAATGGGACTTTAATTTGTTTCAGTGTTCATAGCTGAGGTGAAATGGATTAGCTTTGATTGAGGTGTGAGATGAAGAAGGAAAGTGCTGACATGACACTTGTATTTGTCATCATGTCATTTCAAGGAGGATGCTGCAGCAATTATGAATATGGGTACACAGCAATTAAAAGCGGTAGTGTTCATTAATAATTTTTATATTAATTTTTCAGTGGCCGCTTAAATGATTGCCACTGCACACTGGCTTTCCAATTATGCTGCTTAATTAGAAATGTCAATATTAAGAAATAATTAAACTTGGGAATACATTAAGGCTGTCAGAAATACTTGAAAAGTTATGACCATCACTCAAATGATGTTTTCTTTAATATGTTTTGCAATGATTTGTAAATTAAAGATGAGCGTTTGATCAATGTGTGTGGCAAACTGAACTGGTTAGTTAGTAAGTTACATGAACACCTATATGTGTTTTTAGAAACACTCTCACAGCCAGCATCCATGTAAAGAATGCAGCCTTATGAAGTTAAGAGTGAGAAGCTGCTTCCCTATTTTCCCTTTAACTCCTGTGCTTTAACACCTGTCCCTTTTTAGAGCTGTTCCTGGACAATAGCTAAAGGTCACGGACGAGATGGCGGGAGGATCCACGAGTTCACTAAATCACAGGTACTGTTGACTTTTGTAATTTTGACATTAGCCTGTGGATTCAGCACCAGTTATCATTTTACTTGCAATTGTATTGCATGAGAATGAAGATAAAGTTTAATGGTGTGCAAGATATGTATCTCTCTTTAAAACATTTATGTACTTTTAAATTGAGATATATGCTATTATTATTACTATTATGATATTAGGCTTGTTTAAATGGCAGTTTAGACCTGAACAGTTACAGTGTTGATACAGACGTGTTTAATAATCACCTGCAGTTAGTCAGGTAAATCATAACCAAGTATTTTTTTTTTTTTTTAATCCAATGACACAGTTTCATTTCTATATTTAATTAGTATACACTACGTGTGTGTATGTTAATTGAAACAGTTGAAAAGCCACAATAAATAGTCTGTTATTCAATATGATACTTTCATATATATTCTAAATATGTGTACTTTTTGCACTCTCTCTCCCCTGCCTTTCCTGTCCATCTCTCCTGCTGTCGCTGTCTAAAGAAGCATACAATGACAAAATAATATTGTAAAAAAAAAAGAAGATAAAAGTCAGACATGCTTCAACCAAATGATATTGTCTGGTCATAAACTTCTGCTAATAACATATTTCTAAAAAGCTTTTCTTTTTTTACACTGTAGCTCTAACTCAGGTTGTACTGACACTGTGTCCCTCTCAATGCCTGCAGAGTTGTTCTGTTTGTCTCTTAATATTAAAAGCATCAAGAGTCTCGACTGATGAACCAATTTTGAACTGCCTTTGATCATAAGAATACGTTTTCATTCCAATATAAATCTCACAGGTAGCTGCATATTGATACTAGTAGATTTAGGGCAGACTAATAATCAAGTAGAGCCATCACCTGTTGACTGCAGCGGAAGCTGACTGAAAGAAAGACTTGAAAGCATTTGTACCTCAAAGCAATGGCCGCCTCTAATGATAGGATCGGTTTTGGCACAGCACGTTGGCCATGTTTCCCTCAAAGCCTTGTGTGACAGCTCTTTAATTGGACTGCTCCGTTCCCTCACTGCTGTAAAATGTTAGTAGCCAGTTTTGCTTGGCTGTTATGGTATAATTATTCCACAATATACTGTAATAAAATCAAGCAAGACAAAGTGGATCTCAAGGAATTCTGTATGTCTATTTATGAATACAGGCAATTTCATGTTCATTTGGACCTTGATATCCCTCTCTGAGACTTACTGAATCATTTCTCCCTCTAATCAAGTGCTAACTGAGCGCTCATGCATGTAAGAGAATGAGGAACTCAGACTCCTTGGTGTTACAGTTAAAGCAATGTTTTGTGCTTCCATCAGAGGATAATTACTAAAACCATGTCCAATTACCTTTGTGTGTTGTTGTAGTTCTTCAAGTCAATAGCAAAAAGCATCTTGCAGTAGTTGTGAGAATATAATCTCATCATCATCCAGCCTGTGTAAATAATATGTGCAAATGGAGCTCCATGAAAGGTTGTATCCTTGACCTTTTATACTGTTGACATCGCTCTGTTTGTCTCTTACTTGTTGCTCTTGTTTTCCCCCCACTGAATGGAAAGAATAAAAAGACCCCTGTGAACCCAAGCCTATATCAGTCAGATGAGAGAAAATAGTGTGTGTGTGTGTGTCTCCTCTAGCCTGCGGCTGCAGATTAGCCATGAGAGCCAGAGGATCGCCCCCGCTCTCTGACAAATGAGAAAAGCCACAGTGGCCCTGGCCAAAGTGACAGGCCAAATGGAAGCAATTCCTCCCGAGGCGGGGGAGAGCAGCTGTGACCAGGGCCTGCTATGCCACTCTAGACAGGACCCTATGTG
>NW_023339873.1:15851981-15855452 GCF_004916995.1 Morone saxatilis
CCTATGTGTGCGTGTGAGTGTGTGTTTCTGTGTATTGGTTGTAGGGACTTAACCCACAAGACAATTGGCATTTCTCTCCTGGCGGCCCCCATGAAACGGTGTGTGTCGTTGACTTATGGGAAACCCTATCAGTCACAGATGACCATGCACCTTTACCTGGGGGTGGGTTCGCATGTGTGTTTGTTTTACCCTGCTCTGTTGTGCCCTGTGCTCTACGGGATGTATTTTTGTGCATTGTTGGTCATTGCTGGTGTTTTGGATATTTGACTTTTTACATATTAATTTGTGCCACGGTAATGGACTAAGAACCTGCAAGGGGTTGTAGGATCATTCCATTTTAAAGGGCAGTGCCAAGGTACGTCAACCCAGCCTCCCTTCAGAGCCCTGTGGATGCATGAGTAATTAACACTGAGCCCTGATGGATTAAATACTACCCTGCTGAGATCGACTCTGCTGCCGTTGGCATAGTGACCTGCTAGCAACAAGACACTTTCAGGGGCAAGAATGGCAAGAGTGGCAAAGAGAGGGATATGAACAACAAGGATGGAAAGAAATGTGGAGGGTGTTTATCAGTCTCAAACCATCTAAATAAACAGGACTGGTGGACATGAGGCGTTTGAGGGAATAGGCCTGAAAGCTGAGGATTAGAAGATGGATGGCCCAGGGTTGGAGGCTATTCCCACCAGTGTGTTGTATTCTGCCTCCAGTTCAGTCAGGCTATCTGTCAAGAGATATAGCCAAATGTGCGTCTACGCAATGTCTTTCCGCCTTGTCTTTAAATCTCTCTGTTCTCCCCTTGCTCTCTCTCTCTCTCCTATCACCCAGGGCCAACTGGATCAGGCTTCACTTCGACACAGCCATCATAATTACTCTACGCCGGAAGAATCAATTACTGCTAAGCACCATTATTTCCAGAATGGAGCAAAACATTAAAGTTTAAAAATTCCGAATTATTAAAAAGTCATGCTCTCAGGGACACATACAGAATATTTACTGTTAACAAATAACTTAATAACTTCACTCCGAATTATTAATTCATGGCTCACATTGGCTCGGCAAGACTTGTCTCATGGTTAATTTCTCTTCCTTTATACATTGTTAAATATGCATCACTTCTTGACTATTCTATATGAGCACTTTGCAAATCTGTCAGAGCTTTGTGACTATTAGAAAATCTTAGCTGCAGTTTTGTCTGTTGACAAACAGATTTAAATATTCTAGTCTAAATGAATTCTTTGTTTCTAGCTAGAGAAATGGATGCAGTTTCTTCTGTGTTATACTATTGTGGGTTAGCTGGCATAGCTTGATACAGTAGATCACTTTTACTTTGAGGAATGGCTGTTATTTAAGAAAAAGGTCTTTAAGTCGGGCTCGTTCAAGCTAATAAGGTGGTTCTGATTGAAGCGACTAACAATCCAGCAATCATGGGTCATGTTTTTGATGGATTTTTTTTCTGTTTGAAGGTTATTAATTATAAACTGGCTAATCAGTCATGGCACTTGAATTTGAAGTAGAGAATGATTGTCTTAAACCAAAGGTGGAAAACCTTGCAAGCTAATCTTTGGACATTACACTTGGTTCATGAGCCATGATCAGCACAGGTACGGGTAATGTAACTGGAAAGAGTTTTGAATCAAATAGCTGTTGTGGCCAATCCACAGAAGAATCTACAGACAGTCCATTACCTCAGGGTATGCACAAAATGACAGGGGGGTTTATTTCCTTATTGGAGTTTTATTGTCTGTTCAAGTTGTTAGGCTTGCACGAGATTAATGTTATTGCCAATCTGTTCTAATAGCCATTGCAACAAGCAGCAAACATTTTCTAATATAGGTAACACATACAGTAGCCCATGAAATGCAAATGTTACAGGGGGTAAGAATGGAATTTAATGGGCTGGGGGAAGAGTGAGAATAAGGAAAGCGAAGGTGCTTGCTCTTTTAGCCCCTCCAGCTGAGTGAATCAAAAACAATGTGGCAGAACCTGAAATAGTTCGCAGCTTAGAAAAAAGTCCCCAGGGGCTGTAAATTGGCTCTCAGAAGAGGGAAAAAGAAACAATTGCCCTTTACCTCCGAGGTTGCATGTCATCTCTCTGAAACTCACTACTGGGCAGATTAAGGTCAAGTAGACCATTCCCCCCCCTTTTTCCCCCCTCTCCTCTGAAAGGAGCAGAGAGAGGGCGAATAAAATGATGACAGAGAGGGATTGAGAGAGAGAGAGAGCGAGAGCTAGCGAGGGTAGAAACTGGGATTTTGAAGGTCTTTGAAATAGGTTTTACACCCATCCCTGGTGGTTTTCCTCTCTCACTCCAAGAACTGTGCTGATAATGGCTGCTTGTCAAGGAGGATGAGCCCACCTGCTCTTTGTAACTCAGTCCTGCTGGTTCAGCTCATAGCCTCGACATAAATATGAAAAGAACGTGATTGAGGGTTAGTAGGGGTCCTGCATTTTGGATGTCAGTGACCTCTTAATGTGGCTGTAAAGGGTACAATATTCTATGAAAGGGCACTCAGGGAACACAATTTACTGAGAGAAGACAGAACATTACCTGGTGGATTTCTGCCCTTAAACCGCCTGTCAACCGATCTGTAGGCCTTCTAAGATACAGTAGGTCAGCCTCCTAACAACATAGACTACTACGACGCTAACACCATATTATGTCATTAGTTACTCGCTTGTCACAGATAATAAATCAATGCAACTGAAGTGGCAAGCCTGCCAATTGTAATTACAGAATCAATTGCCACACAATTAAGTCTTTTGTTTCAGTGGATTGTCCTGTCAATCAGGAAAGAGCCCCTGCACGTTCAGTAATGTGCGAGTGAACGGCATAACATTTTGCCTTTCCATGTCAAGGGCACAGTTACGAAGTCTGCCAGCAATTAACAACTATAATATGCTGAGTCGAGCACGGCAACAAAATAGGCAGCAATTTCTTCTGCTCCTGTTGAAATTATGCTTATCAGGTACCTCGCCTCAGCAAAGGTGAAGGGTCAGCCCGAGCAGGCAGGCAGCATTTCTCTACATAATTGAGAGAAGTTTGGATTTAATTGTATAATTAATCTTGTCGAATTAAGTTACACAGAAGTCCGACCCCTAAATTAGGCAGTCTGGAATATTTTAAATTGCCTTAATGTGAAATCTGGCTCCAGAATGCACTTTGTTCACTCCTGATGTTATAAGGTAAGTTTTTAGCCATGATGAACACGGCACGCTGTAATAACCTGTTAGCAGTTCTTATCACGTTGTGCCTTTTATATGATTAATTTCCTCAGAAAGTAATTGCGATTTCAAAGAGAGCCTCATTTTATTGTATAGCTTATTGTGGGCTGGTGAAGTGAAAATATAAAGACGGAATTCATAGTAATCCTTATTATCTGAATGCTCAACTGAATTTGAACATAAAGTCTACGTTTTATTTATTTTTTAAAGTATATTTTTGGGGGCCTTTTATTGCCTTTATTATAGTGA
>NW_023339873.1:15855545-15857313 GCF_004916995.1 Morone saxatilis
CAGCCTCAGCACATGGGTCGCCAGGTCTACCCACTGAGCTAACCAGGCGCCCAAAGTCTATGTTATCTTTTTGATGAGGGTTTAGTTCTACACTTTATTGTTCAGCTACCCTACTGTGTTCATTGATTAACATACTCAGTTTGCATTTAATATGACTCCCTCTGTGAGCCAAGTGGATTAACTTGACTTTGGGATTATCCTGGAGTCATCACAGTTACCCTGTTTAGAAGTGATGGTGTATTGGTGACTACCACTTGTAGCTTGCGGCAACATCAACACGCAGGGAATGTATGTGAAGTAGCGGCAGGCCCATGTGGTGGTGATAATGAAATAAAGGGAGGCATAAAATCATTTTCTGTGCGACTGGACTCAGCAACCTTCAATTTCCTTGTTCTAATGTAGATTTTTATCTCATGACTGTCAGTTGTTAGCTATGCAGTGTGAGGTGTGCTGTTCATAAGTGTTACACCCCCAGGGTAAACGAAGGGACTAGTGCTAAAACAATTACCTGATTAATTGATCAACAACGAATAAACTGACAACAATTCTGAAAATCATTTAATTTATAAGTCATTTATTTATTGACAACATGACTCAAAATGCAGAAAATCCCTTATGGCTTATGAAATTATCTATATTATCTGTGATACTGTTCAATATATTTTATTGTGTAAATATATATATATATATATATATATATATATCTTATTGTTTGTTTTATATATATATATGTAACCACAAATACAAGAAGTATTGATACTAAGTGGATTATTCCAGTGAAATAAAGTGAACTGAAGCAAAAATGCTAACTGATTATGCCTTCAAATTGTGAGAGTTTTTGTGTTTATTTATATGATCAGTCAACTGTCCATTTTGCTAACCTCCCTAACAAAATGAAGCTCATATGTGACATTTAATAGATTAAAAGATGAATCAATAAATCAAATTAGTCATTAATAAAAATAACTGTTTGTTGCAGCCTTAAAAGAAACCCTGGCTTCCTTTCTGTATAGTATAGTGTAGTGAGCAGTGAGAGCCTAACTGGAATTCAAATGTTTTAAGCGTTTTCAGGGTAGATCATTTGTCACCACCAGTGAATAGACTTGTTTTCAAGAGCACATTAAGCCTGTATGTACTCTATAGTAGATGTATACATTAAGTCCTTGGATGTATGCATATTGATTTACACTTTTCATGAACAAATAAATGGCACTTGTACATGAAAGATTTATTTCATAAATCTTAAGTGGTTTTAGGACATTGACAGAGTCATATGTGTAATTATAACCTGTTACTGAATAACTGTGGAGCTCACCGCCCGCAGCCCTTGATAATACCTGCTGAACTCTGTCCTATAGAAGGCTGGTAATTGGAGTTGTACGGTGATACATTGCATGTTATGATATGGCAGTATAACCTTGTCATAAATCTCTCCATCTCTAAACAAATGAATGCACCTCACAGTATCTCAGCCAGATAATCTTGTTTCAAGTCACAGTTAAGAGTGCATCTCACAGCAGTGTCTCTCAGCAGACTTTGCAGAGATTAGAAACACTTGAGTGGAGATTGGTTTGTGAGCAAAAAGCCAGTTGAGGGCGTCACACGGGAAGGGATAAATAGTCGGGAGTATCAGTGACCTGACAATAATCTGTTGTTGCTATCACAAATAGTTTGGTTTCTAATCAGATTTCTTTTTTTTTTTGTGTTTCTCTTTTTTTTTTACTGTGCACACAGTCATTTAAATATTAACTTATATATATATATATAT
>NW_023339873.1:15857413-15862800 GCF_004916995.1 Morone saxatilis
GGGGGGGGGGGGGCAGGAAATAACATGAGCAATTTCATAAATGGAAGGGAGAGGCTGTGACTTCCTAAATCGTCTGTGAAAGACAGAGGGAGGGAGCGGTGAGGTGGGGGAGATGGTGAGCGAAGGGGACGACAGGGAGAGAGATGGAGGGAGGCGAGAGGGAGCGTGACGCAAAGTGTGAAAGAGAAAGAAGAGAGAAGAGAGGAGAGCTCGGGCTTGGCGGTAAATGGATATAACTGGGTGAGGGAGGCAGGGGCAAAGTGAGAAAGAGAGAGGCTGGAGAGATGAAAAGATGAAGAGGGCAGATTTCCCACCAGCTGAGTGAGCACCTCTATTACCCTTTCTCTCTCCCACCATGCCTCCCACTGCCGTTCCCTCCCCTCTTCTATCTCTGTGTCCTATCAGCCTCAATGTGGCATCCTCTCACATCAGATTAGCTCCAGCCCAGAGAGACGGTTCAAACTCCTCTGTCAAAGTTATTTAAAACACATCTGACGCTGAGGCCACGCTCTGTTCTGCTCCCTCCCACCATCTGTCTTTCTCCCTGTACGTCCTTGTCGTGGTCCAAACTTAGGCTGAGGCTGGAGCTCCAGCCTCGGCAGCTCAGCTGGGATGCACATCTCCCCATGGCGTCGAAAGTCACTATCAATCAAACATGAGGGTGCGGGGGAGGACCTAGGTGTGGCAGGAGGCAGGAAGGAAGGGGGACTGCAGGAGACTTGCATAAATCACCAGCCGGGGGAAAGATGTCAGAGATAAACATGACCTGGATATTCAGATTCATATTCCCTTCCCTGTTTGAGCGCAGATTAAAAAATGGCCCTACAGAGGAAGCGCCATTTAAAACTTGATTGTTTCTTGTCAGCGAGACAAGAGCAAAACAGCTTGCTTAGCATCCTCTTTTTAGGATTTTTTTTTTATTCCCTGCAAATCAATAAAAACATGTTGGGGAAGAATAGACCACTGCAATCCAACAGAGCAGTTACGGGAAGCTAGGCTTTATAGAGGCATGACTGTGCATTGACCAGCACGCTATGGATGACTCCTGTGAGTGAGAGGAACAGATCACGCCATGAGCCACTGTGTCAAGGCTTCATCCCTCCTGATGAGAGAGGCCAGTTCGGTGTGGCACGGCACAGCCCGCTGCAGCCCATTTTCTGACAGAGACGGCTGTTTGAGCTCTCCAGTCATGGCCTCGGTGATGAATGGCCTCCACTGCCAGGGAAAGAAAGGAAAAGGGGGCCTGGGAGCCCTCGGAGGATCAATACGTACGCACAGGAGAACCTGCTTCGCATGTTAAAAACCCTGATCCAGCCCCAGCCCCCCTGCCCGCTCGCTCCGCTGTCTCCTGCATCACTGACGGACAAGCCTCTGGGAGCGAGTGGGCGGGGAAGTGAGCCAGGAGGAGGGAGGACTTCAGTGTGTGTATGTGTGGGTGCATGTGTATCTACATGAAGTGTGTCAGCAGGTTTCTAGAGGGGCTGGCATGTCAGCAAACTCAAGGTCGACATGGCACACACAAGCACAAGACGTGCACAGGCACACGCGCTCACACAACTCTGCAAATCCACCCACTGTTGATGCGCTGAAAGGGGCCACACTGTGACATGGTAATTCAGAGGTGTCTAAGGCGATGGATATCCTATTAATGAGCCCAAAACAATGACTAGACTAATGAGCTTATAATGGGAATATTGAATGCATGGGAATGGGATTGGGCCTTGTGTGAGCCAAGAAGGGGGACCACTGAATGAGAGCCAATGCACAAGGGCTAGAGGGCTAAAAGCTTGAGACGAATACAAACTGCAAGGGGCGTAGCAGGGGCTGTAGGGGTAGGGCTGTTTGGAAGGGTGCACAGTCAACCCAAATCAATACACCCTTACCCGCCTTGCCTCGTTGGGTTTGTGATATACGAGAGCAGGCAGCTTCTCTGAGCATAAATAAAACATGAAAATGCAACAAATTATCAGGCCGAATGGACAGAGATCTATTTACTCAGTAATGCTGTATTTTTGTATTTGTCAGATCAGTCTGGGGTGGGAGGGACTGATTGTTACCCTGCATCCAATTTGAGTCAACTGAGTGCTGAGATGTGATTCAGCTTCTGTTTGTGAATTAATGAATTAATCAAAGACTGGTTGGTTGGGGAGGGGGACGAGAAGCGAACCGAGCAAACGAGTGAACAGCAAGCTGTGACTGGCTAATAGCTGGAAAAGGAATTACAGTCCAATTGCTCTGTCTTATTCTGGCCCTAATGCTACCGAGGCCTTTTGCGGCGAGCCGGGCAGCCCCTCTGTGTGATTTGATTCCATTTGGAGAGCCTTATTTTCCTCTTGATCTCACACATTAAGGACCTTGCTATTCACCAGAGCAGGAAAAAGGGGGAGGATAGTCAAAGCAATGGAATGGATTAGCACACAGCTGTTGAGACCGGGCCGGTCAATGTTTTAAATCTCTGGTCCTGTCCAGTTAAATCTGCTGGCCTGTACTTCACAGACACTCATGGATCTAAAAGTCTAAAAGGGATGAACAGGTCTGAGCAAGATGGCTGACAATAAAAAACCTCTGGTTTCCTAAAGGGTCAGGTGTTGCCCTGGTAAAAATGGGCAACGTAAGATAATCCTACAGGCTACATGGAACAGGGTGATAAGTGGCATGGCTGCATTACATATATTTCCAAACAATTTTAAAATCAATTTGGATCACTAAAAGTGTAGTACTACCATCTTTCCATTTTAAACTTCATCTTTTCACATTACATATAATGTTGACCTTCAGTGGGCAGATGTGTCTGTGTGTGTGTGTGTGTGTGTGTGTGTGTGTGTGTGTACGATGCTGAGGTAAGGGATGGAACTTTACCAGCAGTGCTTGTCTGCCCAGAGCGCAGCCAGCCAATTATCCCTCTTAATTATCTATTGACGAGATGGAATTGATGTTTTTGGAGCACTGATTGGATAATCAGGAATGTTGGCCACAGTTATTCTCCTTGGCTGGTCTCACTCATCTGTCCAATCTGGTCTCCTTGTCTGAGTAATCGGCTCAGTCCTACAACATATTCCTGCTGAACAATGATTCATGATCACAGTGAAAGGCAGGGATGATGTTTCATTTTTGCGACTGAGGTTAGCATGATAGTACGTGCAACTGTGCATGGCTTTAGTCATACACATCACAGAGCTTTTCTCACAATAGACAATGTTTTCAGTAGCACGAATGATAACCTTTTCCATTTTGCTCCATTCATTAACCTCCACCTTTATCTGCAGACAGGCCAATGCTTCTTATGGAGGTCCATTTCGAAAACAGCCCAGTTTTGAACAAAGGAACTTAGCTACATTAACCCCCCCCACCCCATTTCACATCAGCAGCCCATTTTCTTTAAACTCTCTTGGAGAGCGAGCTGGCACAGGACCAGGCAGGCACAGGGAACAGGAGAGCGCAAGAGTGGAGTGACACTGATTGTGCCTCCTCTAATTAAACCCTACCTGACCCTGGTGTTGGGACATCATTAGTTCTCCCTCGTAATCATCACACAGCAGCAATTACATTCTGTTTGGCCCCATTTGCATTTCACAAGATTTCCCTGAACAATCAAACGGATTGGGAAAAGAGGAAGAAGCCAAATAAAGCATGGAAGTCCTACAAAAAGCAGCTAGATTCAATTTCAAAAAAGCTGCTTTGGACTGTTGCAGAGAAAGAATGGCTTTTTGCAAAATATCATGGGAGTATCAAGGTTAAAGGTTAAACATGTTGACTCTCAGTGGCCAGGATTGTAGTCTGAGACCACTCTCCCATACAGCATTAATGCTATCCTGATGTTCTCTGTAGGGAAAGGAAGATACGCCCCTTCTGGACAAAAAACACACACCACATCTCCAACTCCCTTAGTCTTGAGAGTCTTACATTCTGCCAGGAACCAGAAATGGGTTTATTGCAGTGATACCTTCCTCAATTTGGTAACAGAGAGAGACGGGGACAGAGAGAAGCTCAGACACTAAAAATAATCACACTCCAGAATACTCCACTGCAGCAAGCGTACGTCTCTCCACTTGCAGAAAGTACACTACACGGAAACACACACACACTCACACACCAGTGCGAAATAGAGCCATCTATGTAAGTACGTACTTCAGGGAAAGTGCACAAGGGCAGATCCTCCATCTGTATTCTGGGTGACAGCAGCGTTGTGCTGGGGTAGCGTTTCTCTCCCCAAGATGCCGTCTACACAGAAACAGTCATACGTCACAGGCATAAAGGGCCCTTTGAAAGCTCATACAAGCCGAAGGAGAGTTTTTCCTACCAGCTCCTCTCATGCGTCTGCTGTTACTAAATCTGACAACAACAGCAGAGTAAGGTCGTTGTGTTAAGAAGAGAATTATGCTGGCAAATACCCCATGGGCCTCCCGCTTTCTAGGCAGTAGACGATCGGACGTGCATTCTCATCTCCATAATACAGTAAATACAAATGTTGTCATTAGAGTTGAGTCAACTACACAGATGCAAATCATAATAAAAAAACAACAACTAAATACTGTGTACTACAATATCAAGCCATAGATTAGTACATATATATATATATATATATATATATATATATATAAGTTAATATTTTAAATGACTGTGTGCACAGAAAAATAAAAAAAGACCAAACACACAAAAAGAAATCTGAATTAGAAACCAAACTATTCTGGATGAGCAACAACAGATATTTCAGCGTCACGTGATACTCCCACTATTAGTCCACTTCTCCGTGGTGACGCCTCCGAACTCGCTTTTTGCTCAAAACCAATCTCCACTCAGAGTGTTTCTAATCTCTTGCAAAGTCTGCTGAGAGACCCTATGCTGTGAATGATCTTAACTGTGACTGAACAAGATCTATCTGCTGAGAGTACCTGTGAGGTGCGCATCATCCTTGTTTAAGGATGGCGAAGATTTAGAAGACTTATACCTGCCATACTCATCAACATGCAATGTCATCACGTAAACCTCCAATTAACCAGCTTATACTACTAGACAAGAGTTCAGCAGGTTTATCCAAGGCTGCGGCGGTGACGCTCCACAGTTTTCATCAACAGGGTTATAACTGACACACTACTGAAGCCGTCCTGGCTCATTCCTAAAACCACTGTAAGATTTATGAATCAATCTTTCATGTACAAGGTGCAGCTCCTTATTTGTTATGAAAAGTGTAAGATCAATATGCCACTACATCCAAGGACGTAATGTACTACATCTACTATAGAGCTCTATCACGGCTCAATGTGCTCTTTGAAACAAGTCATATTCACTGGTGGTGACAAATGAATCTACCCTGAAACGCTTAAAAATTTGAATGTCAGTTAGGCTCTCACTGCTCACTAACACTATACCTATACAGAAACGGAGCA
>NW_023339873.1:15862900-15912505 GCF_004916995.1 Morone saxatilis
TAGCAGTGGGTTTGATATTAGATGTGATGTGGATGAAACTCTATGGTCTAATGTAAATGTCAGGCAACATAAGGAGTCGTAACCAGACAGGCAAAATTATTTTTCTTAATTTAATTACTTTTAATCACCACTAAACGAGGGCAGGTGTGAAATTATGTTATGATGTACTGCGTTGAAAAAGAAGGCTTTTTATTAAGAGGGTTTTGTACGGTAGATTTTAATAAAATACAACACAAATTTTTAACATGCATCCAACTTTTACCTCATTGTTCAGTAAATGCCAGCCACATGTTTTGAGTCCCATAACGCCTGCTTCTGTCTGTGGCAAAGGAACAGACCCTCATCTCAGTATTTACTTAAATTGGTTTAAGATTTTAAAACGCATTTGTGGATTTTACTTTATGGGGCTATGGGCAGACAACTCTTTCTACTTCAATTATGTTCAACTAATTTGCACTTGCTGATATGTCTGCCCCCAAAGACATGAGCCAACAGGGACAGTATAAACAAATAAAAATATGGCAAAAAAAATAGAATAATAGCTACATGAAAGCAAGAGGGAAAAGATTGTTTCCACTGCAGCAAAGTAGAAAGTCGGTCATATGAGTAAATATGTGTACAAGGACGTACAAAGGATCATGTGTTGAGAAACAGTTCACTGCCTCCAAGACAAATGGACTGTATATTTACTGCATCAAACAAACAATGTGATTCTGACTTAATGTGGTCTGTTACATGAAAACAATGCAATCACTTTACATTAGGCCTAGACTGTACTGATGTCCACATACTGTAACAGCCTGGGTTCAAATCTGGATGCTTTACAGTCTGAGTGAGGTTTTATTGATGCAGTATATCAGTATATTGGCCTCAGCTGGGATTTGAGCTGAAAGGAAGACAAGTCATCAATGTTGGAGAGTTACATTTCATAGAGAGGCAATAGTACTATGTATGATTACAGGCATCAATGTAAATTAAATGTTCTTGTTGCTTTTGTAGTTTTACAAGTAGGCCTATGAAAGATTTTAAAAACTTAAACCTAAAGAGTGACTCTTACAAGTAGAAAGTTGAATTCATGAGGAATAACTGACACCCATACTCACTTCAGTACACTCAGGGTTTTTGTTGCTACAACCTCACTTGTTCTGGTATGACCAGTAGCTTATGCTGTTAGCAAACTTCAGATTTTTGAGTCCTGACTATGCTACTGTAACGCAAGGTTTTTATCACAATAAACAAGAAGTAAACTCACCATAGAAGAATGCGTGTTGTGGTCCCATTCCACTTGCTCTCAGTCAGGTCACCAATGATGATGTCTTTAAAGCATCTGGCCCAAGAGAATCTTGTGAAATTGAATGTGCCACTATCCTGTAGTTGCAGCTGGTGGCCACAGTGGTCACTGTTTAGCAAAAGTTACAATGTGTGGCTCTTTACAATACAGTTCTCTCATTTGACCCTTTCAGTGCAGGGATAGAGTTAGTCCTCTGCACGTGTTATTCTAACAACAAAACCATCTACAACACACACAACTTTGTTCAACACAGCTGTTAATCTGCCTGTTTCTGACTTTGAATACAGATATACAGTAAACACAGCTGTTCACACAGCAATTATGCAGCTAATTATACTGTAGGCCTGTCTAGTATGATCTTCTCTTATATTATTTTTGGATGTTTTATCATATTGTGGTTTACTGTACTGTAAACGGTACTGTACAATCACCTATAGCACCTGCTACTTGTTACCCTGACACCTGGAGTCAAGAGGTTTCAAATATTGGCCTTTGTCTGTAAAGATGAACCTTAATGCAACGCAACAGGAAGCAATCTGATCTATTTAAGCTTTACTGCAGTTGATACCTTTCATATATCAGGGAGACATCGCCCTCCAGTGATACAAATTTAGTATTGCATCAAGATGTTTTCTGAACATTTGGAGCAGTTAAACTCTTAAATTCAAGGATGGAAGAATTATTTACATATTACTTATTGCTTGAATTACTTTTGGTCTGACTTATAAGGCATCGACTTCTTTTGGTCAAACTTTTCCACGCAGTTAGACTATCTGTGATTATTATAAGAACTTTTTAATAACACCTGAGAATGTTACGCACAATTATGACTTATTATATTATAATTATCTCATCGCTCTGAGATCATATGCCATAATTAATAGGAAGGTTTAGGACAGTAAGTCATAATAAATTCCAAATAACAGGGCTTCAATCAGCATTTAGTTTTGTCACATATAAAATACATGCCTCATGATGTATTGATGATGCATACTACAATGATAACTACATTTATTAACAAGGTAAATACAGTTTTGTTGGACATGAGGTCATGTTTGCGCAGCGGTTGTACATGCTGTTCCAGTCAGTGTCCACTAGATGGCAGCGCTGCTCCAGATATTTCAGACTAGTCAAAAGCCTGCAGCACTTCACCATCATGCTAAAGAAATATTCAGAAAACCAGATCATTTTCAGACACAAAATATTTTATTTGAAGCACTTAGTTCTGACTGATATACATTATCCAACAGCTAATTCATTAGCCCACTCCATATACCTTGAACAGGAAGCCAGCATTGCGTTACTTTACTGTCCATCACAGCAGCAGATCCAAAACTACCCAAATCCATACAAAATTTCACAAAAATACAGACGCCAGCCAGCAAAATATCAAAACCACATCCATTTTGTCCTAGTCACGTTGAATGCTTGGAGACATTTCTACAAACATTATCAAAAAGCAAGTTATTCCAAGAATATATCAGCATTCGCTTCCATACAAAACTCCCACTGTGTTATTGCAGCAGCAAACAAATACTGTGAAATGTCTAAAAGAAGGGAACTTAGAGCTAAAGTTGGCATATTACTGTGCACAGATGCAAGAAGGACATGGTTTGTTAGTGTCATGACAGTAGGATATCTTATATGTGGAAGCAGTAAGGGTCATGGCCTGACCATGCTGCAGCACTCTAGCATCTGATTTAACCATTGACCTGAAGGACGGACTGACCTATTAGCAGCTGAGTCTGTTGCCGTTTCCTCAAACACATACAGGGAAAGACAGATAAGAGATGCATCTTTGTGTATTGTGAGTGGCTCGCTTTCCCCTTAACTTCCCAGAAAGTGCCTGTAGCAGCAAACATGACGCCCTTCCTCTTAGAAAAAAACAAATATTGCTTTAGTGTTTTTTAAACTCAACTGGTGAGGTCAGAGGAATGCTTTTTAAAAGGAACTGAATCCACAAAAGATGTGAAGGTCTTGGTCAGTTTTGATGCATTTATTTTATCCTGACAAGAATTTTTATTTATCTTTGGCAAATGTGCTAAATGTAGGAACTGTGACGCCCATGAGTATGCACTATGAGCAATATAGCATTCTGTTCATATTCGGTTTACAATAATCCTCTTGTTTTATATTTCTGTTGTTTTGTTTCTTGGAGGTACCGAGTTGACATGCGGAATTTGCTTTGACTGAAAACATCCCCTGAATTACAATTCCTATTATAGTAGCTGTCAAATAGCACAGCGTTACAGCAGACCCTCCTGTATATTCTGTCTCATTTGCATAGAACCTGTGTTGCATCATTCATAAAGCGCACTACAACTGCTTCCATTGTTTGTTTTTTGTATACAATTTCCAACAAAACACTTGTTTTTGTTACCAAAGTCACCGGTCAACTAGTTAATATGTTCTAAATAATATCTATTCTAACTACAAAAGTGCACCAAATAAAACTGAACACAGAAAATACACAAAATAACCTACGGTCACTGTCATTGTCATTATCTACAGTCGGGTACAAATATTGTTGCATTCATTCAACACAAAAAAAAAAAGTTTTCCTTTTAAGGCTTAACCCTGCAGACACATTATATTGCCATGCAAATACACAGATTCATCATAAGCAGGCAATGAGACACTGAGAGAAAAAGCTGACATTGAAGATGTATATAAGGTCTTCTGCTCATTCCAGTTCTGCTATGACACATTTATTGTGTTACTCTGGATCACACACACACACACACTATGTAACCTTTTCAGGCTTTTTAGGCAAAGTGAGAACAAAAGGAAAAAGAACGCCTTTTGCCTCCAGGGGTGCTTTCAGCGGCTCCTCGACAAAGTAGGCGCTCTCCTCCTCCACTACAAACTGAAGAGTCTGGCTTTTGTTCACACAGTAGATGCAGTTCCCGATAACGGCACACCTGAAGGGTAAGTGACTTCCGAGCCTCTGCGATGCGCAATCGTGCCACATTTTCACTATGGTGTTGTACTTGAACACGGTGATCCCCTGCTCACGGTTGACATCGAAGCGGTAAATGAAGCTCTTCATGGCCACCATGTCTGTGGACTTCTTCCTGCTGTTGTTGTAGGGGCACTCCTGCCACTCGTCCCTCTTGAGGTCGTACTTAAGAAGGCGGTAGAAGAGGGAGCCTCCTGACACGTAAAGCTCTCCGCTGCAGGTTGTGGCTTCATGGGCCACTGCGAAGGCTCCCTTGGGCAAGGGGGCCACCGTGGTCCAGCGGTCCATGCGAGGGTCATATTTTTCCACTGTAAACAAACATTCCCCTCCAATGGCGTACAAGTAGCCGTCCATGGACACAAGCTTAAGCTGGGCGCGAGCTTGGATCAGAGGTCTGACCTCGGTCCAAAGGTTGGTTATGGGGTTGTAACAGAAGACCTTGTCTGAAACTTTGCCCTTGTCCCCGTAGCCCTTTATTCCCCCTGCCACAAACACGTAGTTATACATGGTGCAGATCCCACACCCTTTAGTGTTTATGTCCTCAGGCATCGCAGTCAAAGGTCTCCAGTCATTTGCTGTTTCGTTAAAGTAGTAGATCATATGATTCTCCTCCAAAGACCCAACCGACAGCGGGCTCTGTGGCCGGCTGCCGCACCGGCTCGGCGGCCGGCTCCCAACGCGATCAAACACATCGTTTATCTCTGCCACCATCAGAGTCTGCCTCCCCTCCATTCTCTTCTTCAGGATCAGATCCCGCTCAGATCCAGTCAGGCGCCCGTACACAGCGGGGTCTTTGAGGATCTGGAGGAAGTTGTCGCTCATGAATCCGTAGGCGGTCTCTTTCAGTTCACTGAGTCGCTGCTTTTTGGCGATGGTCAGGATCTCGTAGCAGTTCTCGGCAGTGACTTGTGCGGACATGGAGTCCATGGCCGCCTGGACGGCACAGGGGATCTGGAGGATTTTAGCCCCCGTGATGACATCTACTACATTGTCCTTGCAAACATTCATCTGAGAAGTGTAAACATAGTCTATCAACGTAGACAAAGTTTTGTAGCTCAAGCCCTTTACTTTGAGGATGTCTCGTGACAGACGTGCTTTGAAGTAGTCACTCTTCTCTGCCAGGACAGACTTGTGAGCGCTGATCGTCTGCCCGCCGACTTCGATGACTAAATCGGGCTCTTTCTTAGACTGTGTATTTTCAGCTTCCTGGCTGCCGTCCCCGTGCTCGAGGTCCGATTTTAGGACTGACCAATCGGTTTCCTGTTTGGCTTGGTTAGGCGGGCATATGGAGGAATCTGCACTGTAAGACAGTTTAGCTCTGGCGCCATTGTGGATTTCACTTGCACAATTTTGCTGCATGCCAGCGATGTGATTGGCCACAGCGGAGCGAGCGTGAGGAGGGAGATCCGGAGCTGGCTTATCGTTGGGGAGGTGAAACTTCTCAGCTCTCGGGACGTACGAGCCGTTACCCTTCTGACGGTCGACGTGGTTGTTCTCCATCAGTCTTCCATCCAACAGGTATTCCTTCTCGAACACCGGAGGGGGGCTGAAATCCTGCTCGCCCTGCAGAAACCCTTGGACGTAACCTGGACATAGACTCCCACCTTTGTCCGGAGGTGTGACAAGGTCAGGGTTCACGGCGTGGAGGATGACATCAGCCTCCACAGTGATAGCCCCTCCTCCCTGCCTGTGGCCCTCGTTCATCTCGACTGCTCACTGGCGATGGGACGAGATCATCCTGGGTGGGTGGAGAGTAGATTGACGAACTTGTGACTGCACTCCTCTCCCTTCACCTACGGAGGGGGAGGGGGGTCCAACAGAGGAGGGAGAAAAAAAAGGAGTCTTATGAGGCTGCAAATACTTCTGTGTTCTCTAAGGGGCACCCTTTCTCTAATAACAAACAGCTTGGAAACCGTGAAATTCAAAAGGGAAAAACTGAGTTCGGGCTGCCGCTGCCAACTCTGCTGTGTAATCCTCTCCTGTATGAATGTGTCATGAGCTGGGTCAGAGCAGCTGCAGCAGCACGGTGGGAGCTTTCATCTACAGCCTAAAGAAATGGAAGCAGCCCCAACATGCAGCTCCTTGTGTCTGTACACTGCATGACCTACTGCAATAATCACCCTGCCTGTCCATTATTTTGTGGTAATCTGGAGCTATTCAGAGCGCATGCGCAAATGGTGTTGCGCTGATGGGGGGGGAATTAATCTCTTATATGACTGGGAAAGGAAAGGGCGTTTTGTAATTGTATCAGAACTCGTCTGACGCTTAGTGTCGGACAATGAGAAACCCGCGTTCAGCCAAATCGAGGATACATACAAGTATTTTTAACGTCGCTACATTTGAACGTTATTACAATCCACAATGAGGATTTGCGTCCGTTGACAGCAACGTGACCTACCTGCGTTTCCTCGCTGCTCGATACCAGCACTTTTCCCTGCCGGTCCCTCCACGAAAGCTCAGTTACGTAAGACGGGCGCAATCCCGATGAACCAGCCGGGCTGCGCTCCCCCCGCCGTGGATGGCTTTCCCTTCACCGACAGTCCCAGCGGGTCGATCCCATCCGTTCACCTTTTCTCTAGCGACCCTCCCCGCTGCTGTTCCTCCCCGCTGCTCCTGCACCGGCGGAGAGCTGCCCGGGATCAGCGGCGGACTGCGAGGCGGAGGGGGACGATCAGTCACTTCAGGTCGCGCCTCCTCTTCAGATCAGCCGTCGCAAAGTAATATCCTCCGGTGGAAGTGGTGGGGAGGAGGGAGGTGGTGGTGGTGGAGGGGGGGGGAGCTGCGCGTCTTTTTCCCCCTCCAGCAGCCTGCAGCTCGTCCCTCTCGCTCTCGGACCCTGACAGCGCTGTGATGTTAGTTGTTGTGCGTGTGTGTGAGTGTGTGTGTTTTTTTTTGTGTCTTACAGTTGACTACAGTGAGGCGGTTATCATTGATCTAAACCACGCCCCCTCCGGGCGGCGTTAACCCTACACTCAACAGCACGAGGCTCCATCTGTTGTGCGCGCGCTGGACTCATCCCAGAGATGCGACATTCCTTTCCCCATCATCCCTGTCCTGGGTACCACGATGGATGGATGGGGGGGGACTGAATATATGAGGAATCCCTCTTCCCTCCCCTGCTAACACACACACACACACACACATATACCAAACCCAACCTGAAGCCCCATATAACACAGTGCCTGTTAGAGTATTACAGTGCTGCTGGTACACATTAAAATACAATTAAACACCAGACTCTCTGAGCCCCTGAAGGGATTTCATATTACATTATTAAAAATCAATCAATAAATATCCCATTAGTACACTCCACCTGTTTGTGCACGAGACAATTTATTACAATATCTGTAGAACTAGTTGCTCTGTAAGTGGGAGGCCTAACAATGCCCAGGAAATATGAGTCACACTTTCCTTTCTAACTATAGCTGCAGCATCCATGCATATGTGTATAGTAAAAGCAGCACTATTGTGATTTGTGTGGAAAAGTGACCTTAGAATTGGAAATGTTTGTGTGCAGTCATAAAAGAGGCCTGATTACAAATAGCACAACCTCACAGGGCAGCAGTAGCAGATGTTTATCCTCCACCGTGGAGACTGCGTGTCTCAACGACTGGCCTTCAGATATAAAAATACAGGGGAGCCACCGCAAGGACATCACACTCAACTATCAGCCCTGTGAGATTAGAGGGCATTCAGCTGGGAGGTTTTAATACCAGATATTCTGAGAACAAAGACTCGCTGAAGACTGATACACAAAATGAGTGGTCTCCATGGAAACGTCAGGGTCAGAGGGAAAACAAAAGACTTCCAGTTGCAGAGCTGCCTTGATACGCTACCAGTGGCAACACCCTGACAAGCTGATAACTGGGTTACTTGGTTGGCACGGTGAGACTGAGGCGTAGCCGTGTTAGACTTGTAGTTAATAAATACATGTGTTCGGTTACACGAGTTAAATATTATCTTTCAAGTCTGCATGTTAGTTAACACCGAAAACTCTGATCAGATAATATTTGGGATAAGCCCGTGGTGCGTGGACTGTAGCATGGGAACATCTCCAACCTGAAATCATCTCGTCCATTTTTGTTAGAACTGATAATATAGTGAAACCTGGTTGTGCAACAGTGGACGTGGGCGTTAGGAGAGAGAAAGAATCTTGACCCTCTCTGTTCGGCAGTGGGAGAAATGAGCACTGAAATCCCGGAAGAGCTGTATCAGGCTCAGTTCCTGCGGCCCCCCTCAGGCACATTGCTAGTCCCAGCATGCACTGATGGCTGTGCACAAGCAGAGTAGAGTACAAGGTTAGTTTCAGTCAAGAAAAATAGGCACACTGACATTCTTTTCCTCCTTTACATTTCTTTGTTGAGCTGGAAACTCCAGAAAAGCTGCGACTAAGTTGATGTGTATTTCCCAAGAGGAGAATCATCAGTTTAAAAAAACGGCTGAAGGATAATACGTAAGAAAGAGAAGAATTGCATGGATGCTTTGAAAATTATGTTCAAATAAAGTACACAAGGTTGCTCAATAAAACAGTTTATGCCTTTGTTAATACACAGAAGTACATACAAATTGTGACAAAAGTATAAAGCTTTCTTTCTTTTTTTAAATATCCTTATGTGAGACACAGAGATGTGATGGGGTGAGGGGATCTGTCCTGGTGAAAACAACTCTTTCATTCCTTTATGAATAGAAACCTGGCCAGCCAGGGATTCTCATCAAGCCTTCCCGAACTCATTCAGTCATCAGTGTTACACCTTTTTAATCCCTTTTCTCTGTTAACTGAATGGTAGGAGCAGCGTACAAGCTGGTTCAATAGTAAAGGGATTTGACGCGGAGCCTCTCTGACCATTAAACTCACACACGTGTAATCCTGAGTTGTCATACTTCATATTTACAACTCTGGCCTTGACAGATGATCTGGCCAAAAACCTAATCCTAATAAAACTTTTATGTAACAGACTCAAAGCTCCATCGCTACCTTACATGCCTTTCTCGTTTCCTTTCAACACTGATTTAAATACTGCAGTCCTATATAGTCAACTGGTATGGCACGAACACTGAAGAGAAATGTATTAGCCATGTTACAACAACCAACTTTATCAGGGGGTGGAACTAAAAACCTTTCAGTGTTTTCAAACTTAACAAATACAGTATATCCTTTTACTGGTCTGTAGGGTGCTGTTTGCACCATCATGATTGTGGGTTGTTATACTAATCCTTTGTTTTTATTATGGCAGGAGACATTATTAGAAACATCATCGGATTACTGTGGATGATGCTTGATGCACTTCTTGTTTCAATGAGACATCTAGTTGTTTTGATTGATCCCAAGTGTTCCATGAAGACAACAATGTCCTTGTGAGTTGTGTGCAGCACTTCTGTTTTAACCTGAAAAGAGACAAAGAATATAGGTAAGATCCGTATAAAGGTAAGCAATTAAATGTTCTACTGGTTATTGATATAAAATAAAATATATTTCCAGCTTACCAAGGTGCTATTGGTGTTACATGTTGAGTAAGGGGATCTGCCAGATCATGATAGTAGAGGTGGTGTCCTCATGGCGAGACGGTTTGGTCTTTTTGTTGACCCTGCGGTTGCCCAACCCTCCGGACACCACCAGCAGAGAGCTGACATCTACCTTGCTGGCCCGGCGGCCTTTCTGGTGATGGGCCGGATCATGGAGCATGTCGTAAAGGGCCCCGTCCTCGGGCCCGTGCTCCAAGGAGCCCTGGGATGGAGCTAGGGAGCCGCAGGACGAAGACAGGGAGTCCTGGAGAGCCATGGTGGTACAGCCTGCCTCTCCCAACCACACGCCCCGTCCCTGAGGGGGAGCCAGGGCTGAATCTGAGGGGGGCTGGGTGCTCTCCCCATCATCGGTCTCCGTTGGCTGGACTGAGGTGGGAGGGGTGGACGACGACACGCCAGAGGGCCGGTTACACACCGCAGCGGCCACAGTGAGGAACTTGACTGGTCCGTTGTGGGCGTGTAGGGACACCATACCCCGACCTGACAACAGGTACAGCCACAATACTTCAATACTCATCAAGACCTTCAAGTATTTGAATTTTTAAACCAATTCATTTTCTGTTCATGTGTTATACAAATATGTCAGAACATCTCTGAGGCAAATCACCCAAAGTTCAAATAATTACGAACTACCATCAACAGAAAATCTTAACTTTTAATTAATTAAAATAAATACCAAACTGGTTCCAGCTTCTCCAATGTGAACATTTGTTGCTTTTCATTTTAAGATGTCACCTTGGGGTCTCAAAATTTATGATGACATTTCCTTACTATTTTTTAAAAATCTAAATGAAAGAAATCCTTAGTTGCGTGTATGTAAGTATATTTGCATATGGGATACAGTGATGTTTCAGTGTTACCTGTGACCTTGGGGATCCCCTGCAGTCTGGGGACAGAGAGGGCCACAGTCACCCCCAGGTTGGTCCCGACCAGCAACAGACCATGACAGACCAGCAGACTGCTCACTGACACTCTCTGGTTCCCTGTGAATACAACAAGAAGCATAACATTGGTTTAATCTTGCAAAAATTCAATTTAGTTTAGTTAAACATTTAGCTGGAAATATTGAGAGACCGCTAATGAATGTTTCTTGGAAAACATATTCTACCACCCTTAGTAATTTACAGTGTCAAGCATGACCTGTTAGACCTCACACAGATGCAGCGTGCTCATGCACACTGGAAAATCAGAAAAGAGCATAGTTAATGAGCCACTTGAATACTGTTCGGTGCGCGGGAGGGAGCGGGTGTATCTTTTTTGTAAGTGGGGCATTTCTACAGCGACAATGGTTATTTGTCTCCAGGGCAACGTAAAAAGAGGAGCCTGGATAAAAGCAGCTCTTTTCAAGTGTCTGAACACAGAAAAAATGTCCCATTATGGTCCACTTTGAGTCAAACAAACAAACACAAAAGTGTTATGTAACGAAATGAGTGAAGCGTAATGCTGTAATTAAGCAAGGAGCTCTGCCTCTGTGGCAGCTACAACAGGACAATCTGACCTGACCTTTTCCCTTCCGCCCTGGTCAGAAAATTCACTGTGATGTCACTTTGGACTGTAAAAGCTGTTTTTGTTAAGTTAACAGCACCTTTCAGCAAGGATGGCAATAAAGTCAGGCTTGCTGTGTTAGCTGACTTATTATGTGGAGTTTGGCACTCACCGCAGACGTTCCCACACGGGAGCTTTGTCGGGAATAAGCAACAAATGGTATCTAGTCAGACATTTTTATCATTATTTTGTATGATTGTAATAAGAATCTGGGGTTTTGTAAAAAAAGTCTTTTCAGTCTTGCCATGTGGGAGGCGAGACTGTCATGAGTCATTACTGCTCTAACAGCTTGACTTGAATTTCCTCCCTCAAAGTAATCCTCTTGGGCTTTAGGAAAAATTACTGCCAGTCTCTCTGACTGACCCCCCTCACTAGAGCTGACCCCTTGCATGGGGCACACACACGCCATACTGCCACACTTCCAGGAATCATGCCAGATAGGCAGGCAGGTACAGTTGAAGACTGGGCCCTGAGTTCTGCCCACATGTGCTTCTAATGAGGGCCCAGAGTTAGCAGAAACACACAGACCGCTGGTCGGGGGCCTTGCTCAACTTCCTCCTTTCATAATATTTGGAGTTCCCCACCCAGAGGGTGAACTAAAATAAACCCTGAGTGAATGTCAACACGGCCCAGCTCTGGCCCTGATCCTACACCAGAGCGCACTTTGATCTGCACTTAGTCCTGACAACCAACAGCAGGAGGGAGGGGCAAATCCTAAACATTACAATAATATCAGCCGTTCAGTCAGTCTAGAAATAACTCAGATCAGCACAATGTGGGTACTTCTATTTAAATGTTGTTCACTCAATGATACAAACACACATTTTATCTGCTGCATCACTGACAGAGCAAGGTTTACTGCGCTGTATATCTATACACTAAACTAGGAGTTTTCATTTTGTTTACCATGTTAACATTTGCTGATTAGAGGATCACCAAAGGGATTATAATTCATAATGAGAGAGAAAATGAAAGGCTGTGCCAAATTTCAAGGGAGTCCATCAAATAGATTTCACTAAAAACCAAAAATGTCAACCTTACGGTGGTGCTAGAGTAGGGTCAGGGTTCACCAAAATCAGAGGCAGTCATCCTCTGGGGACCACGAATGTCTCTATGAAATTTCACAGAAATCTATCCAATAGTTGTTGAGATATTTCAGTCTGGACCAAACTGATCACCATCATACACCATCACTTCATACACTGTATACCTCACTGGTCATAAGCAATCGTAGTTCATTTTAATGTCAATTTACCATGTTTCCAAAGGAGAAGAGACTAAGACAAGTTTTGAGTTATCCATTCCTATCACGTCTATTCAAACCATGTACCTCTGAGGGAGTGGACGTCCACTCAGACGTAAGCGTCTTATCCATGTTGGGATGTGTGCAACAATGGTGGCATACAAACAAAGAGGAGCTGGAGGTGTTATTTACTGACCCCCCCTGATGTTTGTCTCCCATCAGGCCATGCACGGCTGCCTATTTAGGTCACAGAGCAGCAGACAAAGGCAGGCTAGACCCTCAGCACAGCAGCCAGCCAGCTAGCCATCATCTGAGACATCATCACCATGCAGTCTGCTGTGATGGAGGATGACTACTGCTTTTTGAAGTGCTTATTAAGAACTTTTTAAGATATTCTCTTTTATTAAATTTCAACTTTATTCACACTTTACTTCACTTCTTTAATGTGAGTATTTTATGACTATTTTACATCTTTTGTGCTTGTCCAGATTCAGTAGTACTTGTCTGATATATACCAAATTAAGATTTAGGAATACAGAAAGCAGTGTGTTTAAATTACCACTAAATTATTCTAAAACATGAGCCGCATTGGATTCTTTAATAAACAGTGAAAATGACTGCTATTACAGCACATTAGCCAGCTGTCTGTTTAGCACTTGGATAAGGAACTCCTGTTTGCAATAAAGGGAGTTAGCGGAATTGCTCCAACGTGCATGAACATGAGAAGGATAGCCCCACCTAGAGCACCTCCTGCATTTCAACACTGCACCATTTAAACAGGCATTCACAGTGAAGACAACGCCCCGTGTCTGTGATTGTGAGCCCCATTGTGTGTTCTAAGTGTATACAAGCCAAAACTGCATTAGGATCTGTAATGTAATATCCCTTCATCATAATGTGGACTTCCTGAAGAAGAGGCTGGTGCAGAAATCAGAGATCAAATTTCAGGACAGCGTCTTTTCTTGTAATGTTCTGATAAGCAGATATTATTTTTTAGCTTGTGTCTCAGTAAATGTACATTAATGGAGCACAGAATGGCAAATGAAAGACCTGTCACTCACGGCCTAAAACACGTCGATTGCATGCACTCTCTCCTGTCAAAACAGTTTGGCTCGTAGTTCCAATTACATCGGAGTTTGTGCAGAAACAGCACATTTTTTTGGTCTCAGTCTGCTCCACAGCAGCAGCCAGCAGTGATAACGGCACTGTGGAGCTTTCTGGAAAAGCAACAGAGCACAGAAAGAGTGGCAGAAAGGTGGACTTCTTTCAACCGATTCATTAGAATATCCAAATCCCCAACCACACAACCATGTTGGTGATTTAAGCAGGATAAGAAAAAAGTTTGATTTCCATGCTGACTGACAGTCCAGGGAACCAATGCTGTTATCAGAGGAAGCGAGCTCTTAATGGCGAGGCCCAGAGGATGAAAGCTTTCATGTGGTGGTGGTCTTCCCCAGAACTGGCTTCCTCTGCGGTTGCATGGATCCTATTAGGCAATATGGGCAGTGAGGTCCCAAAGCAGGCTACTTTTATCATTTACATCTGTCTCACAAAGAGGCCTTCCTCTTGTAGCTCTAAACACTGCGTATCAGAGAAACATTCTCCCACAGTATCAAGTGAGGGTGGACACTCCCAGCAGTCGGTCATCTCTTATAGTTTTAACATACAGAACTTGAGTTTATAAATTGAATGTTTCTGCTGTTGCTGGCACTATCTATAATTCTGTTTTCTCTGCGGTCAGAAGAATGAGGCAGCAGAAATGCTGTTAATTACTGTGCCATGTCGAACAACTTGTAGTCATGGATACGAAAAGCTGCGAGTGAATGGTTCTCTGTCGAAGTTTGCTCCTAAGCCTTCACAGCACTGGGTTCTGTCTTCATAGCCGCTCCAACAGCTAAGTGACATTTAAAGTCATCTCCCGAAAGCAAATTACATGAGATCTGACATTCTGTTAATTAATAAATGCTAATTTCTCCACACAATCTCTACCGTCATTCTGTAGCTAAATACTTCTTATGCCTTTCTGAATGTTATTGCTACCTTGTGGCAATAATAAAGAAGTCCCTCTGAAGGCTAAATGTGCACACAGTCTAGGCAAGAGCTGGGCTAATGACAGCACCGCTAATGACGCTGAAGATGAGATAGCACCGAACTGCAGGCTAGTCATTAACTGCAGACCACAATGCACATCCAGATTAAACATAGATGTCATCGCAAAAGAAAACTCAGATCAAAACCTCATTTCAGTATGAAAACACTGTACATTCCAGTTTCAAGACGAAGGCAAAGAGTCGACTACCATTTATGTAAAGCAAACCACAGCTGTCTGCATTACTCAGCATGAAGGACAAACAGACTGAAAGTAGCAGATTGGGCTGCACAAATCCTGAGTTCGTACCAACAGAAGCAATCTCCCAACACCAAAAAAAAACACAAAACAAAACCACTCAATTCATCCTTTTAGGCTGCTGTGTGTTTTTTGGGTCAAGCTGATATAACACGGCAGATTACAAGATCCAAAGCAGCAGGCCGCTCTGATGACTTCAGCCTGGGACGAGTGTCATTTGATTTGACCTGAACATCCTCTCCGACAACGTTTGGCTTAAACACACATGGCAGGAAACTGTTGCACAACCAACTGCCACACACTATAATATCATCTGCTGTGAGGACAACCATTTCTATAGTAACAAAACTCTGTGCTGAAGAACAGGACCTCCAAAACAGGGTTATGGTACGATGCCGTACATTCCTTGGTTATACACACATACTGTGTGTCACACATATGATTAGTTCAGCTATTCAGACCCTCAAAAAGCAAATATTTGCTCCCGACAATTAAACTCATCTGGTATCAAATCGTCTGTGACATATGGCTCATTTGTCTCGCCTCTGACATTGTTCTGCAGATATTACAACCTGTTAATGACAGGTTTACATCTGCAGCGCCTTAACAGTCAGAGATCAAAGGTGAGCCATTACACTGGAATGATGTCAGTAAAGTAATTACTCTTCAAAGCAGGGACAAACCACTGTTCTCATCGGAGTTACCGCACTCACTAGTAATGCTATATTAAGTCCGTTGCATGGTAAAATCAACTTTCCCATACTCGGTCCTAAAGTGTTTTGTTCAATGCATTTAAGGTCCAGTTATTCCAAATGACTAAGAAAAGATGTTCTCACTTATCCATAGTGGTATAGAGCAATGTAGATAGCTTCTCAAAACAAGCTCTTGATCTTTGGTACCATTAATGTTTGAGATAGCTGAGAAATGTTATTTTATGCTGAACTCTATAAGCTCAACTAGTAGCTCGGCTTGAAATATGCTGTATATTTCAATGAGATGTCATAATTCATAATTCTATGTTTGGTCGGTTATCAAAAGGATGTCCTATTATTTGTTTTCACAAGTGTGCAGATTTGGGCTGGATTTTCCTTTCCCAGACTAAGTTCCCTTAGAAATTACTTGATGAGGTCAAGAGTGTTCTTGCAACACTATGAATAGAGATAAAATGAGAGGTTCCTGATTCACTGTTTAGACTAAAGGAGCCTTTGAAAGAGGGAGAGAGCATTACAAACCTGTCATAACAAGAGCTGTCTGAACCAGCACCTACACTGATGTCAGCTAATTACTGACAGGCACCAAGTAAGACAGCACCTCAGAAAACATGAGGTCATGGGACGTGCTTCACAGACCACAAATGCAGGGCTGTATTTGAATACGTTTATTTGACTAGATGATCAGAAGATCAGATATCACAAGCGAGAACAAATATGCTTTGCTGTTCTTCGTCAGACAGTCTGACACTCTCTAAGCACACTCAGGCGAACAGATCGCATTACTGATTGATACTCAAGGGCAGGCGAGGAGAACTGAGAGAGGCTGTCACTGTTGAAGTGGTAAAGGTGGTAAAACCACAGAACAACCATGACTTCATCTTAATCCACAAGGCTGTACACCAACCAAGGACTTCTACAAGGTGAGAAAAACCTCTGAATACTACAGTACAGTATGTTTTGTTACTTTTTTGTTGTATTTTTTTTAATAAGCGAAGGGATGCAGAGGCCAAATAAAGCAATTTAGCAATATAAGCTGAATCATTTATAAATCTGTTTACTGGCAGAATAGTTGACCCTGGACAGGTAACTTTATCTCACAATAATGAATACCTAAGCTTAATGTTATTCCCAGTGCTGATGTTTAGAAATGGAATCAATATCCACAATGTGTTCTCTTTTTAATAGGAACTGGACTGATAATTTGTCCGTCTATAAATGAAAGTTAGGTAAGTCTTACCAGGCAGTGCATTGTGAACAGGTGTGGCAATGTTAATGTCCTGCAGGTGCTCCAGGGTCTCGGTGTGGAAAAGACGCAGAGTGGAACCAGAGCTGAAGGCGATCCAGATGCCCACGCCAGCCACCACCATGTGGGACACCACCATGCCCTCTTCCTGGTGGGCCTCCAGCTGCCTCTGGATGCAGGAGACAGGGTAGGGCAACAGAAATTAGGCATTACCTACTGCACACTTAAAAGTGAGAGTGAGTTAACATTGGTTAGACTAAAACAGAAATGCACAAGTACAAGTCAACTTGAGACAAACCGTCCAACATCTAGACAGACCGAATTTCTGACTTGTCTGTCTTGTATTAGCTATGTGTGAGTAAACTAGAGAAAAACTATTTGAAAAGCATATGACACCAATCAACCCACAGAAAATCTGTCTCAAGTCTGTTTAGACTACACCTGCACATGCATTGTCCGTGGTTGTTACGTCTGGGACCCTGTGATTACACTTTACAGTCAAAATGAAATCAAAAGAATCACATTTCTACAATAGACAACACAGAATATGAAACAATGTTTTTTTATTTGGGCCAAATCCACCAAAGATATTTATTTAGTCCATAATTCAGAACACAATGAGACTGTCAGGAGTAGTCGAAACAGGAAGCACACTGAAAGGCAGTGTTTAATATGATCTTGTACATAATCATAAATTATTTTCTTTAACTCTTTCATTTCTTTCATTAGTGTGAACAAGGATAGTTTCAAATATGTGCAGAGTGTAAATTTGAATTCTCTATGCATGGAGATACACTGGGCTTTTTCCATCACCACAGGTTACATAATCTCACCACACATTGCTCTACATGTAGGTGGAGTTATATTTGGTTAAGGAGAGTCCATTCACAAGTGTGTCAGTAAAATGTTCTCATAAAATGTTGTGATGAACAATCTAAATGTAAATGTAATGCCCTGCATTTTTGTTTTTCACTCTTGTATTTGATCTACCTTTGATTAAGTATTTATTACATAATTATTGAAATATCCAGTTTCTTAGCCTTCTTACCATTTCTTCCTGTCAGTCTCTCTCTCTCTCTCCTGTTTCACTTACAGTCAGCACTTTGGACTAACTGTAAGTCCTAAGCGAGGAAAAGAGAGCGAGACAGGCAGGTGGTCCAGCATAATGAGCTTAATGAGGCTAAACAGATTATGAGTGAGTGCATGTCAGAGGAAGGTTACTATTCCTGGATCCATGGCTTCCATTCCCTAAACCAGGCCAGAACACAAACACTGGGAATACAATCCATATTTCAGGATATGGAAAGAAGGAACCCCAGGAAGGGAAATGAGCCGCCTTCATCCACTGGATTTTTTTTATACTTTAAGTGACCACAGTTTGCACTTCTTGGGAAATCTACCACACGAGAAATCACTGCACTCAAACCTAATCTCTGTTCACTGTTTCATATTCAGACTGGACTCAGACCCTGCTCTCTACAGATAGGTGATAGACATGGTATGTAATTGTAGCCTGACAGCATCAGAGCTAGGTTACGTACCTCTACACAGTGTGTGTGGGTGCTTATGATGAAGACCTGTCCACCTGATGAAGCCCAGAGGTGCTCCTCCACAGCCAGCATGGCCTTGACTGGGAGAACTCCCAGCTTCAGCACCTTGGGCTTTTCATAGCTCCACAAACCATCTGAAACAGCAAACACAATATTTCATCAGTACTAAAAAAAAAGAAATTGTATTTCACAAAATATCTTAGGAACAAACTAATAAAGTTGCAGTGTGATGAAACATAAGCTACAACAAACCAAATATTACTGTATCGTACATTTCTTCTGCTAGTATTAATGGATTCTCTTTTGCAATGGAAATCTCTAGCAATTTTTCATGTGACATAGTTAAAGGGATGGTTTACACTTTAGATGAAAGACACAGTAATAGTCGGTCTTTATAAATGTCGTCTGAAAAGGTCATCTGCATTTATAAGTCTGCTAATGCTGGTGGAGTGGCCATTGATGGATTTCACAGCCTTCACTATGAATATAAATGGGCTGCGAGGCATTAGTCAGAGCTGAGCTCTATCCCACACACACCTCCTACACACTCTGTTCTACATGTGCCTGGGCACCTACAGTGCCAGCTCTGCTGCAATGAAACACCCCATGCAGTCAGTGTCTTTATAAATATCAGCACATTACATTTTTGCAACCATTATATTCACGGGTTTAGATTTCAATCAATTTAGCTATAAAATGAGTCGAAGTGCTAGCTTTTTGGATAGATACAAGTTCTATGTTTGCTTGGTTTTATACACAAAAATGGGAATGTACATCAGTAAAAATGTTCTTTTCAGGTAATATGTACTTTTAGCTACAAGGGCCATGTGTTGAATACGAACTTCATTTCCTCCAGATACCACATTCCCTGAGTTAATTTAGGCCAGGAAGTGAATGAGGCCTCACCAACAGTGTTTGTTAAGAGAAGGCACAAAGGCGGCTATTGAAGGCAGAGGTGCCACGCAGGGAGAGATGTTCTTTCAGAGGTACAGTAATGACTGGGGAAGTGAGGGGTAATCTCCCACTAAAGTGGCTAGGTGGGATTAGTATTCCAGCAATGCCCTGTGTACATTATTGTAATAAGCATACTGTGTGTAGGTGAATGCACATAAAAGAAAAAGAAAATGAAAGAGGAATGGAGCAGCGAAGAAAAAGAAAAGAAAATGACAGGGGTGCCAACTTGCAGTCTTATGTAAGTCTGCCCACATCTCTCACTGCTTTAACTGTAGCATTCCTTCATGTCAGCGTCAGCTGCAACTAACTTATCATTGTGTATGTGCACAAACAGTAGCACACAATCCAGACAGTGAACGCTGATTAAACAAGCCAATCATTCTTATTATTTTGACAAACATTCAAGAAATAATGCACAATACTCTCAACAGGAAAAAGTAGATGATGCAGGATGGCAGAATATAGAAGACAAGAGATTATGTTATGACTGTCTGGCGTGTGACCTTTGCCGAGTCATTGCCTCCCTCTTTCTCCATCTCTCACACAGTCAGTCACAAAGGAAATAGCAAGCGTGGCAGAATGAGGCTGACTGGCCAGCTTCAGACACACTGCATCTACAGCCGGATAGCATTTCCATGCAGGATAACTCAGCACTAAAGGCTTTAAAGACAAATCAACATTCCTGTCTGTTCAGTTGTTTTGAACCTTTGATCAGCTGACAGTTTAACATCCAAGAATATAAGCTGATCACTTCTCCAAGCTCTGCTTGCTTTCTTCTCTGCAATGTAAACCGTGGGTCTACTTTAAATGCTAATGGAGTACAGGCAGAGCCTTTCACTGTGAAAACGTACTTGAGTAGCATTACAACAGGGATGTAGGGAACAGTTTCCCTACCAAACTATACAGGATGAGTCATCATTGTAGCATTAGGCACCATGTGCAAGTGACAGTGACAGAACTGTTGATAGGAAGAAATCATACAAGTCAGACTCAAAGCATTTAGTGCCAGGGGTTTCTTCTGGGAATTTATTTGAGCAGTGAGTGAATCTGTTGGAACATTGAGTTACCAGTGTCTAATAATTGGTATGTGGAGAATGAATAGGGAAAAAGAGGTGATATGTGCATCAAAAGGAGGCGTAATGGAAGCCCCATAAACATTCCTGAACGGCTGCATACACACATTATGTTTCCTTCAGGCTCACTGTAGCTCAACTGTGGAATGAGCAAGACTAGTTTTTCCTCCTGTGTCCCTGTCCTGAGGCCATCATCCATATTCCCTCTGTTTCCCTGTCTGTCTCTGTTTCTATTTTTTTTCTCTAGCAGACACAAGCCTTACAGACCAGCTTAACAGAACGAAAAAGCTAAAAAGTGAGTCCTTGGAGATGAAAATCTAATTTGAGTCATATGAGGGCATGGAAAGGAATGAATTTGTGTGACTGAGGTTAATAAAACATGCCTCTAGCAATGGTAGCATCACAGGATAGTGACACCAATACTTGTATTTGACAGCCAAGAATTACAAGGATTCAGTTTCCTTGTGTTCCGAAATATGTACTTATCTTTACCCACATTATATGATGCGGAGAAAAAGCAGAGACGGGCAGAGAAAAACACAGAGGAGCAGAGAGAGGAGGAAGCTTCTCTGTTCGGCACCGCTATGAAAGCCAATAAGAGATGGCACAAAACACAGAATGTGAAAGACTGTGGGAAGAGTGCAGCCCAGATCCTTTCCTCTAATGTGTCTGTGCTCGTCTGGGAGGGAAGGGAAGACATTAAATAGGTCACCGCTAACAGATTGGCTTCTCCCAGACAACTGAGCAAACGGAAACAGAACCTCAACACAGAGCAAAGGGAGATCTCCTGACCCTGAGCTACACAGTGAGCCTTTGACATACACACGACGCATTGGCAACCCAGTGAGTCAGAGAAAGAAAATAGCAGCGAGGAACCACAAAACAACATCTCTGCGTATGTTTTACCCAGAATAACATAACATTGTCAAATGTTTAGCAGTGTCAATTTAGCGCCACACTCTTTAGCAATGTAGCACATTAAATTTCCGTCCTATAATTAGAAAATCAGCAGATATAGCGCTAGTTGGTTTTAAAGGTGTGTTAAAAGTTGCGAAATCTAACAACAAAGTTACCAAGTCAACAACAGTGCTCTTATTCATAGAGTATACATGGCCAATTAAGGCTAAGGTTACAAAATGCAGGGCTAGTGCAGACTAAATATTTAAGTAAACACTGTCAGCCAACACAGTTTTAAAACCAAATCTAATTAACTCAATGAATGCATTTCTGTGTCACAATATAACAGTGATTTACCCTCGTAATTGCCCTAATTATAGCCATTTAAGAGCATCAACAAAAGTTACAAAGGTAGAATTCTGAGACTATAACAGATGAGATACACATTCATAAGTCCCCTTGTGAAAGACGCACCTTGTGATCTGGAGTAGACTGCCACAGAGCCGCTGACCAGGCCGGCGTACAGACAGTGTTTCTTATAGACCAGGCTGGTGACGGTGGACTTGTCAGGGGTGAAGAAATGCTGCAGACGTACTTTCTTGGACCGCTGGCTGCTCTTATACACAATGATGCTAAACAGATAAAACCAGGAACAAACCATATAGTGTCAATAATATATTGGTAATAGATACAGTTAGTTAGAGATTATTGCCCTTTAACAGTCTGAAGCCAGTACAATTAAATTAAATCTATTTTGTAGCTGACACAAGTGAAATGTATAATGTCTGAATTTCCATGTGAAGAAAGTGCACTAAGAAAATAAAACATTTAAATATTTTTATTTTTGGTGTACTCACTTTCACTTTTCAAAATAACTTTGTCAAATTTACAAGTGACTTCCTACGATTACTAGAGTGCTTTCTGACAATCTGAGAGAGAACATTGTGACCTGTTGCATGCAGTGCATACAGATGAACACAATACTTTTGAATGCTACGTGTCATTACAGTCCATTCAAGTTAGCGCAGCAGGACAAATACCGTAAATATATTTGATATCTCTAGTGATACACGCTTGTGTGTAGTTGACCCCTAAAACTGAGTACAAACCAGCAAACTGATTCCCACGTGGGGAATATCCTGAACTGTCTCCTATTAAAAAGTAACAGTATGATGTGGTTACAGCTGGCTTTCATAAAATCTAACCTGTAGACATGTTAAGACATTAAAGGCTTGCAGACACACTTCTGTAAGTACACTGTGTGTGTGTGTCTCTGTACCTGCCCTCCTCCATGCCCAGACAGACACTGGGGGTATCACTGGCCTTTGCTGTGGCGACATGGTTGTTTTCTGGGACCTTCTCGCCATTCTCCTGGGGTTGCTCTGCAGGGACGTAGGCCATGCAGAGGATACGTGACTCTACATTGAAACACTCAGTCACTTTAGGGCTTGAGTTCTGCATGGCCACTATGGATATCTGGCCCATCTGGTTGGTGCAACTTGCAACCTGAACAAAGATAAAGAAACATTTTGTTTTAGGGATACTTATATTGATTTATGTTTAAAAATGTGCATTGTTCAGTGACAGTTTATATATTACCGCACCATGAAAATAATAGTTCGAGTGATGTTTATATCTTTAACAGACCCAAGGGTTTATTTGATGTCCAGAAACACGGCATTAGCAGTTATTACCATACTCATAATAGTCATTGTTTATTTTGAGAAAAATTGAAGTACTGAAGCAATAAATTTCAAACCCTGATTGTCTTTCACAAGGGGGCATTAGACCTTTTTATAAATAAACAGCAAAAACCTACCATCTGCTCTGCTAACACATTATAATTAAAAACGTCTCTTTTCAAAAACTAAGAGTCAGACTCACTGACAGAAAAGTAGTTTAGCTTAAATAGTGCCAATAAACACTTGCTACAGCCACTCAACACACTTATCCACGGGGCTGTACTACTGTACACTTCAGGAGTAACTTGGTGACATCAGGTGTAACTTCCAGGTTAACTCGTACTACAAAAGGTGGATGGGGTAAAGTTTTACCCAAGGTATGCTGTCACCCTATAAACCCCCTCTCCTGCCCACAGTCTTGTGGAGAAATACACAATGCACATTTGGAAGATGTTGTACAGATTGTAAGAGGCTTACTGCAGAGGGTGAGGGTATTAAGAGACCAATAGAATCCTCTCGTTTACCCCGATGATGTTCTCTATGAAAGATATCCATTCTCATCTGAGGGAATTCAGTATCTATGCCGGCTTCTAGGGCCAGAATGCATTTACTAGGTCCCCAGTTAGTTGTTACAAAGATCAAAGAAGCATTTTATGCGGTTGCAGGTAATTCACAATATATAGGCTAGACCTGTATACAGAACACTTTATTTCCAGAGGAATCCAGAGGGTGATTGGTGTGACTGACTGTACATTTATTCTAACAGGAGCATTACATTCACACAGACCTTCAGCCCTTTGCTTTAGGGACTAGATTTGAATTCAGGTTTTAAAGTTTTCAGGCACAATTCCTGATTTCATGCATAGAACAGTGTTAAATTCATATTTCACACTTAATTCACTGCATCGTACACATTTCCCGGGTAACTTTTCACGCTCACTTACTTGCTTTAATTGCTGTTAATTCATTAACGGGTATATTTCTAAGATTTTATTTTTGTTAATTTACCACTTTAATCTTGGAAATCATATCACAAATGAAAGAAGAGTCCTACGACATGAAAACGGTGATGTTGCTTATGAATTAACTGTCGATAATGCACTGCCAAGTCTCCCTATTATTGTTGGCTCCTACTAGGGTGAGATTAGGTCGTTTTTTAAAAACTCTTATCCTGTTATTATCATTGTACATTCTTCTGGGGACAAATATGGAGCACGAGCCATTAGAAAAAAAAAAACTCTTCTTGCGCTGCCGAACAAAACTAACAACCCTAACAAACCCCTTTCATGCAAGCGCGCACAACCCTTATATTAAGTTGACACAGACTCAACTAACGAACATCTTAATTATCGCCGTAGTACCGTTTAACAATAGCAGGCAATCAGTTTGTCAACCCAGACTTTGCTTGATAACCCCGAGTTAGATCTGAGTAGGTTCAACTCCCTTAATAGAGCAGCCCTCAGGAAAGCTAAAGCCCATGAATGTGTTCCTACATCTGCTCTGGGTGGAAGAATATTGTAGGTAGCCATTATAAACCTTGACATAAACTCTTATTTCGTGCAATTGTTGTAATGTGAGCTAACACACTGCTTCTTTCTGAACGATGTAGGAAAAATGTCTCACCCAGACACAGCCATGGCCCACGATGGGCGTGTCTGCTGTGCTCTCTGTGTTGATGTGGGGCTCTGGATTATGAACAGCACATTCCACCTGCCACAGAACAGGAAGAAATAAGAGAGGGTAAAGAAAGAAAAAGAAACAGGTCAGATGAACACTTCAACACATTGAGTCACCATGTAGGAATTTAATAAATAACAGGTGCTTCTAGTGTCCGGTTAGTGTTAAATTGTCTCAAGATAAAAACCTAAAAGATCTCCAAGAGTTTGAGCCCTAATGAGAAAACAACCTACATGAGAAGGTATTCATTTGACACCAATCATTTATACTTTGCTGTTCAGCATTGTTCTAAAAGAAACAGCCCACACTAGTGTCACATTTCTAGCCAGCTCCCAACAATGTTGCTCTAATGAACACCACAACATTGCTCAGACCAACTGACTACTACTTAATGGGAATACAAGTTCCTTACATCAAATCAATCAATCACTTGGAAGTCTGACACTTCAACACAAGCAAACTAAAACAAACTATTTATCTTGTACTTGCAGGACTGAGAGGAGTAAAAGAGAGCAAAGTGATATTTATTGGCCTGTTTAGTGCTTTGTGAGTGAACCTGAGGTGGAATAGACAACAGCAAGGTATAGAAAAGAACTTCTATTTGACAATGCACTGGAATTAATAAATATCTGAATTATTTAAAAATAACACTGAAAACGTTGGTTCCAACTTGCTTGTTTCCTCCGTTTCCCTAGATTTAAGGCTTAGTAGGCTGTTAGTATCCATCCAAACTCAGGCCCCCATCAAATACAAAAGACCATATAGACACAAGGCATGTAAAACAATTTTAAACAAATATCCCTTTCCACATATTAGCATCATTTACATTAGAAATTGTTGGCAAGGATTTGCATTATTATTATCATTATTATTATTATTTTGCTGTGGTTACATCCATCCATCCCAGTTGTAGTCTGACACTCACACACAAGCAAACTAAAAACACACACACATACACATAAAAAACGATTTAATGAAAGAGAGCAAAGTTATATTTGTTGGCCTGTCAGTGCTATACGAGTGAACTTGGGTTGGAACAGAAAATGGTAAAGTCTAGAAAGGAACTCATGTGACAGGTGACATAAATATTTGTAGATGAATGAAGATGTTTAAATGCTGTACTGCATCCTAACTTTATTACACAAATCAGTGGAATGAATAATAAATAAACATATGAGTAAGATGTAATGAATGGTAACACTGAATACATTAGAAGTGTTGATTGTGAATTTGTGAGCATGTGTTTCCCAGTGGAATATCTCAACTGTTATACCTAACATGGAGAGCAAATCACTTAGCATGTCATGTATGATGTTTCACTTAACACTGTGAGTGGCACCCTGACCTGCTAGACTAGCCACATATCAGGGCCATAAAGTGAGCACTGGCCCGTACGGGGATCGAACCCGCGACCTTGGCGTTATTAGCACCACGCTCTAACCAACTGTTGTAACATATGTGTTTGACATAATAATGTAAGTGACATAAACTGGCCATGTGCTCTATTGTGCACACAAACTCTTTCCTTCAGTTGAGAAAGTCATAGGAAAGGAAAATGGCTCACCTTAAACTCCTGCAGTTTTGACATGACCACAGGCATTTGTCGAAGCAAGAGAGGGTGTTTCTGCTTTTTGATCTGATTCCCATCATCCTCTGCAAAGAACCAGCCCTGCAGGTTGTCCTCCTCTGAGGAAAAACACAAACACAAACAGCACTTGATTCAATAATGCACAGTATGCAGGAAGTGTTTATAAACCACATGTTATTTGTCTTTAGAAAAAAAAGACTCCAGAAGTCACATTGCAAAACTAAAATAATCATCTTACTGTACTTTAAATTACTTTTAAACATGTTTTGGTACAGCTTTCATTTTATGTAGTTAACCTAAAACTACAAGCCAATAATGACTGACAGTAGTAATTTTGATAATCATAGGCAATGGATTGAGGATACAGATTATAAACCAATAAAGTAAACTTCCATATTGTATTTATTCATGCATACACAATGAAAAAGGAAAAACAACAACTGTACAACTGAGACAGTGGAGGTGTATAGCCAGGCAGTGTGCTGTACTGTACCTAGAGCAAGCTTAGCCATCTGCAAGTTACTGATCCATGACTGTTTGATGGCTGGGCTGAGAGTATTGAACACTGCACTGAAGTAGGTGGGTTTACCCGACCTGCAAAGGAAAGGAAGAAAGTTAAAAGAAATTCCCAACTTGTAAAAAAGTCAGAATTCAGAACTACAGGCTGCTGCACTTTTTTTTACACATTAGACAGAATGGCAACAACACTGTGTTTATCATTTCTCTATGGAGCAACAATTTTAAATTGCATTTTAAAGTTGTATACCTTTTAATATAAAAGTCATCACATAAAGCTTTAAAAAACGGACTCATATTGCAGTCAGTTCATGAACCAAAGTTTTCATCAAACATCAGAGACGCTTTAACAAGATTGAACTGAATGATTAATGTACTGTGAGATGTGGCAACGCTTTGGCAACGATAAGGCCTGAATTCGCATTAACATTTCTCAAAGCAGTCATGTTGACGTGTGAATATTCAGTCAACTGATTCGCATCTTTCACATTAAAATACCCAATAGAGTCAAAGGAAAAGAGCTCGATCTAGGCTGAATTTCAGCCGAAGGGGCACACTAGTCTGCCTATTCAATGCTGACTAACTAGACAGACTGTGACAGAAATGCAATAGAAGTCAATGTCAATTATCGCTCCTACCAGTAGCTCATGTAGACATTATATGTGTGTATTTGTTGTGTGTGAGTGTGTGGGGTGCTGTCTGAAATCCATCATCCCTGTCACTGGCTGCTGGTGAGAAGTGTTGTGTTTTGTGTGTTTTGTGATTGAGGGATCAGGAGAGGAATGAGAGAGGCACAGCTGTGTTTCCAAACATACCCGTGGATAATCTCACCAGCTAAATGCAGCAAGGATGAGGGATGGAGGGAGGAAGTTTAAGAGAGAGAGAAGCAGAGAGAATGTGAAAAAGCCAAAACAAGGTGCACCCTTGGGAGACCACGTGTTGACTATAATAGTGTGTGGAAATGTGTGACATGAGAATTTGGGCTCAACAACAGCTGCAGTGCTAAGTAGCCTTTGGTTGCAAACACTGATGCACATTTCCTCTCCTGAGATTCATGCCTCAGATTAGAGCTGGTGGAGAAACTTGTTTATCCAAATATCCAAATGTGCTCGAAGACTCTCTCCTAAAGCTATGAGCATACAGGGTGGCTGGGAGGACAGAAGGAGAAAGCGGGGCAAAAAGGGATAAAAACAAACCTAGGATAAACAAGACATGGGTGGGGGGCAAGAACTGAGACTGGAGACTGTTAAAATGTTTAATGTGCTGTCTGTATGAAAGACCAATTAAAGCTAAAGAGGTGTGCGTATATATGTGTGTAAAACACAAACTTGTCTTGTTTGCCAGGCAGCTGGAGTTGGATCCTACACCGGTCAGCTGCCCTGATTTCCTCCTCCTTCTTCAGTATCAGCCTCTGGAGACCTGATACCCAGTCCTGGGCGACTGTGGGGTTTACATTCTGTACAAAAAGATATTGGAGAGATGGAAAGAAAATAAAGAGAGAAACATTTTTTGGGGGATTAACACAAAAATGGGAGGAGGAAGGAAATAAAAGTACTTCAGAACATTTAAACATCAATAATCTCAGCCCGATCCCAAGAGGATCTGCTCTTTATGACATTTACATTGAGTGACATAAAGATGATGAAGAAGAAAAAACCTGTCTAAAATAATTCAATCCAACAGTCCTGTAGCATAGGCTGCCTTTGAGAAATATATAACGCATAATTTGTTTTGATGCAGTGTCGGGGAGCTTTTGATTTCTGAGCTTGCAGTTTGTCGTGTTTTTGCATTAGACTGCATTATATTGGAGTGTATGTGGTTTAACACATGGCTCCAAAATGTATGAAGAACATTTCAGTACACATCTATTATTAGAAGACTGTCTGTATTATTTAGGTTATGAAATTTAGTGTTGAGGAAAATGCTTGTGTGTACAGCTTCCCGTTTCTTTCTTTCCTTTCCCATCCATCTCTCCATCCCTCCCTCCATTTCTAGGACACATGTCTCTCTGAGAGCTTCTCTGTTAATCTGCCTCCCACTCTGCTTCTGACAGACCTACCAGCAAAGCACAAACACAGCCTTGCACACACACTCACGCTGTGCAAACTATACCTCCATACCAACAGCACAGACCGGCTTGTGTATGTGTGTGGCCACATGATACGACAGGCTTGAATGGTGCAAATCAAGACTTAAGAGCCTCCTAGTCTCCAACAGACAAATTGCCCACGCTGGCACATTCCACAGCTTAAACAGTATATGCATATATAACAGCCCAGCCCTTATGGACATCTGAGGGGAAACAGTGTTATTTTAAAAGTCCTGAGGCACACGGGAGGAACATTTGTCTATGTCAACGTTTGTCAAGCTTCCAAGAATAATAATAGACTGCATAACTATTTCAAGATCTCATATTTAGTCAAATAACACATTAGATTTATGACTGGTATTAATTCTCTATATTTATTCTGATTAAGTGATCTGAAATAAATGATGGAAGACTAGAAGACTAGAAAAGTACTGATTTCAACTGATGTGGTACAGTACCTGGTAGTTGCCTTTGAGGCTGCTGATCATGGTGGAGATCTGGTTGACCAGGCTGAGGTCATGGATTAGGTTCTGCAGATCTTGGTACAGCTGACCTGGACCCATGTAAAGCTTGCCTACACAGACAGACACAAAAGCAAATTATATAAAAAGCAACATTTAACATTCAACTTTTACAGCCCAAATATTATACAATGGATGTGAAGCTATACTGGCTGTTGAAAAACAAAAAAGGTAGGCTAGGGCCCGAATTTGCCGATAGCAAGGAAACTGAGCTGAGACCTAAAAGGCTGATGTATAGAAAGTACACAAGTAGCAATGAGTGAGGCCAAGTGTGATGAGAGAGGCAGTTAAAATTGGACAAACAAAGAGAAAAATCAATAAAGGCCAATCATTCAGTTTCCCACTGGGAGCGGTGACAGCTCTGCAAACTTGGCAACGATTCTCATCACTGTGCTCACTTGTTCACAAGAACTCATGTTAGCTTTCAGAGGCCACACAAATATAATGTATTTGTTCTGGAATGTCAGCATATATCTCATTTATATGTCTCCTCGACTGTTGTACCTACTGTATGTATGGTATGCTCACTGTTTTCTGCTCAAAATATCAAACCTAATGATCCAATGTGATGTGATGTGAGCGGTTACTGTGATGTTCTGTTTCATCAAAAGGAAACAACGGCTTGCTTTGTGTGTACACAACCACGTAGCTCATCAAATGTCTGGCAGGCCTTTCCCTCTTTCTCTCCCCTTCACACACAAACACACAAAAAGACAACCATGAAAAATAGCTTGTACAGAGCACAGTTGGTGCTACAGGAAAGTTACCCAGGTCATTCAATCAAATCAATTAACAAGCGCAGGACTCGTTCAAATGGAAACCTAACTGAATACATTTTAGACTACGTATGCCGTTTAGAGTGTGTATTGGTTAACAAAGAGTTAAACTGCATCAGAGTCTTTGGCACCAAAATGACTTTGTTTGCTTCTGCCATTCTACTTTCTCTTCCCCCTTTCCCTTCCTTCTCCTCCTCCTTGTCTTCTTCTACAATAGTCACAGATTCTGCCTGGTGCTCCAACTCCATGGCAACTCAGTCCAGTCCAATCGTGAAGGTCTCGCTGACTGGGCATTCAGGGGAAACTTTACCCCTGTTTGTGCATCGCCAATTTTCACATTTGTAGGTGGTCTCTGGGAGGATTACTCTAGAATGTCTCCCTCTGAGTTTGTACACAACAGGCTGCTCGTAGACTGAACAGAAAGCAGCAGGCCGACAGTTGTGTAGGTTTTGGATTTTATTGATATTTTCATGGTCAGTGATCTCCAATTGTATTTCATTCATGTCACTGGATCAAATCATAGACACCCTAGAATACGTACATCTAGAGGTAGTTTTTTTTTTATTTAAACCATTAATAAGTTCAAATGAGAAATGCATTGCTGGAGTGTGTTGTGCACTTTTGTTATTGTGTTTTTGTTGATTTCAATCTGCCTTCTCTAATGGGGCTGTATGCAATTTTCATGGCTCAACTTTGTTTGCAAAGGCTGAGACACGGGGTTGAATTCAGGTCAGGGCAGAAATGCTGAATAAACCTCTATGGAGTGTCATGTTAGGAGGAAATGCAGCCACACCAGTTCATTTAGCATGATTTGAGTTTAAATCAAACAGGCATGTAGTTTGAATCTAAATTCTTTACTCCACTGTCTGTTAATAACAAGCCATGTGATCTATATGTGATAACCTTGGAGTATATTTCCTCCTTCCTCTTCCTTAAATAAATGTAAATGTGCAAAGCTGATATGATGTCATCATATAAATCTACAAATCCAAATGTTAGTAACACCTTTTGCCGTATATTATCTAAATAGTACAAATACTAAGGAAAAGTAGAATTCTATTACTACTGAATTGAACATTCCCACTGACAAAACAGACACTGTGTAACCCATTTCAACCTAGGTCCAACTTCCTGAATGGCTCTTTGTGAGAGTGCCAAATGCCACAAGTTTTCAAACAAAAACAGGCCTGGAAGCATCACAGGAATCACGGCAGTCATCCCAGCTATTACACAGTCCCTAAAAACAAACAATATATCTACAAACTACATACTGACTGTAAGCAGAAGGAAACCATAAGTTGAAGTGATCAGTCAGCATGGTGGTCTGATTGCTATGCAGCGTAAAGAGGAGATGAACTAAGCAGAGAGACACAAAAAGAGGTGACATCATATGCTGGAGAGTCTTTTCATTGCCTTCTAGCAGGCTGGTCACCGAGCGGCTTTTGGCTGAACACAGTGGACTGAGAAACAATTGTTTCCATTTGTTAAAAGTTCCTGGACAATGCGCACATTTGCATGCACCCAGACATTCCCAAACAGACACACAGAGCTGAAGTAGCTTATAGAACAACTAAATCAGAGCGAGGGAACTGAGTGAAGAGAGTGACAGTGTGTTGGCTAATATGAGTAATTCAGTCGACAATCACATGATAATTCAAGGTGAATTAACGGTTATGGACTATGACTTTTTTTTAAAGCGCTTGATCAGACCACAGACCCATATGGGCTTTCTCAATCCTTTAAAGAGTGCACATACACTGGTATCATCAGGTCAGGTTAAGATGAGGCTGTGAACCTGTCAGGCACAGCCCAAGGAAAACCCTACAGTCAGAGCAGATGTTTCTCAGGTCTGTCTGGGCCATCTGTTATACTCTTGTGCAATTGCTGGGGTTCTCACATAGCCCAGTGAAGTATCAGAGGGAGACAGGTGGCCTGGCAGGAGATGGGTGCAATGGAGAGTGCACCAAATGTGGCATAAGTGGAGGTGAAGGGAACAGCATATAAAAGGCAGATAAAAAGGGGCAATGCTTTCATCCACAACCTCACACAGCGGGGGCACTAATACAATAACATGAGTTACATGTTAAAGTTACAGTTGTTACTGTTATACCCTGTGCACAAGGGTTGTAATATATCACTGAACAGTAATATTTTAGTAATCAAACATAGCAGGTGGACTGTATGCTACAACATATAAAAAACATCACTGTGGCACCTGGCTGCAAAAGACTGGACATTATGTAACTGTATTACAGACATTAGATTGGAGGGAGAGGGAGAGATTGAGAGTGAGAGAGTGAGCTACAGAGTGCAGTGTGTGTTTCAGTGGCAGAGATTCCAGCCCACTATCATTGGCAACTGAAAGAGTGAGCCTTTGACCTCAGCTTGAATACATACAACCTTTGACAGACTGGAGATAATCCAGTATCAAAGCACTCACCAGCCCAGCAATAAGCACTAACATTAACCCGGCAGAAAAAAAACATATATACATAAAAAATAAATCTAGAACCTAGAATAAAAACTGCAGTGCTGTGACCGCAAAAACACACACTCTCGTTGAGCCTCTTGTTTGTCTGATCTGGGCCTTTTAAAGTGGCTGAGCAGCTGTCTGTGACAGGAGAGAACCCAGTGGAAAGACTGAAATCATTGGACCCGGCAGCCAGCAGACCAGAGGATTGCAGAGGGAAAAAATACACACTCAGTGGCTGGACGATCTGTGCAGGGCTGACACCATTTTAGAAATGTCTCTAATGTCCAGCAAGGAGACAACCATCTCTTTATTCTTTGTATTTATATTGTAGGAGACAATTAGTTCTGATTATTAGAACTGTTAAGACCAATCGCTCCAGCTACTACAGTTTTGGCAAAGCTGCAAATGATATTGATAATTATAGCCCTGGAGAGAGCCAAACTTTAAAAGCCCTTGAGAATCACTCATCTCCAGCTTATATAGAGTGCAGCTCAAACATAGAGATGTTGACCTTTAATCACCACTGAGAACTTCATTAACCAGTCGGAGTTGTTGTCTCCTATCCCAGAGTTTCAAATCCACATGGCCTATACGGGGATCCATCCTCAACTACTTGGCACTCTCCAACAACTAATTGAAACTAATTGAACTCTTGTCCCTTTTCTACCAGACTTTTTGACCCCCAGTATTTATATATAGAGAGAAACAGCAACACAGACAGATAACAGAATGTGACACTGTGTGTTCATACTTGGCTTAGCGTTGATGACCACCTTCTCCCCAGAATGGGTTGTCGGGTAGTGGGTGCTGTCGGCCATGTCATCGCTGGATCCAAACTCTAGCACTTCCACGAAGCTCAAAGGCACGCTCCACTTTAGGAGGAACTTCTGATCTTGTGGGGAATTACCACTGCCACTCCCACTGCCATCCTGACATCTGGACAGGACAGAAAGAGATGACGGTTATGTGACGCTAGAAAATGGCTCTGGTTCATGCTGTTAAGACCTTGTTTGTGGAGATTAAATGTATCTTCTTCAGCCGAGGATGGATGGCAGGGAGGTGACTCACCTAGAAAACCATTTTTTTGTCAGTGCATGTTTCCCAGAGGCTGTATGTGGTGACCAACATGTTACAATTATAGGACAGAAGCCGAAAAGCCCAGGAACGGGGCTCTCCATCACTCTTGGCTAAATAGCAACCCGCACTGGGTACATATGGGTCCAAACCCTGAGACTCAGAGTGGTTAAAAGTCATCTCAAGGACACCAGTTACATACAGGGCTCACTATCTTCTTCTACACTTTTCAGTTTAGTTCACTTTTAATGAAACCATAGTTCCATTTGGCATTCCCTTACAGTAGGAAAAGTGAACTGTACAACCAAGACCACAACAAATATATGCAAACAACAATTAGTTTCTAAAATTGTCAAATGGTTAAGAGATTGCAGGATATTGCACCCAAGTACGGGAGAAGGTGCAAATTAAATGAAAAGATTAGGAACAGATCTGGTTTGCGGTCGGTCTTACCGGATATTGGGCGTGGCACACATGAGAACATCATTGAGCAGGAAGAGGCGTCGCTCCTTGGTTTTGATGATTTCCCCACGCTCATTGTAGACTGTCTCCACCATGTCGTCTGAGCGGATCAGGTAGCGGCTCCCATTGCTCAGAAGCTAAGGGAGAGGGATAATAAGTCAGAGTGATACTGAGTACGGATTTAAATCTGTGATTAAAGTTAAAGTAAAGTACTTAGCTAACAAGGCTAAGCTCACATAAGTCATGTAGACCATGCAGACAGGAAGAGTACTCATACCGCTAGGTTTTATTGGTTTACACAAGAAAACCATCCTGATGCATTTCAGCTTATGTTTCATTTTTAACTCTATCGTGGAGCCTGTTACTCCCAAAATTCAGTCTGGCCGGGAACTTTTGTCACATGTCATCTCACTTCCTTCCCTCATATTTTCCTCTTTTCTAATGTGAAACTACTTTGGGTAACAGAATATAATATATGACTATCAACACTGACTCTGAGCAATTAAAGGCTATGACGAACAAAACTCCTCTGCCCCATGTAAAATACCCTGCACATGTTCCTACACAGATGCCAGAGTGGGTGGCTACAGATAGACAAATAATTACACCTTGGGGAAAACTGGTGTTTGTGCACATGCGCTAAAAATATGCTATTCAGACAAGGGAATACTTGAGAAAAACCTGAGGCTCAAGTGCCTGATGGCCGCCCACACTGAGACAAAGAGAAATGCCACAGCATATGCTAAAAGAATCAATATATCAGCCAAATATTTGCACACTGACTGAACAATGAGTACACCATCAACTCTGACCACTTTCTCAATCAGCATCTTAAAAAAGCTGGACAAAACTGGAAGCCAACGTGCAATGGCTGTAGCACGATACTGTATGATTCAAACTACATGTATGGCGGGGCAGACACGCAGTGAGCAGTGGGCGGACCTTGTTGAGGTAGCGTTCGTTCATGGCCTTTGCAATGTGACGGATCTCGCAGCGCTGGTCAGCTTCCCTCTTCTTTTCATTAAGCTTCTCTGCCAGTGTCTCCAGTTCGGTCAGGGCCATCTGCAGGGGCAGACGGTCTGCATGACCCACTGGTGTGTTCTTCAGCATATCCTGATGAAGATGCACAGAGAAGTCACGCATTAGTCATTTGTTGATTAACCACACGGAGGACAAATCTCCAAGTGCTTTCAGACAGTTTCATTTGTGGAATAAAAAACAAACTGCAGCTGTGCAACTTTCCCTAAATCAGTGCAATCAAGTCCACTGCCATTTGATGAACGCATACTCTCTCCTACGCATCAATTATTCTATATTGATGTAGCACACACTCTCATGACTGATGAGGATTTAGTAGTATAATGAATGCAGATTACAGTTCCTGGTATAATGAACACTCAATCTATTTTGATAGGTATTAAAGTTATTAAACTGCTGTTATACATGCACAAGCAACCCATGTCCCATTTTTTGTCTGAGGTTTTGTGCAAGACACACAGGAAAAATAAATATGCCAAGGCAGGATTAAAACAGGTCTGAGGAAACCATTTCCCCTCAGAGCATTTCCCTTGCTTCCCCTTGAGGTACGAACTTTGAAAAACAAGTGCCTTGATTTATGTGTATGGCGCGCCCTCTGCTGGTGAATGTATATACACCACTGTTTTCTGACTGTACATTGCAGTTTAGTGTAAAGGAGCTTAAAATAAGACTTTAGTATACCTGAAGGAGCAGAATGAACTGTGGGAATCTCTGGATAGGTTTCATCATCAGGCCATACAAAGTCATTCGGTCACTGCTGGTCTCCTGACGATGCTGTAGGTGAGAAGACGGGTTACTGCAGTGTAGTGAGGAACCAGTCTAAAGATTTTAAAAGGATATAACTAATGGAGGAGTAGGACTAAAGCATGCTAGCAGGGTACAGAGTTGTATTTACCAAGCAAATTGAGTATATTTAATTATATTGTATTTACTGTAATTTGCTGATCAACACTTTCACTTAATGAATGGTTAAAACAATTAGCTATAAGCCATTCTTACTGTAATGCACAAGAATAAAAATGATGTAACTGTATATAAATACGTGCATATTTTTCTAGAGAAGAAAATAATTTGATTACTAAGCAAGAACAATATTCATGACACTGCACTGTAGTTCCAGTGTTAGTTTAACATGTTTAACAGTTGGTTTAAGACTGCAGTTGTGTGGTTCTCTCAAACCTTAAGGAATTCCAGGAAGCCAGGTTTGGAGGCGCACGTCTTCCTTACCACCGCCATTGCAGTGCTGAAGTTGTTCACATACTCACTGTAGGCATCCAGCACCATGGACTTTGAAAACTGTTGAGAAAGACAGACGGTTTAAGACAATTACTACTGGCAGGAACATATTGCATCATATGATTTGAACAGTTTTAGAAGAAATAGACAAATGATATTCTGCTGATAGTGGCATCAGGTCAGCTAATTCTTATATGTGTGGAACAGGATTTCGGGACATATTTGTGAAGGAAATCTTCAGAATACTTGGTGCACTGAGTGAGGAAATGAAGCTCTGTCTCAATTTATTGTACATTCCTCAGCACACTAAATAAAGGTAGTTTAAACACTATATAATTATATTATTTTATTTTATTGTACACAGCTACGGAATAGGGAATACTCAGTTCCCAAAATAAGCTCTGAGCGTGTAAGTCGAGTTGTTTTATGACAGTATGAGAATTGTGAGGTGAGAGAGGGCAGCAAGCAGACTGCATATGGGTCTCACTGCTCCTCTGATGTCATGCCAAGGGTCAATTTTCGTACAAAAACAAGGAAGTGAAGTGGTGAGCAAGAGTGTAGGAGCTTTTGTTTTGACTATCAAAGGCCTACGAGTTGCCAAGCAGCCAAGACAAGAGGATGATGGAGTACATACTATAAGAGGACAGAGTGCAGCTTTATGTGTCTGCATGAGAGCAAGTGTCTTTGACATGATATAAGATTGTAAGAAAAGGAGCAGTCTAGCTGTGCTGCATGCAATCATATAAATGCCATAAATGTCAAACTGACAACCGTTTATATAGATTATTTATGTTTGATACATTAGTGCAGTTCTTGTAAAAAAAAAAAAAATTACAACCCCAGCTTACCGACGCCACAAACACATCCCCAATCATCTCCAGGCTGTCCCACTCGGCCACACGGCTCGCCAGGGCGATCTGGAACAGGAAGTGGCACTGCAGGATCTCACGCACACGATAGAAGGTCATCTTCAGTTTCCTGTCGCTCAGCAGCCTCGGCTCAATCTGGGACAGGGGCTTCTCATATTGCTGATAAAGCAGACAATGTGAACTGTAATAACAAACACTTCAAAGTGGATGTGGCAATCACTGCAGCTATATTTGCATACCTCTAATATCCTCTTAAGTGCATCAAGATAGTTCTTTTCACTTTCCAATATAGATCCCAATATACATCTTCTCACCAGCTGTGGAGGACAAATCACTGGTCTTCAGGCATTTGTCATGGTTGCAGCAAATTCAAGCAGTAAAGAGTTACATGTATTGGGATGAAAGGTGAAGGGCATGTTCATTACCTGCTGCTGTGAAAGACCCTCTGATACTGGACACAGCACTGGCTCAACATTAAAACAGTCCACCTCAATGAAGAGTTCAGACTCCTCATCCTCAAAACAGGCCGACTTCCTCTCTGAAAGATTAGAAAGAGAGAGCAAGAAAAGCACTGTAAAAAAAGACATCAAGCTGAAGGGACAGAAAAATGCTGTTCGGCCAAACTACGTGCCCTTTACTAAAATACTGAAACTTTCACATTGACACTGACTCAACAAAAACAGAAGAGCTGTGGGAATTCTTGTTTATGAATGAAAACTGTATTTGAAGGATTACATACCATGACAGAATGACTTGGTTTTGATAAAAGAGCGCCCCTTCTTCACTGCAGCTTTGGTTTTCTCAAGTCCATCTTTGGTCCCATCTTTAGCTGCCTTCACTAGCTTTTGCATCTTTGATGAGACAAAATACACTATTAACTGTATCGCAAAACACAGTCGTGAATTTCAATCCAAAGTGATGTCTACTGTGTCTAAACCTATGGTTAAAAAACTACTGAACTGAGCTAAGCAGGACAGGAGCATTGTTAGAGTAGGGGTGAAGATAAACAGCAGATCATGTAACACAGGAGAGTGAAGCAGACCAGAGAATGACACAGTAACTGGGAGGATCAGCTAACATACAAACATAATGACTGATTTACATTATAAGAGAAACTCCACTAAATGCCACTAATATTTTCTGTTATAATATGCTACAGTTTTCAGCTACTCTGAAAAAAATCTTAAATCAATTGCTTCTATCCTTCAAAATAAAACTCAATTGCTGGTGTCTCAGTTTACTATAATTACTCAAGAATATATATGTTCTAAGCTTCACAGCCTCCAGTGCATAAACATATAACGAGACAGGTCAGTGCAGCAGACAGGGAGGCAAATGAACTGTATGCAAACCCGTCACCAGTACCACCACCACAAGTCATTCACATCAGAGCAGGATGAGGGTACCGGGCCAGTGAGAGACACCCAGAGTGGTTAGCTAGACTGAGAGTAAAGGGTCGGGACTACTTTGTCTAGCACAGACAGGTGAGGTGAGCCTTAGGTAGTTTACCTTTTGCTCGTGTTTCTGTTTTAGCTGCTGCAGCTCTACCGTTCCCACTGTATTTGCCATTAGATCTTTCATCTTTTTCTCATAGTGTTCTTTCAAGCGTGTCAGATCTTGAGAGAGCTAAACAAAAGCAAAGCAGGCGTTACTGGTTATGGTTTTGGAATGAACTTGCACCTTAGAGCCACAGCAAGGTCACTTCAGTCTTGATATGTGTGTTGCTAGATTGCAGACTCCAACCTCCCTTAATATTTTCTTTTCCTTAACCCGTTTAAACTGTGCATCAGGGGAAGAAATTAACTTTTCTAGTCTTTTAATAGTGCCAGTTTCTGAGCTGTATTAGTTTTTCTAACTGCGACCAGCAGTTATCTCTATAGTTTGCTCCGTCGGTCAGTTGGTTGACAAAAATTTGCCCAATTTTTGACCTAGGCTGAATGTAAGTCAAGTTTTTGTGACACTGTGTGTGTAAATGCATGAATAAGTGGATGCGTGCTAGCTAAAGGGTTAAACCTATAGCAAATTGGTGCTGGTTTCCTTCACTTTGACAAACTCAACAATAGTAAATAGTATAAATACATATCAACACATAAAATGTACAAAATGCAGTATAAAATAGCTGGGTGAAAAATAGGGTACATTTTCACCCAAGTTACTTATTTTCCAAGACAACTGGCATTTAAGGAAATTTAAGGTATTTAAAGTTTTTTTTTTTTATGTCTGAAGCAATCATTCATTTCTGACCATGGTACACTGAAAACAAAGTGAAGTTGAATTCTCAAAACCACAAGCCAAAACATTACAGAGTGAAGCAAGCTGACATGATCTCTGTCAGGTCTGCAGAAGCAAACGGACTATTGATTCCACATCGTATACACAAATGGATTGTACATGAAATCTTGATCCATAAATGATTTGGCCAAACATTAATAATAAAGATTTGCTTCAACTTAGAAATGTTAACTTCATATAAACAAATATATGACATCAGGTATCAAGATATATATCTATATGTGGAAGGTAGAAGAAAAAACAAAACCTCTTTTACTAAATTCAATAATTACAAATAAAATGAATCCTTGCTTCATACACTGCTGTACTCCGCCCACTTATAGATACAGTTTACTGTGTGTTTGTTGGCTGTAACGCTGACAGGGAAATGAGAAGGTGATTGTTATACACACATGGGTTTTTTTCTGGGGTGGCTTTCCTCTCATGAAGGCGTGGGGCAGGCCGTTCTCAGAGCGACCTTCCCCATCACTGGCCTCGTCATAGCTTTCAAACTCGCTAGAGCTCCAGCCGTTGTCGAGGGAGCTGTTGCAGCCACCCTCCTCGCCAAGCTCCACGTCATCATAGATCATCTCATCAGGATCTGTATAAAAAAAGCAGGGCAGACATAGAAAATATTATCAAAAAGACTTTGGCTATTCCCTTAATGTAGATGTTTTGGGGCCTATAGAACAGTTTGTAAAGTGTATGCAAGTAAACACAATAACAATATGCTGCACTCAAACAAGATAGTCTTGTAATAAATACTGTCTTTGAAAATGTTTCAATTTTTCATGAGAAAAAGACCAAAGTGAGCTGATTTTACATGTTAATTTTCAATGCCATAGCTTTTATATCACAAGGTTTTCATGTTAACACCCACAAAAATCTAACTATTTTAGTCAAATCATAAGCTTCACAAAAGGTCATTTTAATTGAATGGTTTTGGATTGGATTTAAAACCAGAGCACTCAACATCAGCATAATATTCATTGTGCAATGGCCTAAATGAATACGTATCTGAGTTTTAGGACAATAGAAGCGAAAGTGAGCAGTGCCAACAGGCTCAAGGCTACAGACAGGAACTGAAATACTGAACGTGTGAAATGTGGGAATGAAGAATACATTTCGACAAACCTGTGTTGGAGTCAGAGTTCTCTCTGGGCACGTCATCGTAAATCACCTCATCTGGATCTGAAGCATTAGTTCACAATAATTAATTTTTCTTACATCGTGTAGCTAGAGTTGTTCAAACAATCAGGATGTAATGTAAGGGGATCTAAAAGAAAAGCCAACACAAGGGTTTGCTTCCTCAAAAGAACAGGGAAGGAAGACAACAAAAAAAGATAATAGCACCCTAAAGGCATGCATTGTGTGTGCAGAGGCAAGTACAGAGATCTCAAACATCAGCAGTTTTTTCCCCATGGAAATTATACATGCTACTCTACAAAATGTGCTTTTATGGTGGATATAGTTTCTTACTTTCCATCCATGCAGTGTTGGCAGGATCTGCAGCCCATTTAGCCAAAGCATCCTCTTCTCTAATCGGTGGATACTCCTCACTGAAAACACTTGAGAAAACATGCAAACAAACAAAACTATGACTCTACAAATACATATTTACACAGTCAGCATAACAACTGAAAACCAAGAAATAATTGTATATTTTCTGTTTTAATCTTGATTTTAATCAATGTATTACCACTGACACAAGGAGGAGGCAGCCATCTATAATATCCAGTATAAGGGTCAGTAATTATAACTTAATTGTAAGTGGGGAGTAGAGGAGTATATTTTGCATACCTCTTTGAAGGCATAGCACGAAATGTACTTACAGACATGCTCTAGCTTTGTAGTATGCCACATACCTGTCAACAGAGGTACTGCCAGTTCCAACCACAGTGACTGAAAGAGGAAAGAGAGAAAACATTACAGCAAACCTACAACACTATACGTTTTCTCTCTTTCCATCCAACAGCTCCCATCATTCAACTGCAAAAGCTTTAATGTCAATTTAAGCAGAGCATACCATTGTAGAGTGTTGTTAGTAAACGATTACATATTTTGAAAGTATATTTTAGAATAGAATAAACCACTATCAACTTGAAATCAGCACACTGCATGTTAAGGAACTCCAAAAGACTTCCCAGTTCCATTTCTAAACTCTGTTGGAACTTTTTTCATTTACCACAAGATGTCACTAATGATTCCATATCTGCTGGATTACCTAGGATTTAGTAAATATGATATTTTCTTGTAAATGTGCTTCCATAAATTTGACTTGACACACGTTCCTAATTTAAAAGTCCATGATAAGATAAACCTTTTGTTTTTTAGGAACATGCCATGGCAAAAGTTATAACTAGAGCAAAAATGTCCTTGTTATGTATCTCATGGCCAAAGGAACTCTGACATTAAAACAACAATGCACAAAGTGTAAAAAGATTTCTATATCATCACACACATCTATGACTTTCCAAGTTCTTTTACTAAAACATCTGCATATTCCAATCTGTTGGTGTAACCTTCGTAAGATAATTACAGTGTAATCAGACTCCTCAGTGTGCCAGGCCACAGGCCTGGACTCAGGAACTGCTAGATTTTAGGGAAACCGGAAAATCCTCACAGCCAACACAGATCTTTGGGGAGGGCTAAATTTAGTCCCTACTTCCTTGTGGCAAGGCTTTAGGAAAAACAAGAGAAAGAAGAAAGGACAGGGGACAGAAGCAGCTGAGACTGCATTTACGTGTCATGGCCTTGAACGTCTAGGTCTGGGTGCAGTGAGAAAGAAGAAGAACTTCACTCAAAGAAAAGAATAATCAGCGCCTTGATATCCAGAGAAATTTGGACATATCAAAATAAACACTGTACGTTCTACCTCATTATTATTTTCTGAATTCTTATTTAGAAAAGTATTTTCTGAATTCTCCACTGTTACAGGCTCTACTTTACCATCCTCATCCATGGAGAGGTGTCGGATAATGACGGGTGTGGTGTAAGCTGGTGTGATGAGTGGTACACCAGAAGGGGTTGCATAGCCACAGGGTACTGGGACAGAGTATCCTGCAGTGATTCCAACGGCGCTAGTGTGGGTATCCTGGGCTTCTCCCTCTCGTTCCGTAGGCTCCATCGGTGAGGAGGCGGAAGAGGAGGGCCCATGCTGCTGCTCAAGCTGCTGCAGTTGGAGAGGAGTGATGTCAATCACAGAGTAGGGGTTAACTTTGCCCTGGGAGGAGGTCGTGGAGACGTCCTGAGGAGGGTGAGGGTCATCGATGGATGCATCCTGCCCTTCCCTGCCTGGTGAGGGAAAGGAAATACATTACAAGATGTATTCAAATGGTGGAAAAATGCCATGCCATGATACAATTCTATTGGAATACATTCTAAAATACATCAGCTGACATGTAATTACATATTAATTCATTTGATTATGAATAAACTATAAACAACTATAGACATAGACCCACAGAGATTGGGTGTGAAAGATGCTGCTATATAATAACTTCCCTAAAGGGAGAAGAACCAATTTCAAAAATGTTTTTATTCCATTCATTTAAGTTGTAGTTTGGAAAATGACCCAGATCACACCGACGAAATTGTAATGGAGGCAACATATGCTGCCGAAAAAGTAAGAAATCAATGACTTATAATGTATTTGCCGTTGTATTATTATTTCATCCTTAATATTTTGATAAGACTGAGTACATATGCCTTACTGTCATTATCATGTACTAACATAGAACAATAAGTGTCTGCTGGTTAACTTTGTTTGTTCTGATTCTCCAAAGAATTTTGGTTCTGCTGCTTGGTTACAGTCAATGGCATTTTCCCATTGCTTGTATGGAAAATGTGTGAACCACCAGTGCTCTACCACATCTGGGTCTGTCATATACTACAAACTGATCTGCACAAGCAACTTCAAAAAGCCATGTTTTTAATAGAAAAAAATATTCCCTTTCCTCCTATCTAAACAACTGATTTCAGTTTTAAGGACACTTTTCCAAAAAGTGGTGATTCTGAATGAGCCTTTTCAAGCAGCTTTGGTTAAGGGTACAGACTGAGTTAGGTTAAGGTAAACAGTCACATGTAGCAGTAGTGAGTCATGCTAAAGCAGTACATTTGAGATGGGAGCATCAGGAAATATGTTATAAATCTGAGGTTTCTCATGATGAAATGTGTGTTCAAATATTTATTTCTTAGGTGAAAAGCTGAAAATTAGTGCAGTGTTGACACCCCTTCACTACAGTATTATAGTACTATAGAATAATTGAGTGAGTGAGAGTAAGCAGAGCATGACCCTGCCTGTTGCTGCTGTCATGGCTTTCAGTGACAAAAGCCAGACAACCTCCAGCACCAGGCAGTCAGAGATACAAGGTGTCATGAGAGAGACAGACTGCCCCCCTTCAGTGCTTCAGCTTAGCCTGAGTTGAAGGGGCTGGATTAGAGCCAGATAATATACACAAACATGACAGGAGAATTTGGAGATTTTTTGATTGTTGTTAGCAAATATCAGACATATTTAAAGCATGTTCTGTGGTCGACTAATTTGCAAACCTAACTGTAGTGTAGAGGAGCTTCTGCCCAAAGGAAAGGATAAAATGGGCTTCAATAATCACTACCCTAGAGCCAAAAATAAAATGTCAACGCTTTTTGGTTGCAAACCTATTCTTTCAGGATCTGTCTCTGCTTCATCTTCAAAAGGAGGGGGTGGAGGTGGAGGTAGTGGTAAATCTGTCTCCTTGTCATCAGTCCTCTCAGCAGCAGATGTCCCCTCTCTTTCTGCTGTTGCTCCACCTGCTGTGGAGGATCTGCTTGTGGCAACTGTTGTGTCTGTCGATGATGGAGTTGTGTCGGATGTGGTCGAAGGCGCTGGGGGGTCCGGGCTGGGGAGATGGCCCTCAGGGTGACTGGCAACTGTCTTGTCCTGGCTCTGATCGCTGCTGCTAATGCCTAGAGGAGCTGGAGGTGCCGGGGGCGGGCGGTCAGCCTCGGGGATGTCATCACCATTGTCGTCAAAGTCGAAGGCTTCCCCCTCATCTTCATCTGCAAAGGGGACGCTGTCTGCCAACACTGCCAACACGATAGGGTTCAGAGAGATTGCTGGATTAGGCTACATTACTTATCCAGAGAATATCCGATCAAAGAGTAGGGCGGTACAAGGGTATATACCATGAGATTATTCAGATTTGTTTACTGGTAAAGATTTTGTTATATAATTTATACTGAAGAAGCTATCCTTTTAATTTATCTGCTTATATGAGGACATTGGAGTACTGAATTCACTGGATAGGCAGCAACAGATTGTGTTATATAGCTGTCATCCACAAACTGTATCTCAGTTGAATTTCCAGAAAATGTACAATAACGAGCTATACATTTCTATCACGACTTATAGTTAGAGAGATTTATCGCTCACCAAGACTGGATAAGATGAAATATATCCAAAGTATTTGAAAGAGTGTGATTACAGCAGTAGCTAAAGCAAACTTCAGTCAAAGCACTAGTAGTATCTAAACTTCTGCTAAAAACATTGAAACAATGTGAACTGTTTGTCTACCGCACCAGTCAAGTAGGTATATCCGTTGTATTATTAAAAGCGTAGAGCGTCATCTGGGATGACAGGCAGGGTCATCATACCACACTGTATGCTTTTGGGGCTTTGGCTAAAAATAAGTTACATATAAGAGGGATTTAACTTAATAATCATATAATTTTACTCAAAGACTCCTTAAGAGACAGTACACTGTGGGTGGCAGTGGTAGGTCTTGGGCTGTTAAAGTTAAAGGACTGAGCCACATACAGACTTGTAATTAAGGGTGGGGTCTACTAAAGCAGTATGTTTTCTTACAGATTTTTTTTACATCAAGGATCTGCAACAGAACAGCACATAAGCTACTCTACTTTATAGCAAAAACAAACTAGGGCAGAGCTACAAGATATAGTTAATGTTCAAAGGCGTCACGTTCACATCAGAGCGCTCGCTTGGCAGCAGACAGGAAGGGAACAACAAATGTCTTTCCAGTTTCCACACTGCAATTAAGCCAGCAGGAAAGAAAGCTGTTACTCCCTCCAGTGACTAATACAGCTTGAGTTTTGCATTATTTCTGATCTGATGAATAGAGTGTGGGCCTGAGTCACTGAAGCTGAATTCAGAGCAAGGAAGCGTAAAAGGGTTAGGTTAGAATGCATAGGCTCAACTTTCATCAGCTGGCTTTGTGTTTTGGCGGTAAGAGCTGAATGTGTAAAGACTATTTTAGGTTTCATTCAGCGAGGAAGTAAAAGAAAAAAAAAAGACCTAAGCAGAGAAAGAATTCCAAAAATGTACCGTGAATTCATTGTTGTGGAAAAAGTTATATGCCAAACATATTGGTGATTTTTGTTTTTTAAAGATGTAAACAGCCTCTCAACTGTATGGAACATACAACACAACATTTGCAGCAAACGTTCATGCATTGTTTTTATTTTATTTCATAAACTGAACCGAAATAAAAAGAATAACAACTTAATTGTGGCATGTGCAAAAGAATGGGCAACCCAAGAGTTCTGCAGTCTCGCATTCAGTCTCAGACCTTCATCAGCTCGTTAGGCCTGAGGCATGCCAACAATTCTCATTAGGAAATGTCAGTTGGTGCCAATTTCCACCCTTTACAGATACTCTGACTCTTGAATCCTTGTGCGAACACTCAGCAACCATGGGTTCCTCTAAGCAGCTGTGTAAGACACTGAAAAGGAAAATTATCGAAGCCCACAATACAGGAGAAGGCTACAAGAAGATAGCAAAGGGTTATCAGCTTGCAGTTTCCACAGTACAAAAGGGAATTAATAGGGCTGCCCCCTAATAATCGACTTAATCGTTAGTCGCTGAGAGGAGTCTTAGTCGACCCACTTTTCATTAGTCGGATAGTCGAAGAAAAAAAAAACGTCAAAATCTGTTCATTGTCACCGGGTTCAGGGGTTTGTTGCAACATGAACCTTTTCTCTTGTAACACATGGAGTTACTTACCGGTGCACTGTTGCATATGCTGTACTAGCTGCTGCTACTAGCTAGTTAGCAGTCCTATTAGTTAAACTGACTATAGCGCGCAGCCCCTGGAGCTTGAGGACAGGGGGAGGGAGAAGGGAGGGCGTGTTGTAGCGAGTTATTTGTAAGTAACATCATGCATGGTATTGTTTAAGTCTGCAGTATTTGTTTTCATCAAGTTGGTATACGACCCACACCCCTTGGTGGGTTGTGGTATATGGTCTGGAAAAACCCCCCCCCCCCATCCTGTTAGGCCAATGGGTGGATCTATTTCGCTCTGGTGTGTGTTGCAGCCAGTGGCCCCAGGAAAATTGGCACGGTAAGATACCCTTGAAATCCCACCATAGACTGTCAAGAGCTGAAGGTTTTTTGGAATGGCCCTCAATGGCCTTCTGGATGGAAGAATGGGGAAAAAAGACTTCTAGCTGGCTACAAAAAGGGTTTGCAAGCTGTGATATTTTGTCAATGGGTGGTCAATCTTTGGCGTATAAGTGCAATCGTTTAAAGAGGGTTAACAGAAGGATTAACTGGGCCAAAACCACAGAGCCTGAATGGAAGGAACTCCCACCATTCAACCCTGATTTTCCTAGAGAGCCAATATTTAGGAGGTCTCCTTAACGTTTTAGATATTCTATCTTTGTCACAGTTTTGCTCTCAAGCATACCACAAATTCTTTGTGAGCACTTTCATCAGTAGTCACAGCTTGATTGTATTAACTTACAGTCTAAAGTCTTGCTCTCATATCCTGACTGTGCTCCCAAAGATAACAGAAAATTCCAAGTTTGCGCGAGTTCATTTCCAGCACAAGCTGTTGACCTGTCCCCAGCAGAATCACAGGCCGAAATAGCTCAGTTGGGAGAGCGTTAGACTGAAGATCTAAAGGTCCCTGGTTCGATCCCGGGTTTCGGCATTTTGACCCCCCTACCTTCCCCCACCACCTCTCAGCCACTGTTAATCCTTCACAAAGACAGCACTCAGATGACTTAAACATTTATGTGCCCATTTAACGTTGAGCTGATAAGGTTATTCTTTACCCACCATTACCATCAAAAGAACCACATTCACTGCTGGAGCATGCAGTGCTATGCCTCCAGGCTTAAAGCAGTCCACTGATAGTGACCAAGTAAATCTTTACTCAAAGAAACTCCCTGTAGTATAACTTTGAAGTCCCTTACAGCAATGTACACAACTCTAAATCACCAGCACAATTCCCTCAGGCTTTGACAGGTAATCCTCCTACTCTGTAGTCAGTGTGTGAGGGAACAGTCTGTGACTAATGTTCCAGGTCAACATTGTGACCCCATGTCCATCTGCACCCATGACTTCAGCTGCATGAAAAGAAGAGCAAAGAGCAAACCTGGAAACAAGAGATGCTATCTGTCGTTTTCCATCTGTGCAATGATGAATGGTGTGGGACACAGAGATAAGGCACAACGAGCTGGCTAATGTTCAGTGATACTCCAGGGCCGGTGCATGTATATTCATGTGCCAATAACTGCCCCAATATGCACTCAGATGCTCTCTTTGTGGTGTCAATGTGAAACACTTGACTGTGCCAGAACAGAACAGAGCCTGATTGGATTGGATCTGGCCAGATGACAAATCACGACTGGCCATCAATAGTACATCTGCAACTACTGTATGTGTAGAGGATGGCTGTATGGGTGTATGCATGCAGCTTAATTAGAACGACCGTGCTGGATCCTGAGGTTTTCTTTTACAGTGCAAGTACAAATATTTGTACACGACATCGCCTAACCCTGAACTACATTAATAAATAATAAATAGTTTCTTCACTTTCACTCTCATCTGGCTACCCCTGTGGAAGTACGTGATCATGGAGAGGAATACATGGGTGTGTGTGTGCATGCTGACACACATACCCATGCTGAGGTGTCCATTGTCAATTCATAATCACAATATGGATTCTGTTCTGTGGGCTACATCTCCACTCTGCTACATAATGGTCTGCTCAAATGAGTCACCGGGTTACAATCCGCTTCAGAATCGCCCTGGCAACAAAGCAAGCGACTGGCCAGCTGGAGACGAAGCATTTCTCTGGCCTGTGTCTATCCCCGCAGGCAGTGTTTGTGTGTATGTGTGTGTGTGTGCTGCAGCAGTATTCAGCCTAATACTGAGCCACATTGTCTGGTATTCACAGTAGCGCAGCACATTTTACCCTCCTTACTCCCTCGTTCCTCTGCCCACACACTCCACAGCGGTGGAGAGGCGGAGGAGAGGAATCTGTGTTGTTTACTCATACTGTCCAGCTTCACCAGCCCTCCAGGAAGTGATCGGACCACGAGATGACCCACACACGCTAGCAGGTGATATTACTGGTCCAACACTGTAATATTTCTCTAAAAACAGATTACCAAACATATATGTGACAAGAGTAACACTGTCAACACACCTTGGTGTCTGGAGTCTCACAATCTCCTACAGTAGCAGCTCTCTGTTGATGTTTAAAGACTCAACTGTAAACTGTGAACTTTCAACAACTAGGGCTCTAACTAATAATTAAGGTGCCAATTATTTTTCATTTAATGGTATGTTCCAGAAAAGTTCACTAAACAGTGAAAATGTCAGTGATTATTTATTTTTTATTTAAGATCATTTTTAGTCTGACGTCGTCACATTTCTTGCTTTATTTGACTGTTTGACCGAAGCACAAAGATATTTGCCTTACAATCACGTAAGACAAAGAAAAGCAGAAAATCCTCAAAATTTAGAGACTGGACTACAGATTTTTGCTTAGAAAATGACCTAAACAATTAAGTGATTATCAAAATGAAAAAAATGATTTTGCTGTCAATAAAACATCTTATTTGGGACGTAAAGCTTCCTCCATGTATGTCTACCCATGGTATTGCAGTTATTAGTGGTGGTGGGCGTGAATGAATAACGTGTCACCTATAACTCATCCTGTTCCCCAATTCTCAACTCAAAATCAGTGGCCCGTACGGGGATCGAACCC
>NW_023339873.1:15912534-15916724 GCF_004916995.1 Morone saxatilis
TCTAACCAACTGAGCTAACCGGCCTCTATTCACTTCCCTCAAATCGTGTTTCACCAATGCTAAAACGTTAAAGACAAAGTACATAGACTGTCAGAGTGACAAAGCTTTGTTGGTTTTACTTTCAGGAGGTGGGGGAGGAAAGTCTTCCACGTCCATGATTGCTGCTCTTCTCCTGCAGAAGCTCTTCAGTCAGCAGCATGAAGGGGATGAGCTACGCCGACACACATTCCTAAAGGGAAAAGACAAACGTCATAAAATGGCAAAATAGGAGGGTTGATACAGTATTTCCCAATGAATTTAGCACTGAAGAATGTTTCCACATATCATAAGTTAGGCACGACACACATCATACATTAATCCCTGAAAACCCAAACACACTTGTTACACAATCACAGCAGCACTTTGTCCCCTAAGGAGCGTGGCTGTGTTGTGGTCACGGTCTGGTACATTTTGTGTCAACATCAGAATCTGAACCAAAGCTGATTCAGACAAATGAATGAGTGAATGAAAACAAAAGAAGCTCTTATAGTGCTCCTGGGGACTGTTGACACTACCACGTGCACAACATTCACATATGCTAATTGTGGGTGTGTGTGTAATGTCATGGCTATGAACAGTCTTGGCCACCATTATAATGAATAGACCCCACCCTGTGGAGTCACCATTATGAAAAGAAGGGTGGTGGGGGGAGGTTCTGCACCTAAACCAAAGTTATTCAAATCAGGTTCACGGTCAGGTTTCAATCCTTGTTATTGTGGTAACTCGGGAACTAATTGATTCAAAGTGAGTCAATAGTAAATATCCAAGCATTACTTTACTTAGCTGCTACCTTATGACAATAACCACATTGAACTACAACTCGGCTTTTGTTTAGAAAACATTTTTTACATTATGCCCCAGATTGTGAAAATGATTTGAATTTAAACAAAACCCCAAGAATGTATTGATGTCAATAGGTTTCCCCGGGTGTTAATATTCTCCTAACAGACTCGATTCTTGACATGACTCATACAGACTGTGATGCATAAAGTCACAGTCCGTATGAACATTTAGGTGGGCAGAGGTCAGTGTGACTTTTTGACTAGCAACCACACATTTTGGCCCAGGAAAATGTCCTTAGCATGCTGAGGCAGGAGACACCCTTGGACCTGCATGGGCATGAGAGACATTGCATTCCTCTGTAGCGTGGCCTTTGTTCGCAGATGTACAATTCGTATCCAGAGGTGACAGTTTCTGTCAAAGGCCTCCTCTAGAAAAAAAAAGTGCTACTATTCCCAGACTTCTTCAACTTGCTAGCATCCGCAAGAACAGATGACAGAGTCATGACATCATGCTGTAGCATAAAGCAGTCATTGTTGTGGTATGTAATATATGCTCCACATCAGATCCATGCAATTTCTGTGGTTCAACACACGCCACAACTCAAGTTCACAACTAGTCTACTTCTGACTAAGACAAAACCACAGTATTGCATCAAACAAGATCCAAAGGATAACTCATTCTGAGTCTCAAAGCTTGTTTTGTCTACAAATAATGTGAAATCCTCTGCTTCTTTGTCCTCCACCCTGTTCACTGGGCACAAGGCCAGCACAGTGCATGTGAACACACAGGGCCAGTGTCTGCTGAATACAGTGTGGCTGACAGATAATGCTAGCACTAACAGGCAGGTAGAGTATGCATAGCCTGAGGAGATGTAGCCCGCACAATAGAAAAGAATCCAAAGAGATGGACAGAGCAGCTACAATGCTATATAGTGCAACTGACAATGAGGCCCTCTTTAGGTTGTATACTGCACAGCCTGAGAAAGATGATGTGTGAGTATGAAACGGGTCGTTACAAGACACCTGGTTGTAAAGTGACACATTTTGGACTGACAACTCACAGCCGAGCCCTTTAGGGGTGATTCATCTCTCACTTTAAATGTATTGTTTGAGGTTTGGAACAGCAGGAAAAGGAAGGAAGGGAGGGGTGACAAAGAAAAATATTCAGGTGCGCTCTTCTTGACCCAGAGGCACAGGAGAGAGAAATCACACGGTAAAAGGAAAAAAGGGAAAACATTCGTACATTCATTTTAATCTGTAATGTGCATTAACACAACCTGGTGGGTTTTTGTGTTTTATTGCTGTGTCGCACATTAAGCCCAGCAGCAGAGACAACGTTTCTCACTCCCGCTTTCAAATCAGTCTGCAGATTCCTCCAATTCTCCTCTCTCCTATAATTACTCTGGTTTGTGTTTTTTTTTCCTGCTTCTTGAAGAAAACTAAATACACCTTTCCACAAATGAAATCCCGCATGGCCTATGGTGTGATGTGACTTTAAATGTGGTGCACTGCAGCATACAAGCACCTGGTTCACCCCATGGAGGTGACCAACTCAACAAAACCACCTACCAACCTGTCTATACGGCAGCATTGTACACAGTTACACATTTACACTGGGTAACAAAAGCAGGCAGGTGAGTAGGTGTAGATTATGAATCTTTAACATTAAAATGCTCATCATCATTCATTTATGACCGCTCTGCTAATCCGCTCAGTGCTGAATTAAAAGGTGCTGTATTACAGTCCACTCTGAGAGCAATGAATGATTGAGGACAGAGCGGAAGACATCGGGAAGGTAAAATCAGCCAAATAGTTGATGACAGACTCAGCTGAGCATGTCATTACACGCTGGGAAAGCAGGGTTGTGCTCTGCAGACAGGAAAACAGTCATCTGGCACACTGCTGTAATGCAGACGATTTGCTCACCTGTGTATTCCTAATAACCTCTGCTAAAGAACAGACGACGACAAGGATCAAAAACCTGTTGACAGTATGTGTGTACTGTACATATTGTCAGCATAATCCATAGGATAAACTGACACCTATGTTTACTCATGAAGAACATTTCTACAGCTGCCTAGGCTGGTACTTGAAATGTCCATTGTTCTTGTAGATTTCTCCATTTCAAAATGATTAACCCTAAATAAATGCACAAATTACACATCCTCTGAACAGAAGAAATCAAGGAATTAATGATGCATATTGTAAAGGGGAAAACTACATTTTCTCTGTACTTTAAATGTTACAGATTTTCTTGTAACTTCCCTGCAGTTTCCAATTTCAATTAAAAAAAAACCCCAAACCTTTTTCAAGTTTCCCCTGATCAGCCCCAAACCCCTTACCCATCACTTATGGCTGCCAGAGATCCGTCTGATATTAATTGTGTGTGTTGCTGAGAGCTATTCTACATCAAACACCCTGGTTTTGTGAGGGCTTTTGATTCATCTGTAGCGTTTTCTGGAGCGCACTTAATGACAAGTGGCATTCCACACACGGGCTGAAAGTCATAAACAAAAGCCTGGAGGAGAGGGTGGTATGAGAGAGAGAGACTCGTAGACTGCTCTGAGTGTCTGTCTTTGGCTTTGCCGCTCTTTGGCTGAATGTTTTATTGAGCAGCGTGTCCCAGTCCTGCCAGGATTACAGTAATCAGGCTTCGACCGAAAACAGCACATCCCAGGCCTACAAAGAGTGGACGGACGGGCTTAACGGAGTGCAGTGAGGTATTTGTGGGGAAGTTCAGGGAAGGACTAGACAGCACCCTGCAGCATGCTGAGAAGGAGAAAAAGCTACCTCTTCCTCACCTTTTCACGATCAGCATTTAAGAGCTGACAAATAAAAGTATGCCTACCAATGCCTTGTACTGATGGTCTGCGTAGTTTATGGCCCTGTTTACACCTGGCATTAACAGGCGTCTCGGTTGAAGTACAGGTGTGAGTGCACCCATGAGGAAGCATTGAGATCCGGTTGCTCGGACCCATTCGGAGGGGGTCTGGGTCACATTCTTTTAGTCGTATATATACGTGAACATTGAAGGACCGCCTACTCAAACTGATGTCCTCTGTGTGAGTGGGAGTGCAGATTCAATCGCGCCTCAACAACGTCAAGTGCAAAAAAGCCACAACAACAGGCCAAATGGATTCTCGTGGATGAAGTACACATGAAAAATGCTATTTTTTTACAAATGAGAAATGCTATTTTTTTTTACAAATGAGAAATGCTATTTTTTTTTTAAATATGAAAAATCGTATTTTTATTACACATGAAAAATGCTATTTTTTTACAAATGAGAAATGCTATTTTTATTACAAATGAGAAATGCTAATTTTTTTACACATGAAAAATGCAAATTTTTTTACACATGAAAAATGC
>NW_023339873.1:15916824-15919540 GCF_004916995.1 Morone saxatilis
AAATGCAAATTTTTTTACAAATGAAAAATGCAAATTTTTTTACAAATGAGAAATGCTATTTTTTTTTCATTTGGGGCAAAGAGTCAGCACGTAAACAGGGCCTATTTACCACACATGATAAGAATAGTTTATGGTATGACCCATAGAATTGGCTGAACATCAGTACAGGCCGATTTTCGCCTCGTCGGCTGAAATCGGCAGATAAGATCGCATCCACCAATGTCAGTGGCTGATGTTCATCTGCTGTGTCGCATCAATTTTACACTGGCTAAATGTTGTGTTGGTTATTTCCAACTTGGATACTGGAGAAACAATCACCTCCTTTTTCCAACACTGGCACAAACTGCACACAAACACCTGTGTGCACACATTTCAACATCAGTATCAGGATTTCAGTCAGTGCTTCCCTAATATCTCACTATTACATCATTATAAATTGCTTGTGGCTATACTCTAATCAACAGCGCTAACCAGCCCTCACAAACCACAAACCGCTAATTTCCTCAAACTGTAAACAACGTGGTGACAATATGATCAACATCCATTGGTTGTCTACTTTATCATCTAGTACAGCCTGTTCCAGAAGTCTCAAATCCAAAGCTTTTTAGCTCATTCAGGATCAACCTCACAGTATCACAGTATCTGGGACAACCAGCCTTGACAACACACCACACTTCACCCCCCACCCTGACCTCAAGAGGGGTGGGGGTGCTTCCAAACAGGCACAAGATAGCTGACTTTGGAAAGTGAGAAATCCCGACTCTTGGCAAAAACTGATGATTAGATCAGCAAAATGCCAAATTGGAAGCATATGCATGCACACAAATATCACAATAAATCACAGCCAGTAAGGAATCTTCCTTATAATTACATCTCCTTTTGTTTCTGTAGTAGTCTACTCCTGTATGGGAGAGCGTTTACGCCTCCACCCAATCCCCCACCCCATTAGCTACCGGTTATAATAACAGGCCTACTGCGTGTGGATTATAGGCAACATACTTCAATAATCAGGTCTGATCTATTGAACATGTGAGGGGCAACAAGCTCTGAGGCCATGTTCCTAAATAGAATGTGGCCGATGCTAAGCTACCACGGTGACTTATTACTGCATGCGTCCATCCATCCATCACATTACAGCATGTAGCATAAACACTGTGACGCATCAGAAAACTTTTTTCACATTTTCACCTTAAGTTACAGCCATAATATGCATTTTATTTTTCCCCCTTAACTTCTGTTTTCAGTAAAAGAGACAAAATACTGACAAGGCCCTGCCGGCACTGGACAAAAGGAAATATTTGAAACATGGCGTCCATTTGAAAAGAAAGACAACCGCAGTCTTGGCTGTCACTCCTAACTGGTCTCCACCCTCCCAGCGAGCCACACCAAAAGCCTTGAGAGCCCGACATGTCACTAGAAGAACACTATCTAGTGTGTGGTGAGCAGTGGATGAGCAGCTGCTTCAAAGAGCTTTTGTTGACCGGCTGGATTTGAGCTGTGAATGCATTTTATGAATAGAGCTACTCACTCGGACAATAAATGACCACACCAAAACCACAGTACTCTTCATCACCAGAGTAGCAGTCGTTGTACAGTGACTTCAAAAGGTGGAGACAGCCAAGATTGCCACTGACCCCTGACCTCATTTCCTCCCTCTATACACTGTCTACTGTCAAAAAAAGGCTAAAATGCAAAAAAAATAAAATAATCACAGCATACAATGAATGGCAAGGTGCACATAAGAACCATCACTATTCATTATCTCTCTGGCACGCTCTCAACTGCTTAACAAGTGTGTGGTATGTGAGCCGTTTCACCCATCCACCTGCAGAAGAGCAGTGGCCTTTCCCCCCCAGCTGTTGTTGAACCGTGTTGCTAATCCATGTCTTATCTGGATCCTCGGCGGGGTGGTGGGCGGACAGTGAATCCATAACTGCCTTTCTAAAAATGAATGGTATGCTCCTCTGCTCAGCCACTGTGTGCTCTGACACCCCAGGCTTAGTCACGGTAAACAGAAGGCATTTCTATGAGCCGCTGATGGCAAAGCGGAGTTACTGCCTCGTCACAATTACTTTAGCAATTAGCAATTCCTGGCATTTCTCCACTGGGCTACATCTGTGTTCACAGACTATAACAATGACAGGGGGGATATATTGCAGTTGGCTACGCTCCATGTTTTTATACTGATGACAAAAGGGGTCGCTAAAATACTTTCTCCCTAAGCAGCTACGTAACAGACGTGGCAAACAGCATTAGTGCTGATTGCCAACACCCCTTCCCTAAAAACACAAATAGTTTGTGCGCTGTGAAAGCAGCTGTGGTTTGATTAATAAAGATTCTGTCTACATCACTTACATGAGCACTCACACTAGGAAACTCCAGTGAATTTGAGCACGGGAAAAAAATGATCTGCCATCCCTGGACAGCACTCGCTAGGTGTTCTTACAGTGGGGGGGGGGGGGGGGGGGGTATTAAGCATCTGTGTTTACAGCCAGACCACGTGGTTATTTGTTTAACAAATTACCAGTAGAGATTTTTGTGTACATGCATGTGCGTGTGACCCCCTGAGGGCTCCATCTCAGCCATGTACTGACTGAGGGACGTGGGCAGGCATGACACCAGACATTACAAATGCAGACCAAAGCCACTCATGGTATTTTCATTTTTCGGAGGCTATTGCTGAAAGCATTTTGTCTTTTGCTGTGCAGAAAGGCAA
>NW_023339873.1:15919560-15922972 GCF_004916995.1 Morone saxatilis
AAACAGTTGAATTAAATGGTGGTTTTACTACCTGTTTACACGGATCTTCCACTTGACTGAAGCTGTGCAGTGCTTTCACTGAGGAATGCTATGCATGACTACTTGAATTTGTAGTTGGGATTACTACTGCAGCTCAGGAAGACACTGGCTGATATTTTAGGTGAGCGTTTAAGTCCACATGGATTCTTATATTTACTATGTATATGTTTCATATGACTTAAGTTGTGGTTATTAGGTAGACTGCAAACTTGTTTTTTAATGAGTACAAACAGCTATTTTGTAGCTGCAATTGCATCCTTGAAGAGGGACAGGGGGATCTAAACTGTATGAGGGTGGGCTCACATCTATCAACATTTTACATGACAGTCAAAGGCTGAGGAGATGTGTTAGTACCCTGTTCAGTTGATATGTTCAACACAACTAAATCACGGGAAAAGTTTAGCTGAGACATTTCAAGTTCTTGTAACAGTTGATATCGAGATTAGGACGCATTAGTTACCATGAATGCTGTGGGAGAGAGACGGGACTGACTGTCTTATAGCAGATAGTTGACAGTGTTGGCACTTGGCAAAGTTAGCTGAGGCGCCACGTTTTAACCATCTCTCAGTACATTGTTTTAAAAAACTAAAACAAACTTAAGTCACTATAATACACAATATACACACTTCTCTCGTCTCTTTTCATCAAATATTTGGCCGAACGACTTGTGCTGCTCACCTGAACTTACATTTAGCAAAACAGATATGTTTAACCATATTTAAAACTTTGCCAGAAACACACAAAAAAGTCCTCAGCTCACCATTTTATGACTCTTTCCGAGAATAATTGACGTATCCCTTCGCAGTAACACCGTGCAAGTGTTAAACGTGATTCATTTCTGACTTCCACACCACTTAAAACACATCAAAACACATCCACTTTTCGCTCAGTGTCCTTCTTTTAACTTGACTCCCTTCGGTGCAAGCTGACTCCATCCATGAAAACCCTTTACCGCCTCTAAGCAGCTGATTGGCCGACGAGTGGACCTTTCTGAGCTGTGATTGGTCGTAGAGGACGTCAGTCAAGCCTCCAACTTCTCCTCCGGCAGGATCTGCTCGGGTCGGACAGAGGAGATCCAATCTGTCCACGTGATGTGTGAGGTGGCTGGTGGCTCCCCAGAAAACAGCTGTCCGGACATGATGTTGGATTAAAGTTTTGCCTGTGTGTCATAGCAGTTGTATAAACGAACATTTTCCCCTCATAACTGAAAAATAAAACTCTAATCTGGTTGAGGGAAATGTCTGTTTCTTCTTCTTATCGGTGGTACATTTTATAATTACGTTAAATTACTTTAGTAACTGACTGATTTGTTTTTGAGCAAAAGCGTGGTATACTATAATAAAACGACGTGTAGTTCAAAGAAGTCCCTAAGTGGGTTAAATAAAAAAAAAGTTAACTAATGTGGACTTACACACACCAAATTAAATATAAATAAGGTCCTGTTAGAAATATAGCTAAAACTGGTTTGAGGTTAACTTCTCCACACCAATTGCAATAGTTTTTATTTTTTAGTTCTTTTATACTTTTATTTCCTTTTCAAGACAGCTGAAGAGGGTCACACAGGAGGACACACAGGAAAGGGCCACAGGTCGGAGTCGAACCCACGGTCCACACTGCAGAGGACTCAGCTTTGGTACATGGGACACCAGCTCTACCGGTGAGGCACCTGGGCGCCCCATTATTGTATTATTCTATGGAAAAAACGATCAAACAAGTCAAGTTTTGATATCATTACGGGGTTTTATTAAACATATAATATGAAACGAAATCAGCTCTTCATTTATTAATAGATATGTCTGCTTTTAAAATAAACCTGTTGAAAGGGCTGTGTTAATCTTTTAAGGGGAAACAAAGTTTGCACCGGACGTGTCAAACTCATGGCTGTCTGGTCAAAAAAAACAACTAGTTACACGTACTGAATAGATAACTACTCCTATTCTGCCATCTACTGGCAGATAATATATTGCACAGCCTTAATACATTATAAATATGAGCAAAACAAATAGACAAAATACTGCATGAGAGAAAACATTTTATTTTGTAACTCAAATTTATGCATTTCCCAACACAAACAGGATGTTGACTGTTCTGGCATCTGGCGTAGAACTTACAGGGAATCATCAATGTTCAATGATGATGTTAAATGCTAAATGAAAATCCAACTCCAACTGGTATTAGTATTTTTTTTTTAGTAATGCTAAAGTAACATCAGGAATACAGTTAAAAGACAAATAATTATTTTTTGTTTAAAAATTTTAAATGTTATACGTAAATACATTTGTTTTTAAACTTATTTGCATCAATCCAGTCACTGATCGTACGATCGACACAAAAACAGTGTAGTTTCGTCTCAGTCATCCTGACGCCTGTTTCATGAGGAAGACTACAGCCATCTGGCTAACATTGATGAGTAAAACCCAGCACATTTCTTCTCATATCGGCTCTGGATCTGACTCAGCCAATCTATACAGATAACAGAGTGAACCGGCCTCTTGTGAGAAACACCAGGCAATAAAATGCCCAGCAAAAGTTGTTCCACATGTCTTCAACTGTTCAGTAACCACTGCAATGTACTGATTAATACTTATTTTTTGAGTCAGCCCTCAAGCCAAACTCAAGGTTAACAAAGATTAATACTCATGGTAAGAGTCAATTTCATGTAAACATAATTACATATGAGCTACAGTATTAATGCGGTCACTGCCTCCACACTGAGAAATGTGAGAAATGAAGGATCTGAAAGTTTGTAGCTGAGTGACAATAATACAAAGACTTGTGCCAGTCCATGACAATGGACAAACCAAACACACAAAGCCAATACTTTCAGTACAATGAGGACATTGTGTGAAAAACACAAAACAAAAAATCTTATTGAAATTGTGATGAGGCATTAGTGAAAAATATTTTATTTTAGTCATAAAAGCAGTAAAAACCCATCATGATCAAATTGCTGCTCATTATTCTCTTATCAACACTGCTTCAGCTTTGCTATTACATCTCCATTTTGGACAAAAGACCCTTTGTGGGGTGGACCGGTCCTGAGCTTTCGTCCACCAACAAAGAAGATCCTGTTAAAGGCCTTTTCTTTCACCACGGTAAATATTTCCACTACTCTACTGAAAGAGGATTCACAGTCCAAACAAACCTATGTGACTCATGAATGGACTGATCTAATTGTCCACTTAGTATCTAATAGCTCCAATGGCTAACCTGTGGAACCTAATTCTTTAAACTTAAACCAGTTCTCCTGCCTGCACTACCCAGTCAGTGCTGAATAACTAGATATGTATAACCAAGACTTTTGAGAAAGAGCATAATCCATCCTGTCTCCTTCATATTGTGTCTCAAAGCACATAAAGGTAACAGACAAAAA
>NW_023339873.1:15922997-15951568 GCF_004916995.1 Morone saxatilis
ATCTCAATCATTTTAGTATGTAAATCTTTAAATACTGTATTTTAAGTACTGCACAGTATTATTTTACATTTTGTTGTGTTTTCTTTAAACTTCTTCTTCTTTGAAATTCTAGAAGCTGAATTTTCTGATAGACAAGATTTTAATTAGTAAGTTCGTGCCCTTTAATGTTGTCTCTTGTTGTTGTCTCACAATTAAATAACCAATCACATGACTGGTTAAGTGGATAATTCACAACAGTGTCTGGAAGGTGATGGAAAGAAGCAGGGCCCCTTTCCACTGCCTCTACATATTAGAAGCCAAGCTAACCAGATGGAAAATTAATATTCTTATTCAAATGAAAACTGCCTGACAGTAAAGCCTGAGGGAAAACACCGGAACAAACTTTATCAAGAAAGTAGTCATGTCGAACCTTTCGGGGCTTTTTAAGTCTACTTATAGTGTAAAAAAAAAGAAGAATAAAGTTTAAAAACACACATCTTAGTGTCATCACTGACACTCTCACAGTGACTTCACCCATCCATTAAAATAGAAGAAAATATGGCACCATTCAGACAAGAGATGACCTCAGCTGGCGTGGGGTTTGACAGAAACCTCTGACTGAGGCGGCATGGCGCCATTTAGGGGTGCCGGCTTGTTACCAAAGTTCCAGTCCACGGGGTTAAGCAGCTGCATGGTCTTCTTGTGCGTCCAGATGGGGTTGATGATGAACGTGAGCAGAGCGAGGCCAGTGAAGAAAAGCAGAAGCTGGGGCAGGGCCACGTGGGCGCTAAGCTCTCTCCAGTTGGTCAAGGCTACCCACCACATGTAGTAGGTGAGCACCATGCGACAGTGGAACGTGTGGATCATCACCCACTGGTTGGCTCTCCAAAACAGGGTGCGTGACCAGCCAGCCTGTCAGGGAGGAAGAGGAAGATTGACACCAATGTCTTGCTTTTTACCATTTTACAATAATATCACAATAAACATCTTTGTAACTTTGTGTGTACTCGAGTCAAATCTGCAGGTAGAAGGAAAGTTCAGACTCAATGATGCATTTATAGAACTTCCTCTTTCTAAGAATGCAAACTTTATCTGTTGAATAATAAAGGTGCACAAGACCAAAGAGGAACTGAAACCTGGTTGCACTTTCAGTAATGTTTACGATAGCTGACAAATCTGTAAGAAAATGATAAACAGCTATCAGCACGAGATGCAACTAGAGCCCTTGGTTCACTGCACAAACCGAACATCATTGGGTAACTGTAAGCGCTGCTCGAATGTGATGAAGGAAGGAAACCATGAGTAAGATATGTATAGAGCAGAGATTACAGATATTTTAACTCATCACAAGGACATTTTAGGACGCCTACCTTCAGTAAGATCCAGGATATACAGGTGAATGGCGTGCTCATCTCCAAGAGCAGCGTGACCATCGGCAGGAAGTGGCCCAGGGAATCCCACACCACCGCCCCTGCATATCCCGACAGGGCGAAGAAATGGTGCGTCGCCAGCGGGAGGTCAAACGACCGAAATACCACACTGGAGGAGTGAAGTGCTACATTCTCAAACACAAAGAAACCTGTGGCTGTGAGCACAGTGAACCACGACCAGTCCTCCTGTCCCTGCACTCGGTCTCTGGTTAACTCAGATTCCTCGGTCAGGGCCCGGAGACCTGCTAGGGAGCTCTGGATGCCAAACACTGCCCGAGTTGCTGCGAGGTTCCAGAAAACCTTCTCCTTAGCGAGCAGGGAGTTGTAGGTGCGGGACACAGTCACAGACAGGAGGTGGGAGATGAGGAATACTGCTGCATAGAATGCAAAGCCCAGGCAAATGAGATGGAGTCGGTAGTCCCAGGAGAAATATTCTGCACTGGGCTGGGGAGGAGGGCTGGCCTGCTGCACCGGATCCATGGTGTCTCAGGGAGGTGAGGTGAGGGGAGGCTCAGCTGCAGGTGGGGCTGTAAGCAGGGCCTGGTAGATGCATGGTGTGTGGGTCACCTACAAAAGCTGCAGAGGAAAAGACAGGCAGCACATCATCCACTAAACACCGATGACACACACGACTATCGCCATTAGTCACCCGTTCAATTCTGTACACGACTTTTCCCAACTTTTGTAGGACCTTTAGCCTGGACCTCAAACACTTCTCCTGTTGTAACGCGGTTTAAAAACAAGATAGCCAGTTCGATAGTGAATAAAAAGCTTCGTTTTATGCATTTAAGCTTTCACAGTCAAGTTCTTAAAGAACACGATGAGTCAAAAGGAACCTCAACCCACAGTAACTGTTGTAAAGTAAGCACAAAAACAACCCCGACGACGAAATGTGGAGCAGACAAACAAAGCAGACAAACACTAGGGAGTGTAAAGCAGCGGCTACTATTACTCATAAACTGGTGAACATCCTCGTCACACATACCGCAGTGAAGTGTTTCCACTGAACACGGTGTCCCGGTGCCATTAGTGAAGGCTACAACAGGAACAATTCACATCATACGACTTCAATTTGGTCATATGACCTGCAAACCGGAAGTGACGCCCACTTTAAACCTCCGGACATCCCATTGGTCAACGCCGCTCTGCGCTGTGGCAGCAGCCCATCCTATTGGTTATTTCCCAGATGATGTAGCCTGGTTAGTAAACCAACCTCACAGTTAATGTAGTTGTTTTGCCTTGTAAGGAAATGTGTATGGTATGAGGGAAATATACTATTATATGTGTTACATATATTAAAGTTGTATTCATCTACATATTGCACAAATATGATTATATAGAGCTGTTTTAATACAATGTAAATATAAATGTTTTAATAGATATGGAAGGGATACTAATTTATCATTTAATTTGATTTTTATAGTATATGTGGTTACATGCTTACCCCTACATGCACTGGGAAGAAGGGTGATAAGCAAGGTGCACCCTGGGCAGGTCGCCATAGTGATAACACACATTCACACAGACAGATAATAACAGAACCGTTGGAGGAAATCCACAGAGACACGAGAACAACACGCAGACTCCACACAACCCAGGTCCTTCCTGCTGTGATGTGATAGGGCTTGGGGTTTGACTTGATTCCCCATCTTAGCCGCACAACCTCTTCCCACACCATGCAGCATCTGGACTGCAGGAGCTGCTATACCAGTGAGACTAGGATACTGAGGTACTACTCAGGTGTGCTAGTCAGTTATAGCATTTCACTTCCACAACAGCAATAATCAGGGTTATATGTTCATAAGGTTTCACAGTCTTTCAAGCCGCTGAATATCTATATCTATCTATAAGTCTTGACGACATCGCTCACTGGTGGTAGTCAGAACTGATGAAACCTCTTGGATGAATAGTAAAAAGTCTTCAAGAGAGTCAGCTGTTGTGTTTGATGTACCATTTTGGATAAATTACATCATTTTAGATCAATTTTAGTCGTTTTTGTTAATAAAGGAAGAAAGGTGTACTGAGGAATCTGTAATATCTGTTAATTTAACAAGTCATGAATTTCTTTCTTTGTCCAACAGGGGGTAATCTTGCCCTGTATATGTGATTGTATAAGAGAGGGCAAGAGGTTTAAGTTGAGCTCATTGACAATATGTATAGGGTTCTATAAGAGTAGAGTATAGAGTTCTATAGATCTTTGGGTATAACCCCTAACCCTAGTTTTTGAATAGCTAATAGCTTAAGTTTTTTATGATATCTCCAAAAAAATTCACATCAACCCAAACAGGACAATGCATTGTCCTCATGCATTGTAGCAATCACATTCTTACATTGAGAGGGTTATGGTTAATGGATATCATTCTTAAAATGGGTATTTAGGACACAGAAAAAAGCTGCAGTGAAAGAAAATCTGCATTAAAATTAATGTTCGACATTTGTCTATTACACCAAATAGGGCAATGCTGCCAGTAAAATCAGCATAGCTACAGTGCATGAAATGTGCTGTTGTTTTGTTTTGGACCTGGAGAATAATGGAGAATAACATTGCAGTAGCATGTATGCTAAACCTGTTATTATGATCATGAAACATATTCTATTATCAAAAACAAACAATTTTCATGTCAACATGTCTTGATCTACAACCATTTACCATATTTTGTATATGCATCTTCTCTGAGAATTCCTCTTGGACAAACATCATGTCAGATTTTAATCTCTGTAGTGTGTCTTTATCCAAATAAAATGTCTTTGAACAATATTGTTTTTGATTTGAAGGATCGGATATGAATACTTACAATGATAACTGTTATGTGAATTTAAAATTTGGATCTGTTTTAAGGGATCACAGTCAAAGTGAACTTACTCAGTTTTGGTGACTCTATGAAATATTAAGTGATATATATTTTTTAAATTTCTTATTAAGTGTTACTATAGTCTACCAATGATAAAATGCCAGATCGCTGGTGAGTGTCCTGACTCACAAGAACAGTAAAAGTTAAATGCACCATTTCTTTGACAGATGATTCAGAGCTACGCCTTCAACTTTATCTCATTGCTATTTTGGTTAGCAGCCTGCATACAGACATAAAATGCATGAAATAGCAAGAACAGTTTAGTAAATTCCACCTGCGAGCTAAAATGCTACCACTGGGAATAACGTTGTAATTAGGACAGCATTGAATGACTGTATAATCTAGTTTGGTAGCTGACAATATGAAATAAAATCTCTCTTAAATATCAATTCATAATAGTCTGCTAATATTAATATTTGGCATCAATAATTGGCACAGTAGTAATCAGAATCAGAATCAGAAATACTTTCTTTATCCCCGGAGGGAAATTGGTTTAGAGAGTATTACTAAGTCTGCAGTTTGATTTTTCAAAGTAAAAAGGAGCCACACAGACAAAACTTTTCCAAACTTTTTCTCCAAAAATTTAATTGCAGAACTATTTACACTGGATGACCTCAGCAATGATCAAACTACTCAAAGAGGCAAAATCTTTCAATAGCTCAGCTAGGAAAGAATGGACGAAAATGCATATGTTGTTGCAAACTACTAAAATAATCAAAAAAATAACCCAATGATACGGTAACTTGCTCTGAAATAACACATTGAGAAATGCATATGTGATTGACTTAAATAAATACATAACACATCAGTGGGACAGTGTCAAAATCTTAAACCAAAAAATTAAATAAATAAGTCTACATTCAGAATCAGTATTTCGCATGCCGTCATATCAGCTTATAAAATAACCATAACAAAGTAAAAATGACAACAAAACATGAGCAAATGCAGAAAATAGTTATGTTTCAATGAAGCATATATTATATATTTATATATCTATATATATTTCTTTACAAATAATGAATATTTGGCATTATATTCATCCTCACTATAGATATGATATACAAGAGATGAAAATAGTTTTAGCTAAACAACTACCTTTTTAATTTTATCTAGTAATTATAGAGTGGTTTCACATTCCAAGTTCAAGGAAGTGTTGTATCAGTCTATCTCAGTGAGGCTGACGCTCTTTCCACAGCATGGTTACGAAAAAGTCCCCTTGAAATATTTCACATGATGGATTCTAGAGTTAAAAGCAGATAGACAGTCGTACCAGAAGTGAGGCCACAGATGTCGAGACGCGAGCTGACGTGATGTAAATATGTGACTGGAAATGGGAAAAGGTAGGCGATGGCAGGAATGGTTTGCTTACGTGAAGTTGATGGAGATTTGGCTGTGCAGAGTAATGATTTTACAGTATGCTGGATAGGTCAAAAAGATGGCACTTGTAGTTAATTGCTGCCCTCATGACATTTAATGTGACACTGGTGCAATGTTCTGCCCTTGGGGTTTGCACAAAGGTTTGGTGGGTGACTGTTAAATTCACCATATTTTTTTTCAAAACTGAATAATTACCACAGTTACTTTCAGACAAGTGAGGAATCCTCCAATGCTCACAGCACATGCACACCACACAAGTGTACGTCTGCCAAAGCAATCCAACATAAAACACCCACTGAAATAAGTTTCAACAAGAACACTGTGTAAGGAGGCCCTCACAGCTGTTCGTCTATGAGCCTGTTTAAACCTTAATGGACAACAAATGTGTGAAAAGGTAAAAAATAAATATTTTTCATAGACGTAAAATGATTCTTACTTGGCGACAAACTCGACCCAGCTTTTATATTAAGATATTTTATTCATAGTTTAGAAAATGGCTCTGAGAGACTCTTATAGGAGAATCAAGACATTTTTTCAGTTCTAGCTCTCCAACGAAATGTATGATTTCTGCAAGCTTTGAAGCCCATTTCTTACCTCTAACTGTAGCTGTAAATTGACTAAAGTCTATGTCTCTATTGCACAAATCCTTTTCAACATTTTCTGCTCCCACGTGACTTCTGTAACTGATTCCACTGTTCTATTTAAAATTATCCGTTCATGGTTTAACTCAGAAAACGGTCTCATTGCAATTATGCAAATCATGCCTCTTGGGGAAGCAAAAGATGAGTCTTAAAAGTGTACCAAGGTAGTATATAGGATACACTTTTTTTTCCACAGCCCTGATCAATTTGCATAAGGGAGAAACTCCTGTTGTTCCAGTGAAACTAGCCCAGCACAGACTGATAGAAATATGTGTAGTGCTGATGCTTAAGTTCTACAGTATAGGCCACTATTCAGCAATACATTTATCAACACAAGCTTTGAAGGGCCTTGGAGGCTGTTTGCTTGATCTCACCAAGGACCCAAAATCTTACATAAGCTGCTTTGCTTAGTCAAAGGCAGGCTAAAAAATACCCAGCACAGCGCCTAGCGATTCTCACAGAACAGCCTTCCAGCTACACAACAGCATACAACACCAGCAGTTTGGGGCTCAGTGCGGAGCTCTCGTCTCCTCTAAGCCAGCATATGTCAGGCCGAGTCTGTCTCTCTCCCGTCTGCCTGCCACTGTGGCAACAGCAGGGGAACGTCTCTGCTCTGCCAACTGCCTGGCATCACACGCCCAGACGCTTTCCAGAAACCCACTGTCGTACTCTTAAAGGTCTCTGCCTCTGCAATGAAAAAAATGCAGAATTATAGATGGGTGATTTTAAAGAAATGTGTAATCTAACACTTGGCTGGGGGCTATTAAAAGCCCGATCTGTAATTGAAGTATGGCACTGCATGTTTGAACTGACTTTGGTTATTTGTCAGACTGAATATACTTCTTAGCTCTCTGAAATTTAATGTCTAAGCTCTCTGCCTTGTATTGTATTTGATAAAAATGCAACAGTAAATTATATGCTATGCTGTGGTATCTAAAATATGTTCCAATAAAGTGCTGATGACATAGGGACAACATGTGTCTGTGTGTGTGTGTGTATCTGTGTGTGAAAGAGAGATGCAGGTCAGGCCACAGTTGGGTAGTAATAGGGAAATCAAGTCACACTGACCCCAGATTCACCCTCTCTTTTCTGAATATGTCAGCACTGTGCTACAAAAACAAGATGCACACACAAAACACACATACACAAAATATTCAATTCCAGAGAAATGTACTTTGTTGTTACTGCTATATGACAAATCTCCCTGGACCTACCCATAACAAATACTGGCACAATCACTTAACCAAAAATTTCAAGTCATAAAAATAGATTATTTTTAAGTGATGTATCAATCAGCTGACAGCACACTGTGTTGCATTGATTGTTTGTCTAGTACTGTATTTGTTAAATAAAAAGCAGCACCATTTAGTTGGTTGATTATCCAAAGATTTTACCAATAGACTTAAGTCTTTAGGTCAGTGATTTGAATATAACATTGGCAATACAATGAGGACTGATGTTCAAGATATTGGCACTGAAGTCTGACAACAAAGAGCAGCAGAATTTTGTCTTTTGCTCAAGATGAGTTTACCTTCATGAGCAATCTAATTATAACCACCTGGAAGTAAATTCTATGACCAATGGAGACTTGTATCCAAGCCTCCATAACTTTAAGTTTTTTAGTTTCACGTAACATTCAGTACCATGATTGGGCTGCACCAGCTATTCGTAAATCCAGTTTTTATGTAAAGTCCTTCCTAAATTATTTGTATAGAAGTTTAAACTAGAGATTTACTAAATCAGGTTACACAAAACACTTTTTAAAAAATGACTTAGCTAGTAAGCATTAGGCAATTTAAATTACAAATATGTGTTTGAGAGTTAGCATTATTCATGCAGTTCACAATGGTAACTAACTTACTAACTTACACATTTAGTCATTTAGCCTGTGTTACATTAGCATATCGTTATTCTGATCAAGTGTCAGGTGATATGTCAGCCATATACAATATTAACTCTATCACTCCTCAATCTAAACAGGTCATATATTAGCAAGCTAATTTTAGTTGTGTCAGTTGGTTGAGTTAACTAGGTTGCAGTTACACCTGGCATTTAGTGTGCGTACGTACAACAACTACAGCACAGAAATAGTTTGTGTGATCAACCAATTTTAATTTATTGATCTCTAGTTATTAGTAGGCTAAGTTTGAAGTTACGAAGAGCTGGTGCAATTGGTACATCTGAACACTGTGATGGGAATCAAAGGCAAATGATAATATTGAGCTAACACATCATATTTTGACAAAATATCACACAGTGGTCTGCATAGCCACAGACAGTTAATACCCTATTCCTCATGTATTTCCTTTCAGCAAGAAAGTTTTAGTTATTTGGGATTTGCTGCTTGCATCCCCCTGGATTGCCTATGCCCCAATTTTGTTTCATTATTTTCCAGCCTTTCCTAGAGGGAGTGAATGTAGTTATGATACTGCTTCCAGCAACGCATAACTTTTCAAGAAATATGAAGATTACAAGCTATTTCTTGGACTAAAGAAACTAGTATGCAGATATTTTGTTTTTGTTTTGGCAGTTTTTCTATCACTCCTCATTAACTGTGGCTGAGGGCGCTACTTGAAAGGGCCTGAGAGAAGTATATTAGATGAAAACACAGCAGTGTGATTTTGCATGTGTGATCAAGCCACTGTGTGGATGCAACAAACCTAGATTTGCCAATAGCAATTGAGAGGGCAGGCAAGCAAGACATGAGGGAAAAAAGATATACACGATGAATATTCTTCCCGCTCACAATTCAAAAATACAACAGTACTATTGTGAACTTGGGTATGTACATTTCCCTTGGAAATAGAGAGAATTGTAATAAGTGCATAAGTGCATTTGTCTACACATTTTGATCTAAGGAGTTACACAAACCTTGTCATTTTTTTCTACTGCATTGACATAATGAAAATGTTGGCACAAGACTTGCATGTTTTCAGCTTCAAGTAAATGTCAATATTTGAAAGTTGGAACAGGAACATGAGATATATAGGGAAGTTGTTTGAAATGTGCATGTTAATGAGCTGACAGATGTCATTCTTCCACCAATCCAGACCAAGAAAAATGTTTGACTACAACCAGATTGGGTAGAAAGCTGCATTTTTCAACACTGACCAGTCCAGAGCTTATAAGGGCTGCCTGAATAACCTTGAATGGGTGATCAGTGCCACATGCACATAGTTGAGGTATTTCAAGCATTGGCACTTTTAAAAGTTTTAAACTCACAACAATTTGTGATATTTAGCTTGTAATTAACATTTACTCCAAAAAAGACCAGAGAAACAAAAAGTATAATCATAATGTCACCTTAAATTATTGAAAAATACTGAAGGGTTACTAACTTTGACCATATTTGAACAACTTGAAATAAATATAATTTTTCTCTCATTTACTCTTTTTAGCTCAGAGGCCTGGTTGCTGGTAGGTTTTCAAAGCTGCACTTTTTAAATGGCACTTTGCAAATGCTGAAAAACTACAGACGTACCCATCCAGGACATTGGATGAGAGAGCTTGTAGGCTGGGTATCATGATCACCAGCAAACCAAGGAGAAACCCAACCGACCCATGTCAGACATACATTTCTGCTAACACTTATTCTGGCAATGGGAGAAGAGGCTTGGCACATCCTACAGACCAATGGTGTTGGCGATGGGCACTGAGGATGGCTATTGAGATCAGACAACAGATGGATAAAGGAAGAGTAGAGAGAATAGTAGTCTAGAAAAAAGGCTAGTTTTAAAGTTGTTTTAATGTGGGAGCAGGGAGACGTGTCGGCCCCGGACCCTATTTTCTCAAAGTCTAGTCTGAGCCTCAGGAATATAGATCTCAATGCTGTCTGCTCGCTCCGAGGCTGAGTTCTGCCGGAAGGAGGCTGCCCGCTTGGCGGCCATGAGCCGCCGACGGGCCTCCTGCCGGTGCCTGTCTGGGAGGTCCAGGGATTTCTCCCTCGTTATCACACTCTTCTGTCGAACTGTCTTCTTTGGTACGGGAGCTGGTGGCTTTAGGAAGAAGAGAGAATAATTAAGTGTAATAATTATACAAAATACATGCAACCAAAAAAGCAGTGACATATGATGTCTAATGTCTTTGTTTAGTACCAAGGCGATCCCTCACCTTCTTCTCTGGGCTGTCTATGGGCCTCCAGTTGTTGTTCTTGATCTGCTGCAGCTGGTCAAACTTCACGGTGACGTCGTCGATGGAGAGCTGCAGTAGGTCCCAGAACCCAGCCAGGTCCTGAGAGGTGGGCCGCGGCATGGCACTGGGGTCCTACGAGGGACGCAGGTGGAAGGAGTTACAATAAAGGTAATATTAATGTCTGTGGTGACTACTTACTGTACTTCAGCTTAGATCCACTAGATGTCCTTATCAGACTCAAAACAGACATGAATACGAGTTTGAGGGATTTTGGCTGAAATGACTGATAACTTGTTATAGAGAACAATCCTGTCTTATTTCCATGAATGAGCTCAGAAATAATAGCTGCCTTTGTCAGTTCAGTCCTTTTCATCACTTCCTGACATGAAAGAAACATCAGCTTGAGGAGCGCCTCATTGTCTCTGTAACTGGCCCCGCAGTTGCTGCAGGTTTTAATGAGTCATGCGATTCTGTGGTAATACTTGATGTTAATAATAGAATTTTGAGGTCATATCAAATGTATGAATCCATAAATACATCTTTTTTTCCATTAATTTTGTCTCCCCTGGCCACATGTTCATTGTTTATAAGACAAACATTCATGGATACGAACAGAGATGCATGAAAAGAAAACACATGAGCTGTTTTGTTACTATAATACACGCAGAAACGCAGACAGCAAATGTTAAGCGTGATGACTCAGTAAAAATACATGAACTATGACACACATACCGTATGTTACCAAGTAGCTCTCTCAAGGAAACAAAGTTTATGAGACACATGGTCAACACAATGTTTAGAAAACCGTAATAATGGCGTGAAACTTTGTAGTCCAAAACATTTGCTGTGGAAAACAAGGTCAGTGATTCACATTATATTCTAAAACAAAGATTGCAACTATTAATATCTCAACATTTAATATTAAATCTGCGCAATCTTTGCTTTGTGTTTAATCTGTGTGTGGCTGTAACATGACAAAAAAACGCTGATTTGTGGAAATGATCTTGAACTGAATGTGTGCCTATCATTAATCATAATTACAGATTTGAATTTAATTTCACTTTTAATTATCAAAAGTCTAGTGCAGAAATTCAATCAGAAATTGGTTCTCTGAGCAGAAAACAACTGGTCTATAGTATAATACCTTTGTGGAAGACAGTGTTGTCTCAACAATGGCCTCGTCATACAAGGAGCTCCATACACACCACAATTTATTCAGGACCATTTTTATACAACATGATGCTAATAATATCAAGGTAATGGGTTTCTTTTCTGTATGGACTATGGACATTTAAGAGACAATGTTGAATACATGAATGAGAGCACTTTTTCCACTATAATTAAGAAAATGACCACTGGGGAAACTGTTAAACTATTAAAAGTCCAGTGCAGAAATTCAATTAGAAATTGGTTCTCTAGAGCGCACAATAGCTCAACTGGTAGAGCGCACGCCCCATATAGAGTCCTTACCACAGCGGCCCGGGTTTGATTCCAACCTGCGGCCCTATGCTGCATGTCGCCCGCCCCGTCTCTCCTTTCCTGTCTATCTTCACCATTTTTACACAACAAGGTGCTAATAATATCAAGGTCATGGGTTTCCTTACTGTATGCACTATGGACGTTTAAGACGCAATGTTGAATACTTGAATGGAAGCACTTTTCTAGCACTATAATTAAGAAAATGAGCACTGGGGAAACTGTTCATTACAAAGGTTTTCATGTGTTCCAGATAAATGTTAAGAAAACCTGTCAGACCTCTGTGGACTTGGAGTCTGCAGGCCCATGTCCTCCTTTCCATTATCTCTTCCAATTCACATATTGTATGATGTTCTTGCACAAAATGCTGTGGTTATAAATGAAACTAATTGTACTTGAGTTTGAGTCAACCTGCTGTTTCAGATTTCTTCCAGTCTGTCTCAGAATGCAGCAGAATCAGCAACTTAAGCTGCATCAGATCCTGGATTTCAGAAATCGCAGACCTACTTGAACAATACATGTGATGGGATGTGTCGACTCAATAACCCCAGAGACATTCCCACACTTACACTCTAAATCTTGTGACATTTAGATTAGGTGGCTGGTGAAGAGTGCTGCTGTTGGATGGTCCAATAGATTTACAATATGTTGGCAGCGCCTGGTATTCTCTATGCTACAGTCGTGGGTGATTCGTTACATAATTTACATAAATGATAACCGTTTGCAGTGGTTCTTTCTGCATTGGAATGTGGCATTATGCCCTGCCACATGTTTTAAGAAGAAATATATCATTTTCACTTTAAACACAACAAAATCTTAAGGCATCACAAAAAACAAGCTCAAAATTTGAATGAAAAGCAAACATTATATTCGGTTCTTTCCTTAAATTACAGTCCATCAGATGACTTTAGCCAAATTGGATCAGTTTTTTAAAATTGTGCCAGTGATACAGAGATTTAAGTTTACAGTAACCTTATTTTACTGGATGGGTATTTTTTTTTAAATCTCATATGACATGACTCAAATCCTCTAAATTTGCATAATATTCCAATAGAGAGTAGTAAGTTTTGCTTTGATATTTGTAAAGTATTATGAGATTAGTATAATGCTCTTTTGTACAGCAAAAGAATGTATCCAAATTACTCCACATTTCAAATATCACTGTATCCATCATGTAAGGTAAGCTGTGAACAGAACACACTTCTGCTATCTGTAATTACAGAGGGAGTGCCACAGCACTTCATCAGCTTTATTCTGACCCTTGAACTTGTGATGTTCTGCAAACTGTCTCAGAAGTCTTATGGCTTCAACTATCTCGAGCTGGCAGATTTAGGAGGAGTCAGTGAGTTTTAAGCCTCAGCTGTGTCAGTGTTTGCTTTTAATCCTGGAGCTCCTCCCAGAGAAGTGCTCCATGCACACTGTTTGTCTCTCTTTTAGAGCATTTTTAAGTCAAGTTTTATGAAAGTTGATCCATGAGGTAGAGAGAAGCAGATTGATTAGCACAATTAGACATATCTTTAAGCTTCTAATTTGTGGGCATTTATTTCACCAAGTGTGAAGTGAATATTGTTCCATTCTTCATGTGGAGAAATGCTGTAGGTTTTTCGAATAAAAATGTTGAGTAAACTTGCATGACACGGTGTCCTTCAGTGGGACAAAGTAATACTTGACTTGATCTAAAAATCTGGTTCACAGTATCTAATCCCTGTGCAACTCCCACTCCCCCTGAATTAGCGGTTTCTGCTGCACATTGCAAAAAACAGCAACACTATGTCTCATAACTCCGCACCAACTTCATTTGAGATATTGGGTACTTGGCTCAGATCAATAAAATGAGTTGTGAACAGTGCAAGAAAAATATGAGGCAGAAATCCCTGACCCTGTGTGTGTTCCTGCACTGGATGAGCAATAGAACGGCTGGTGTCTGGATATTTAGATCTGTATGAACCCAGGTTTGGCTCAGGCTTCTGTTCTTCTCTTCTCAGGACAAAGTTGCATCACTGAACACACACCCATCCACGCTTGTGTACTGTTCATTTGAAAACATTCAGGTCACATATAAATGTGCTGGATAGGTATTGATTCTCAGTGTTGTAGCTTTCCACAATCAATGATATTCAGGGAGCTTTGATTCAGTTAGTTAGTGCCGGCTAAATCATTAAATGTGTGCATTGAAGGTTCGAGAACAAAGGTTGTGAGAACACATAAAGGAGTGTCGAACTGTTTCTAATGATAAAAGTTAATTTCACCGCGCAGCCTGTGTATGCTTTGTGCACTACACAGCAGCATCATACTCATTTGATGTTTTTGAGCATATAGGAACACGCTGAATAGAGTCTCATGATTTAAATTCTGATCTGGAGCTACAAAAGTGGAGCTGAGCAACATGTGATATGAATGTTAAGTTTGTCTGTGTTGCCATAAGAAAATTTGACTTTCCTACTAAGACTGAGAAATGATTTATATACTGCAATATGACAAAAGTGTATAATATATTGGTTTGAATAATGAAAATGGCAGCTGGTCTATTTCTCCCACCTTTATTCCTTTGTAAACTTCTTTCCACTGTTTTCTTTTTGGTGTATGTTTTGCCGCTCATGGGTAATCATACACAAATTATGCATGCTGCATTAAGACTTACTGTCCCTAATTGTCAGTGAATGTCATGGATAGTGTTAGCATGAAGGACAATGAAAAATGTAGTTAGGAGGACGAATTGATTCAGAAAAATCTTAGAACACACACACATACACACAGACACACACGCACACACACACACACACACACACACACCCCTTTCTTTGAAAGGGTTCTTACCAGGTTTTGCTGACACAGCCAGTAGAATTGCTGGAATTTCTGAGACATGAGCAGCTGAGCGCTTCCCACTGCACTCCGGATTTTACCTAGGACTGAAACACACATAGAATATCAAATACAACACATACAGTAGAGTACCACACATTCAGTGCAGTGCATTAAAAAAATGTCATCGTTCAATCTGCCTGCACAAAAGGAGCTTTCAGCATAACACTCACTTTCCTCTGACAGGTCATTCTCTTCAGCTTCTGCCTCCATCTCCTTACACCAGCCCTCAATCCTCTTGGTCTCCGTGTGGAGCAGTTGCATGAACCAGCTCCCGTCCCTCCTCAGGGAGGGGGATGCCCTGCCCGACTCGCCTGATGAGGCCGTGTTCTCCCGTGGGGAAGGGGGTTCCAGCTGCCAAGTGTTCTCGCTGGTGGTCTCCCTGGGGCTGGGGGGTTCAGCAGGGGTACGGTAATCCTCACGGTAGCTGAAGAGCCCCTGGGTACGTACGGTTCGCACTGCCCCGTACTGGGTGGGCGTGCTGGGCTCTGAGTGACGCTGGAACCCCCCGCCGAACTGCAGGCCCTTGTCCTCCATGATGGGGAAGCCCTCCAACTCCATGTCAGCCTGCACAGCTGCAGTCACACTGTTTGAGCGTTTGAACCTGCCCTGTCTGAAGTAGAAAGACACAAATACACACACACACACACAGGCCAAATAAGGGCAGAGACAATGGGACTATTGTTCATAATAGTGAAAGCAAATATTGAAGATTGAGGTTTTTTCTAATGAGCTTAAAATCCCAGAGCTATTATCTTACCCTTTCTTGTTGTCCTCCACCTGGATCCCAACAGAGTGGTACTCCCGCAAGCCTTTGCTTTCAGATTCAGAGTCCGTGGCTGCTTCCACCTAATGCGAAGAAATGATACAAACCAAAAATGCTTCTCATTATGTGAGCTACCATTCCCCGGTGCTTCTGGGTTTATTGGTTTGGGACTGGACGGAACACCTTAACTGTACACGGCCTGTCAGAAAGTAAACATTGTATGATTTATGGAGGCAGCAAAGGCAACAAGACTGAGGAGGTTTCCTGCAGAGCATTTTAGGTTTCTATGGAAATTAATCTGAAAAATTAAGGCAGATGTGCTGTATGTTACATTACACACCATATAATGTCTTACAAAAGTTAATTTTAGGTATAAATGTTCATGGCTGACTAAATGTTTTGTAATCTTTAGAATATTTTGTCGGCTTAATAAACTGTTACAGTGCTACAGTGCTGTGTTGTCATGTGATACAAATTCAGGTCATATGATATATCACATCAAATATACAGTACAATAAGCAAGAAAAGGAAGGTATGGGCTTTTATGTTCTACAGTTCTTTTTTATTATGAAACAGTTTTGCCCCAGTAGGCAGAACTCCATTAGGTTAAAGCTGCTAATCAATATGTTTATATGAACAATAGGTCAAATGACAATGTGTAATGGGAAGGGGCACACTTACAAGGGTAATTCCAACCCCACATAAAATTATCACCTGACTCTGCAGTTGCCCTCAGCTTTATGGAAATTTGAGCTAATTTCAGCTCATTGTTTTGGATTTATAGCCCACAGCTTTACGGTTTTGGTTCACTCACACCACTTTAATTAGCATCCTTTCTGAACATAGGCAGTGTTTTAAGTGATAAAGCTCTGATACACCCTCTGTTCACTACCTGTCCAACACTATTATGAGGCAGACAAAGTTAGCAACTAGCCGGCTCACATAGTACCAGCATTTAGCTGCTATAGAGCCAGTTAATTCTTCTCAGAAACTGGTTTAGACCAAACAAAAGCTAAAAGGAGTGTGAATATTGGACTTACATTCATCAGGTGACAGAAACAGATAACAACTTTTGTTTGCAACTTGTTGCACCACCCCCAAATAGCTAAAAAAAATCTGTTTAGTTATTCACTTCCTATTCCATAAGTAACACATCTGGCAAAATCACCAAGACAAATCCTTCTTACTTAACGTAAGGTCAGGTACTTTGGACTGCTCTTTCTCATGTATTTACAGCAGTGTGACCAACGTTACACAGTGACAGATAGGGCAACATTAGTGGACATTATGGGATGTGAAGGAAGAATGAGTGATGGTGATCCTGTCTGCCCCTGCATGGCTGCGATCCTGATCCAGCCACCCAGGCTCAGAGACTCTTTATCGCTGCCTGCACCACTCCCTGGAGACCCATGTTTTACTGGCTTTATGGAAACCCTGTCAGTACTCACCAGTTTTGCTACGCTTTTCCATCTGTCACTTATTCGTTGTTTCTCCAATTGCTCATCTCCTTCTCGTTTAATTTCTTTGCTTTCTCTTCTCTCTTTGTCTAGCATTCACAATTTCCTGCTGGCTTACTGTCACAATCTTTTTCTTTCTTTTGCTATCTTAAGCCTTTCTTTGTCTTTTTTTGTCATTTCAGTATTTCTTCTTCAGTGCCCACTGAGCCGTTTTTTTTCCACTGGAACTGTACCAGAAATGGTCTGCAAATCAAAAGTTTGATGGTACAGACTGGCCAGAGAGAGATGTACGGTCGCTGTGCAATGCTTTATGTGGCTTATGTACGGAGCCCCTAAAGGCCCGTAAGGTGATATTTTTTATCTTGTGCAAACAAGATAATTATCTTGTGCACACAAGTTATTAACGTTATTATCTTGAGCAAACAAGATAATAACTTTTATCAGTTACCTTTTTTGCACCTCTTTCTCTTTATTTCCTGTCCTATAAGTATAGTATCCATTATTCTTTTATTCTTCTTCTTATAGTTACATGATTTTTAATAAATACACCTGCAATTTACTATTAGACAACCATATACTATAAAATCACCCATAATCTCATCTGTCTAAATTAATTCATATATAATTTATATATTATGGGATGACTGTAGTAGTAGTATGACTATAGGGTGATTTTACAGTATGTGGTTGTCTGAAAGACAAATTTCTGTAATACCAGGAATATCATCCTTGTCTTTTCCACCAAAATGATTGCAAGAGCCATCCAGAAATGTCCCTATGAGGTCTTTAGAGCGTCTGACATTCATAAATCTTCAGCTCAATGTAGCATCATGACTATGAGAGTGAGTAAAAGGCAATGGTTCAAAATAACGCTTCCTCTGTTGTGAGGAAATGTCAACCCTACCTTTGGTGTAGAGTGGTCAGTATTAAAGCTGGGGAATGACATTTTTGGAGAGCCATTTTATATTCTGTCAGGCCGTTTGGGAGACGCTGTTAGCAGGGAGGTAATGAGTGTGGAGCAGCTTGCCGAGGTGACCTCCATTACTTTGTGTTAGAAGCAGAGCAAAGTCCACCTCATGAAAAGAGAATGAGTTTCATGTCTGTGATGCATGAGGACTGAAGGAAGACAAAACATCCAGGAGGCTGTGAGATTTATGTCCAATAGGCTTGCCTACCCTGACGATGTTTCTTGGTATACGTACATAGAGATACGCCGGTGTGCACACACACTTGTATAAGCACGCACACACACACACACACACACACACACACACACACACTGCATTAGTAATTACAGTCACAACGTCAGCACAGGTGTGGAAACTGTGAGCATCAGCATAAAGTTGAACCACAGTGCCTTTCATCCAAAACACACAAACACCACCTGGTGACTTTTCCCAGCCGATGACTACGTTTGAGGTTAAAAGCTTTGACTTCCTCTTCATGCAACCTCATTATGGCTCCAATTAAAACTATTTTTGTAAATAAATCAATCTGTACTTTAGAACACAAACATGTCTTCGCTCCTGGGTAGCAAAAGGTTATCTAAGGTGGCAATAAAGTGGTCCTTAAGGACTACAGGAAGTCAAGAAAACACCACGTCCACAAGGTCAAAGATCAAAGATTGAAAATATTCTGACCTCCTCTAAGATAGGGCTGAAAGGAAATGGCAAATCAATACAGAGTAAAGCTAATTCAGGTTAATTATACTTACAATAGTAGATGTAGCAGAGTGATTGGCCATGATACAATGTCCATACGTTTGAGGCTGTCTGAATTATTGATAAATCATTATTTGCCAAGTCCCAAGACATTATTGTCATCATCTCACGACAATAAAGTGTTGCACCAGGGACTCTCTTATTTTGTGGTTTATTGAGTGAGCAATGCATTTATATGGAGTGGTTGTCTCTTCCTCTGGAATTCAACAACTGCTCACAAACTCAACTAACTCAAATCTAATTTAAATAACAATAAACTATAACTCTGAATTAGTAACAGAATATATATTTTTTTGTTTTAAGAAAACTTCAAGAGAAATTCTAGTGCTTAGTTAAATAAAGCACTACATTTTATTTTCCAACATGAAGGTTGAAATGTGCTTTTCAAGCCTTCCCCATACTGCAGGGAGTACAATTCTAGCGTAGAATGACTAAATTGTTGTTGCTCTAAATGTAATAAAAAATTAAATGTATTGGGTATAAATTTTCTATTTTGTGTGGCTCGCTCTGACCCACTTTGTTTGTTTCCAGTTTACCATAACTCATGAGAATAAGACTCAACAACCAACTTTCTCCAGAACAACTGACCCCACCTTACAATGCTCTGGTAGTCAGACATTTAAAGTGTTGGTGGGTTGATGTTGGTGTGTTGGATTGCATCTCTACATTTCCCTCTTGGATGTTTCTGTGAATGTAAACCTTTACTAGACCTGCACTGACAACGGAAAGTGCTTATGGACTTATGGACACACATCACTGGAGTCAATTTGAAAGCCAGTATAATTTTTACATACATTTATTTGTTCTCTGGCGACTCCTTCCTAAATTCACCCTTGCTTTCTTCTCAACAGTTCCTGCTCTTTCTGCTCTACACTTCTCTCATCCACACTCGATTTGCTCTATATTCCCCCTCTGTTGGTAATGAATTAGCCAAATCAGAGTTACATGTGTGTTGATTTGAAAAGATGATGCCCCCTATTGAGTGTCACCCAGTATGAAGTTTGGTGAAGCATGACAATGAGGTTTTAATATTGCAGTTCTGCTATTTAAAATTAGCACTCATTACTGTGTGTAATGTGCTCTGATCATGCCTGGATGACTGACCTTGACTACCAGGAAACAGAAACTGTAAGTACTGTATCAAGTACATAAATGAGTCAGGGACTGAACACTTTGGGGGCAGAGTGAGCAAATGAATGAATGCAGAATAAATTAGTGTTCTGCATGTGGGAGGGTGAATCACTGTGTTTACATGAGGTAGGAAATTAATGTAAGCTGGTTACTGCCAAACCTGCATTTACATTCATCTAATTTATCCCCTAACACCTACTATATTTGTCAAACAAGGCTGGAATTTACTTGTATTAGTGATTACTGTTGGTGGCTCAGATAGAGACTATCCTGATAAAGACTCTATAGTCTGTTTAGCTGAGACAACAAACGTATTTAAAGGACTAGTGTGTAAGAGTAAGTGGGATCTAGAGGTGAAGTTGCAGATTGCGACTAAGTGAATACCGCTCACGTCTGAATTACGTTTGATGACATGGGAATGAGAATGGGTTGTGAAATGTGTAGGAGAAACTACGGTAACCACAAAACTCCCTTCTAGGCTACAGTAGAGACATGGCAGGCTCCATGGAAGGCCACCAGCAGCGTCTGTAGATAAAAACAGCTCATTCTAAGGTAAAAAAAACACAACAATTTCCATATTCAGATGATTATAAACTAATGAAAACATACCTATGAATATCATATTCGATTTATGGCAATAGATGCTAATAAATGTTACACACTGGACCTTTAAACATATCTATTTTGGTTCAGAGTTGAGATTTTAGTTGCACAAATTTAGGAATGAATAAGTTGATTATTTGATTTATTTAGAGGGCCATAGTGCAAATGCAACTTAAAGTTTAAATCTAGTGATCAATAAAGGGGGCCTTTAAAATATCACCAAGCCATAAAATGCAGATATCTAAGGTGTGAAAATATCTCTAGGGCCGGTAATGTTTGACTGTTTTGCACACACACACACACACACACACACTCGGAAACTGCACTACTAACAGTCTGTAATGGAGATTCCAGGATAGTCCAGATTGACTAATTGAGTAATAATTTTTGAAAAATGAAATGAAGTCTGAAATTTAATGGAATCTTCCCATATGCACACATGTACACCAATCAGTCATAACTTTATGAGCACTGACAGGTGAGGTGAATAACTGATTATCTCGTTATCATGGTACTTGGACATTTTGCCCTCAAAGTTGATGTGTTAGAAGCAGGAAAAATTGGCAGCATAAGGATTTTAGCCAAATCATGATGGCTAGAAGACTGCATCAGAGCATCTGCAAACTGCAGCTCTTGTGGGGTACCGCCCAACAGACGAGCTACTGTAGCTCACATTGATGAAAAAGTTAATGCTGGTTGTGATAGAAAGTTGTCAGAACACACAGTGCATCACAGTTTGTTGTGTGTGGGGCTGTATAACATTATGACCACCAGGATGTCCAGGTGGTCATAATGTTATGGCTGATCTGTATAAAAACCCTGTTAGAAATATATGTGTATTATTTGTGACCAGGAGTTTATTCTGCAGGCATTTGCTTTGGTAAGCAGGTTTCTCTTAATCCCTCACCTTAATTAAGGAAATTACATTCCTTGTTTACATGAAGTTTTATGATTATGTTTCGTGTTCCTGCAGAAAGCCGACAGAAACCAGGTTACTTTAACACAACAAATGTAGGATAAATTATAGTGCATAGTTTTAATGGGCTGCTAGAACTCATGCGTTGGAGGCTGTTTTTAATTGCTCCCATTTACACATTACAGTGGAATGTAATGTCTGGGCAAAACTTGCTGCTGGTTATTCTCTTGGAGTTTGGATGTGATACAATGTAGCGAGTGTAGCCGGGATCAATTGACTTTGAAGGGATCATTTATTTGCTGGCTGACTCCACGATGGCAACCTCTGACAGTCAGTGACTTCAGTGTAATTTAGGTGTACCGATCTCCAGCCAAAGGGCTTTCTTAATATCACCTGAAAAAACCCACAGCAATTACCCTTTAAGGTGTGCTTGACTTATTTTTACAAGAAACTTGAACAGCACCCAACGACATTCAAACACCTCCAGAATGAGATTAATGAAGTGGTCTGCTATTTTTTTCTTCTTCAAATATTTGAAAGGTTGTCAAGTTCAGCTTTGCCCTAGACTTTGCAAATTGGACAGTCAGCAGACAAGAGAGTGAGTTTGTGAATTTATGGATTTATGTGTGGGAAAGAGAATAAAAATTGAGTAAATGGCATAAAATACTAAATAGATGGGGGAAAGACTAATGGAAGAAAGTAAATGTGGACCAGGGGGTAATGATGATACAGAGGAGTTGAAAGCTGAATATTATGAACCAAGATTACTGCTCCCTACGCACAGAACAAGAGAAAATACCGACAACGACTTTCAAATTCTCAAAGTCCTCAGTGACTTTGATATTCTGCTGTGATAAAACTCTATAAATGGATATGAGGTGATGTGGTGTGAGCTGCCACACAGCCTTCACTCTTTGTTCTGCAGCAGACCTGCAACCTTTCGACTGCAACTGGAGATCGACAACACCAGAACCTCAGCCAGTGTCAGAGAATGGGGCCAACAAATCCACGATAAGATCACACAGAGTAGGAGGTGGGGAGAGACAAGGAAAGAAAAAAGAAGAAGGCAGAGAAAGAGAGAGAAGGAGAGAAGGAGCCTGAAGACTGTGAGACTGGAGCGAAAGAGGAATGATACAGTAAGTGGAGAGGGAGTGAATGAACCATGGCGTGAACTACCATTCACTAAAACCTGCTCCAGCACGAGTTGAATCTTAATTGATGGATTGCGGTAAGATGACTCACTCTTTCTATTTTTAGCTGCTTGAAAGAGAGCGCTGTTTCTGAGTTGAATGTATGTGTGAGCGAAATGTAAGAATTTTAGTACTCATTCTTCCTATGTGAGACAGGACTGACCTGTATCCCTATAGAGGATCGAGGTGTCTTCAAATACTCCTCAGCCTTGGACACCAGGATGGCCTTATCGCAGGTGAGCACCGAGCTGTGGCTGTCTGTGGACGGGTGTCTTTTTCCAGCCATGACCCCAGCCGCCTCCATGGCTATGGTCACAGCCTTGGTGCTGTCCAGGCTGTCAGTGGAGTTATAGAGGGCCCTGCTTGGGCCCAGCCCCAGGCTGAGGCCGTCAGGGGCCCACATTCCACCATGAGGGTGCCTTCCCTCGTGATAGGCGTCCTGGGTGGATTCGGTGCTGCTCTGGGCCGTGATGGAGATGAGGGGTTTGGAGGTGGTACGGGGCGGGACCGGAGGAGGGGTCTTCTTGTAGTTGGGTGTGTAGGTGATGGCTAGAAAAGGTGGAGAGACATAATTATTTATATAATAATAATATTATTTTGTGATTAAATCATTAAAGGTCAACACTATGTTTCAACAATATAACTTCAGTCTGTATTCAACAAATATTAAATATAGTAAATATTCAACAATTAAAGACTTTCATCTACTGAAAACCAGAGTATATCCTGTAAATAAGGAAATCCATGGAAATTCATTAATATTACCTAGTTTTTGACATCATCCTTTAGAAATTCTGTTACAAAGATTAAAATAACATTGGCAGCATGCCCCATTCTGAACCTCCTCAAACCACACTAGTGTGTCATTATTATTGCCAACAATGATTAATTAAGACCAAAACCAACAATGCAACAATAATTCCCTTAAACAGGTGGGCACTCTTCGTTTCAAGCATATCTTATTTAAACAGGAGTAAATTGTGAATTTGTGGGGGACTATTTCCATATGCGAATTAATACACATTTAGAGCCGGACGGTGTATGTGAAATCAATGTAATGTAAGGAAGGAACATGTCATCTAGTGCAACAGTGTGATTCACTGTTGTGTTTTTTTAAAAATTGTTTTTCGACAACAACACAGAAAATACTTGTCTTTTCGTGGGATCTGTTGACAAAAATAAAAATGTAGAATTTCACCTTTCTTTGAAACATCTATCATCTATCCCTCTAACCTCCTGATTCCTGATTATAATTAGTAGTGACTGATCAATTTGTAATAAACCTGCTCTAGTCTTAGACAGATGATGATGCTACTTGGTCACACCAGACTGTTCTAAGTCTGCTTGTAGTATGTGCATGAATCAACATCTCAAGGTCAAAGTATGGCAGCAACATTATGCATATATGACAACATATATTCCTACCCATTTGTTACACGACAACAAGCTGATTAAGGCAAGTGTTTTCCAATGTATTAACGATCATTATTATCACATAATTAACTTACTTTTATGACTTAATGACCTAATTAGCAGAAGTGGTGAGCTAATATATCATGTCAATTATGATGGGACATTAGGCAGAAACAGGATTTGTTTTACAACTTGATAAATGTAGCTGGTTGCTAAAGATGTCTAAGCATCGGGAAACTTTGTGAGATGGGTTCTCTGTTTGTACTTTTCTGTTGTTGCTGATCATCTTATCGATCTGAGTTCCTGGCTCCTGTTCAAGAGGCGTGTTTGCCTCTCTACCAGAGCAGAAACCTTTTTCCTCCTCTTTTGTCCACGTTCAGTGCTCAGATAAGGGAGAAAATGGTTGCAAGTGCAGGCACCATTTAAAGGTTATACATATATATTCTTTAAATTAAAAATAAATCAATAGAGTAACAGGGAACATCAAAGCCTCTGTGACAGGAGACACTCATCAGACATGGATCAAGAGAGGTAATCAACGGTACTCATGTGTGGAGGATCCTAGCGAGGAGGTACAGCTCAAGGAAGCCTGACAACTCTCATCTTCTTATTCTGTCCATTTCATGACAGAAAGCGGGGGATTACGTTCTTTCAAGTGCAAATGAGAATATGGACTTAATCCACAGAGAGATGGACTGAGGAACGGGTCATGAACGCCTTCTATGCTTTGACGTGTCTTTATTTTCAAGCAGGGCTTTGAGAGAACCGCTCACTCAGTGTAGTTACAGGCTAGAACATCTGAAGCACAAGCTGTGTTTAGTGCGTTTTGATCAAAGCTGAGAGACTGCCAGGTACCTTAGAGCCAAGAACAGAAGAAAGAAAGAAGGCAAAGAGGAAGAATACTGAGTCACGCTGCAGGTTAAGTTATGGGTTATCGTTTTCCTTGACAAAGAGGCAAACTGTGTTGAACTCTGTGTTTCTGTTTCAGTCTTACAAATGCTTACATCACACAAAGCAATTAAGGGAGTCCTTATGAGACCAGAATCTGATCTATTTTGAGTTCTAATGAGCTGCACACCCCACGCAGGCCTCCAAAAGTTGTGATGTAGAATTAATAGCATTTCACCCTAATTACAATGTAGCCTGAGCTACAAAATTACAGAACAAACACATTGTTGTCTGCAACAAGGGAAAGATTTTCTTTTTGTTTGCAACCTTTTAGAGAAAGAGCATAATTTATGGTAAGACTAAAACCCAGGGCTTCACCTCAAACCTGCTCAAATACCTTTTGGCCTCTTTCTCACCCATATTTTGGCTGTGTTTATAAATAGCTAGAGACGTCTGGTCTATGAAGAGCGTTAAGCTCTGGCGGCTTAATGAGTCATGCTGCTGTCCATTCACAAAATTAACTTCTCATGGATGAAGAGATGCATTACTGAGGAACAAGGAAGATTGGTGGAAAAAAAGAAATGTAGAGGTAAGAGAGGAGAGTGGATCTGTGCAGACAGGAAGAGAGGGTGAGTGTGTGTGTGAGATAGAGAGCAAGGATAAATCAGGGAGCGAGGAGAGATCAAGGGAGGAAAGAGATGACCCATTCAGGGGGCATGATTCAGCAGGAGGACCAAAATAGAGCCATTATTAGCCAGCCAGTCGTGCAAAGGGGAGTCATAATTCTTGCTCCCATCTTGGCAGTGGCAGTATTACTCAGCATTTAGATTTCATCTGAGGTGAACACAGCCAGTGCTCGCTCACTCACTCATTCACTCACTCACTCATTTCACCATGCCAGACTGTTAGCAAAGTAGTGAAATGGTCAATCAAGGCTGGACCAGGCATGTGCTACTTGATACAGTATGGTAATTTAATGAGTTGCAAATTTGGCAAGGAATTCGTATCAGTCAAGCACACAACACACAACAAAAGCACACTCTCACACACACACCTAAGTCGAATTGTGACAAAGCTTAATTCAATTCAGACAGCTGGAATAGATAGTGTCAATGTGGAATACATACAGCTTTGATATTTGGCGTCTTCTGTTTACCACAAAGAAACACCAAGCTAAACGCAGGGAGGAGTGGGGAGTGACTATAACTAAGTTACGTGATGAGAACGTAGATTTAGATATTCTTTGGCTTCCAAAGAGGCACCACAGAAAAAGTTTGAGAAATAATATAGTGCTCAAATGGTGTATATTCTTACAGCAAGATGAACAAAATGTTCCCTTGGATGCAGGTGAGGTTTCAAGAAACAGTATGTACAGTGAGTACAGTTTGAAAGAGGTCGAAGATGGAGGTATCTTTAGAAGCAGCTAAAAGTATTCAGTGTAATTTCTCTCTCTCACATACACACACATACACATACACATGCGTACAAACAACTACCACTGTGCCAGTGAGGCTGATCAACGTGAGACACAAAGGCAGTGATTCAACCACTCCATCTCTGTTAGGACCTCTCTATCTATCAGGACTGGCTTGTATGCTAACATGGGGGTGGGGTAGGGGGGAGTTGAGTGACACGTCGTTAAGAGTCTTTCTTCCCGATTGGATTTATCACTGTAAGGGAAATGCAGCAGTTTGTTTTGCAGCAGGCTTTTAAGGATATGTAAATGATCTGGAGAAGGAAGATGGATGGTGAACTCCATTATTGGCACTGTCACGAGTGTTGCAGACAGAAACAATAAAGGAATTAATGTAAAATAGCAATAAATAGATTACAAAAACAAGTCTAGGTGAGTCATTACTAAGACTTACTTAACTGAACCTGGATGTTTGCAAAAGTTTAATGTAAAGATTTCTTGAGCATTGGGATGAATCACTAAGCCCAAAAGTACTGTTTACAACAAACAAAACACCCCTGTGGCAGAAAATCTTTATGATCTGTGGATCAAGGACGTTCTTTTGCTCGCCTAAGTCACACTGCAGAGTCCGTCTTTCACTAATGGCTGCTGCAGTCAGTAATAGAGACACTCCTGCTGTTACTCCTGGTGGCACACTGAATAGCATCTGCATGTCACCAGTTAGATGCATGTCAGCATGGTCTTAACCTCACCCTTCATGAAAACAAATCGGCCTTTTGTCGACTAGATGGATCACTAAAATGCACAACGGGGGCTAATAATAGAAACATCCAAAGGATGGTGTGTGTGTGTGTGTATGGGTTTGTGCTTTCATGTCATATTGCAGACTTTGGGATGGAGAGATGTTTGGAGGCAGGTTTCAGAAAGCGACGCTATCATAAATATGTCAAGCGGCAGCAGAGAAAGCACTTTAACAATTGAGCTCTGTCATAACTAAAGTCTTTCTTAAACAAAGGAGGATGGTTTAGAGTAGGGGCACAGTGGAGGCGCACTGGAGCAACTGCAACCTCCAGTTAATCTAGCTGCTATAAGATCAAGAACTGCATGAAGAAATAACTGATAACTGTGGTAAAAGAACATAAGGGGAGGACATAGATACAGAGAGACAGGTCTTTTTTGCGTGAATTGCTAATTTTTTATTCAATAAACCACTAATTGCAAGTTAGAGTATCACTGCTTGTTCACTTCATGGTAACTTGTAGTGCATTATTCATAGTGGCTTCTGTTGAAGCCTCCATTTGCTTTCTTTGGCTGTGAATGTGTGATTAACTGCAGCTACTCAACATTATTTAAGCAAGTGCTTAACAGCGACATTTAAATGGAGCAGTGGAGGATTCCCCAGGTGGCAGGTTTACCTGGGGTTTGCTGGGGAGTCCGATCAATGCTGCAGGTGGAGGGGAGGCAGAACTGGATCCCTGAAAACAAGGGAGTGGGGTGGATATTCAGAAAAGTGGGCATATCTGCCCAAACACAAAGTACAATCTATTTTCATTACACAAGGCAAATGCAGACTGGATCCAGGGAGTAACTGTGGGCTATGAGGATCATCCTGCACAGTAGGATGTATAGCAGAAATCACAACAAAGAAGAAACTAAGACACTCTACACCAAAAAATGCCTTCACACTAACTAGGAAGTCCATGTTTCAGCAGAGCACCTTGATCAGAGAGTGAAGACAATTTTGGATACAAAAAGGAATCAGCATTCATACAAATACAGATGTTTTCATATTTGAATGTGTACTTGGATTACACATCTCTGATGTTTCTTGTATATCATTTTGAGACAGACAGGTTGGAGGTTGGTGTAAATAGGTCAACACACATCATTTGACCTGGCTTCATGACCCTGCTCCCAACATGACCTGAAACTGCTACACTCTTACAAGATGAACAAAAGAAAGTCATTACAACAACCAATTTTGATTAAATGAAAGCTGACTCCGGTCAAGGTCTAATGTAATTCCTTGGTTTAGCAGTGAAGCATTTTTTGGCTTTTGTGGGCCACACAAACCAGGATTCAAATGGAGATTTTTGCTTGAAAATAGAGTTAATTGTTTAATTTGAAGTCAAATTTGCCTGATATGTTCTTAGATACCAGTTTATCACCTCAACAAAGGTATTTGTGATTTATAATAGTGTAAAAGTAAGTAAAAATTTTATTTTCTGTGTTTATGATTTTGTATTCAAAATGTCATACCTTAAACATACTTTAAATACCTTCCCCCAGTGGCAGGCCCAGGGAGGAGCTAGGTGGTGCTGTAG
>NW_023339873.1:15951668-15971486 GCF_004916995.1 Morone saxatilis
GAGCATCCCCATAGCACCTGCAACAGAAAATCTCTGAAGCCGCCACTGCCTTCCCCCTTTTCAGCACCTTGATTCTTTGCTTGGTGAAATGAATATTCTAATCCTGAATGTGATATTTGGGGTAGTTTAACCTTGTAACTGGAGAATGTTTCTGCAAAGGTTATCACCCTATTAAACTCCATTTGAGACAATACATGAATATAGATGTATAAGAAAAGTAATCAAAACAATTATAGAATAGAACATTTCACTGGCTTACTTGTACAGCCTTTTAAGAATATAACAGTAACTCTTACGTTTGAATAAACACAAGGTCAGCTAGCAGGTCTAGTTTTCCTCCAATTAAGCAGACATTTCACAACTACTCATCAGCGTCATTCCCTCTATTTCAAAGTTCACTGTATTCACCTGTTATTATATGCTAGTATCTCTCATTGCATGACTGGATCCTGAAGCAGTTATATCTTATGAATAAACATAATGTCACTGCAGTACAGGTTACATTATGTGCTACTCTCAGAGAACAATTTTGCAAATGAAAAGTTAAACATGGAAGGTGTCCAGGGAGGAAAAAGGTGGCACGTTTTATGCCGGGGAAATGAGCCAAATGAATACAACAATACACCCTAATTAACTTCCCACCCCTTTGAAAACCTTTCAGATTCAGTTAATTTTGCAAACTTTCATAAAGTTCATAAACTGCATATATTGAATTCAAAACAAAACACAGGAAAGTCCTTTACTGGCAGCTCACTGATTTTCTGCTGAGAGATTATTTTTGTTCCAGCGCACTTTATTAGAGCACAGACTTCAGTGGGTAATTCCATATAAAGCCTATTAATTGGACAGATAGCACAGATATATCTTGTGATTTGCCTGGCTTTTTAACTGTTCATTGCTGGTAACAGAATTCTGCGTCTTCTGTGGTGTATGTAAGTTCCTTTCATTGCACTGAATATCAAAATGAAACTATGAATAGATCTGAATACTTACAATGAGGCACTGTATATGAAATGCACAAAATATTGAGGCCATCTGTCATGCACCATTACAACATAAATGTCATCATTCATTGTCACAAAATAAAAAAAATAGCCACATGATGTACACCTCTTTTCAGGAAGGAACACAATTCAACATGTCATTACACTTATGTCTCAGTTGTATTACATTCTCAGCCTTTGATTCCTGAGCATTAAGATGATATCCTACAGTAAAAAATACAATACCACCTCTCAACAAGGCCTGCAATTACTATAGTCGGATTATCAGACAAATTATGATTCATTGTGTATTTTTTACTTAAATGCTTATTGTCCAGCTATATGTGTGTGTATGTGCTGTATGTTTGATAGCAATGTGTATGTGCATGTGGGTATCATGAGGTTGTTTGTACATAGGGGCTACATACCATAACTGTACTGGTTTCTGAGTATATTGGAGCATGAGTGTGAATGATGTGAGTTATTATTCCCAACAAATTAACAGTATAGTACTCCAGCTCCATCTAATATTGTGCAAACATCCTTCCACAGCATCATGTCCTTTTGCTTTATAACTGCAGTCCATCCAACAGCTCACATAGTAAACAGTATGTCCTTATAGTTATATGATAACTGGGAAGATTTACTTCACTCCACTCTAGAGTGACAATAAAGAGAGCTCAAAATAAGTCAAGGAAAGGAAAGTCATCACTGCAAGGATTGCCAGGACCTTGTATACTTTAGGCCATCTTGTCTGTAGTCTATAACAGAGCTCCAAAAGAGTCTATGTGTGTCGCCATATCTTGATGTAATACAGTGACTAAACAAGAACAGTCATTACTAGTGTATCCAATGATTAAATAGGGTACACTGAATAAGCAGTTTTGTCCTGGAAGATAATTCACATCAGTGGTGACAACGGCTTCAGAAAAGTTTGTACTGTAAATAGTAAATATTTTTGAAGCATGACTGTTCAGTAAATTTGTCACCACTGGGGGTTCATCGTATTCTTGCAGTATTGTGCAATCCTTGATATATGTTTCTTTTGCTGCCATCAATGCAGTCTTTTTTCCTGGAATATTACTGCAGGGTTGTGTATGAGGAAGTTCTTGCTTTGAATGCCAATGATCACATGACATTTAGATCTGCACGTTGCTCTACAGTGCATTGGCAGCTACAAACCATGAACTATAAATATACTTTGAGCTACATTTCGTCTGCTGACAATGAGGTATGAGCTCACAGAGTGAGAGAAACGTATGTGATTTCTGCACTGTTGTACTCGTATCTCCCACTCCAGAGTTCCACACTGGCACTCCTGTGCATTGATTCACGTCTCTGGGCCCTCCTCTGCCACCTGCACCACAAAAAGGCCTGCTGACTTGAAGACCTATCCAGACTGCCTGGGTTCTCTTCCACAAGTTCCCCATACTCCTGTGATACAGCCATACACTCCAGTGTTTCTACAATTATATCATCTGGCTCCACGTGTGCCAGATCCACTGAGGACACATCTTCGAGATCTGGTGGTGATGGATTTGTATCTGGTGGAAGAGGATCTGGGGCTGGACTTGTGGGTCCAAAGTCCATCTCTAGTGACGTATCAGGAGATACTGAACTAGGAGGGGATATTGTGACAGTGACCTGTGGTAGTGGGACTTGATGTACTTTTAAGGCTACATCTTCAGGCATGTGAGCTAAGCGATAATCCATCGCTGAATCCAAACAGACAGATTCTGTTGACTGTGATGAATCCAAGGGATACAGCGTGGCAGGGTCAACAGCTGGGAGGTGAGAACTTGGACAGTCTGATTGGTATGTGGGTGAATGTAAATCCTCTGTATTAGATGGAGAGTCAACACTCAGGTCAAAGGGCTCTGGCTCGGGGTCCATGAACACTGAGTCAAGATCATCTTGATCTAGAGAAGTCAGCATGACTAAGTCAAAGTGGACCAGATCGGCGTGATATATAGGTGTAGTATCAAGTGGTTCTGGAAGGGGTGGCCACTCTGGGTCTTGGGAGTCTGGTTCAGTGTTGAGTTGAGTTTCTACTGAACTAGAAGCAAAGGTTGTGACTGATGTCATTTGCTCTGGGGGAGGGTCAGAAGGATAATCTGGAAGGGTGATAATGGGATCTGGATTTGTGTCACTGTCAGTTGGACTTGCAGGAGAGTCTGTGTCAAGGTACTCTGACACCACAATAGAGGGACATATGATGTCAGGCTCTAAATTACATTGTGTAACAGTATCAAGATCTGATGTAGGCGCATCACAGACTGATAATGGGCCTTGACTAATAGGGTCAGATGAGGACACCATGGGTAAATCTGATGGTTTTGGCTCTAATTCTGGTGGGTCTTCAGGATCTGGATCTTCTGAATCTAATCCTGAATATGGTACAGTCACAGTAGGAGGGTCTTGAGACACTAGATCTGGCTTGTCCACAATGACAGGATCCGTAGACTCTGAATCTGACATGATGTCATAATCAGGTTCCTCTGGTGGAGACACAGTAACTACAGGAACTGGATATGGTAGCTGTATCTTATCTCTTTCAATTATTTCTGAGTCTGGGGATTTCATGTCATCAGGGTGAGATGGTTCAGTATCTGAATGGGACTCATTAGCTGGGTCTATATTTATTAGCTGTGGAGTGATTAGCATTTCTCGTTCTGTCACTGAATCCTGAAGGCTCTCAGAGGCTTCTTCTGAGGAAACTGGTACTTTATCATGAATACTGACTGGTTCATTAGTGACCATGTCAGATGAACTCACAATTGCATGGTCTGGTAGCTCTGGTTCTGGGTTAGCTCTAGAGGGCACAGCAGTCAAGTCAAAAAGCCCTGGTTCGACTGCTCTAACAGAGCCTGGAAGTATTGGATCCAAAGAAAGTGGTATGGCACTCTCTACATACATTGACTGTGGACAGGCAAGAATGCTCGGGTCCATAGAGAGCTGTTTTGGCAGATTACGGCGTGCACCTTTCATTTCCTCCTTCTCTTCTGGGCAATTGACAGCTGCATCTGCAGTGCTTTGGCGGACCAGGACCTTGCTTCTGGCCTGGGTCCCCACAGACACTTTTGATACCTGGGGTTTCTTCTCCCTAGCTCCACCAGTGCCTCTATCTGTTGTAGAGGTTCCAAGTCCGCTTGCTCCTACCCCTGCCCCTGACCTTGTTCCTGTCCCTGTCCCTGCCCCAACACCTCCGCTTAAACTTACATCAGCTCCAGCAGCCATGTTGCCAGCTTGGGGAGACCATGTATTGTAATGCTGCGTGAAAGTGTTGAAATTACTGTTGAAAGCCCGAAGCTCTTTGCAGAGGTCCCTCCTTAAATCAGCTAGTTCTCGACGCATGGCAGAGACCTCTTCCTTCCATTGCATGCTGATAGCTGCAGCCAAGGTAGCCGACTCTTTGATACTGGCCTGGATGGCTTTTGGTGATGGCCTTTCTGGGGCACTAGATCTGGGGGATCTGAAGAGGCTTGGAGACACAGGCGGTCCAGACAGAGGTTTGGCTGTAGCCCCCATGTTATCTTGCTGGTAAAGCCTGTCTCTTCTGATGGGGCAGCCTAGATCATCATGAGCCAAAGGGGCCGTGTCTGCCAAATCCTCATGTACACTGGCCTGGTCGGGTAAACAAGAATCTTCCTGCACATAATTTCTGTCTGGAAGACAAATGTAAATATGTATCTGTATTATGGCCACAGGTGTGAGCAGCTGGAGAGAATGTGCTTTTTATTGCCACAAAGCAGTAACATCAAATCATGCACTGAATGCCATGAGTCAAAATAAGATAATAGCAGAAAATCTAAAACAACTAACTGCTATCCTTATGATTATTGCCCCAATTCACCCATCTGTATACCATAGATGTGTACTGAGGAATTTTTATTCTAGGATTTTAATAATCAGCAATTTAATTATACATTACAGTGTTGAAAACCAGTGTAACACTGGGAAAGTACTCCCATTTTGACTCATTTCCCGTTAATGGTTTACACTGCCTTCTCAACCTTAATTTGTAGCATGCATTCTTCACATCTTTTCAATGCACAAAGCTGAAACTCCTATCTACTGGAACACATCACAGAGAATGGACAATATTTCTAATAAATGAGGTGTAAGAACAATCCTTGCATGCTCTTCTGCTTTCAGTTGAGGTAAAGAAATGTGTACTTTGTGCAATGAAAAGAGGCAAAGATGAGCAAAGCTTCCAAACCATTTCCCATCAATCAGGAAGTATAGTATGAACCCTATTGAAAATGTGAGGTCCAGTTTGACAGATTGATTCGAAGCACCAATTGCCCCATGTCCAAAATAGTGTCAAAATCCATGACATACCAAACTCTGTATTCTACAAATACAAAGATATTTGAGTTTACAGAGAAAGCAGTGTAAGCAGACATTTATAGGTATGAAGAATTGATCATAAGCACATCTCCAGATGGCCACACCTCTAACCCTCCCTATTAAAGTCCAACTGATGGTGTTCATGAATCTACTGTGGGAAGAGACGGAATCCACTCAGACTTCTCTTCCGGACACTTTTTCTTCTTTTCTTCCCACATTCTTCATCTGTACAAGTGTATATCATTTCCTCTGTGAATCCAGCAATCATGGGAATTGTTGAAACCACCAGCAGCTTACAATTTATAATCAAGGCTCAGTATCAGAAATAAATGCATGTCAGCTGAGTAGGGTTTAGATTTATTGTAACAAGTTTGCATATGTGATTTATGTGACTAAACAGTGTGACAGCTCAGGTTACATTATTGATTATCCAGGTCTAGACACAATAGTCTACAATTCTGTAATGTGATCTAATTGTATGTAAACATGAGCTCTGCAAAAAGACAAAATAGTTTGTGTAACGAGAACAATCTGTGAGCGAAGACATTTCAAGTATATGCTGTGATATTTAAGTGTAAACTGGGTTAAGAAGTTGCATATTTAGCATATGGCAATTTCACCATTTCTTTGCCCAGTTTGTAATAAAGGTGTGAGTGTGTTCACAAGTGTCACCATGTGTCATCATAAAGAAAGTCAGATTTTCAAAATGTAGTGGACAAAGCAGTCATGTCCTTATTCTGACCTGATTCTTATTTCAGATAATATCCATTTGTGATTTTCAATAGGGTTCATAGCTTTACTCTCTGATGCATCCAATGGATGAGCAGATGAAGCACTGTATCCAAAATACAGTAGGATGAACTAGCACAGCTCACAAGTGGTAGCTACAGTAATCATACGTCCATCAAAAACAATGGAAACATACAAGAGTGATTCATGCAAAGATATGAAGCTGTTTGACAGTACAACCAGATTGCACTAACTGTTCTATATTCATCCATTAACACATGTTAATGCCAAATGTAAGCGTTTGGTGTCAATTTGTAAGTACAAACAAAAATACTAACATCCAGGATGTCACACATTGCATTGTGCAAATTGCAAATGCCCCTACCTGTGGTAGACCTGATGGTGGAGGTGACAGTGGAGGCCATCGGGGGAATGCAGTCATCATCTTGAGAGTAGCCAGCCTGGATGGCTCGCAGGTAGCTGTGACTTCGGGTTCTGAAGCAGCCAGGCAGGTCCAAGGCCTCCATGGCCTGAGATTCCACCTCACTGAATACTGACTCGCACACTGATTCAAACTGGCCATTTATTTCTGTTTCACTCACCTGTGGGAAACAAAAGCCGAAAGCATGGTTTCTCCATTGTGAAGATATTTCTTTGTTCACCTGGACAAATTAATTGGTTGATTGTAAAACAAGACATTGTGGTCTCTCTCCTTTCCCTTAGTAAAAATTAGGTTTGATTTAAATTACTGCATATGTTTTAAAAGGCAAAACACAGCAGAGAGATAAAAACTGTGTTTTTATGTCACAAAATGTTTTTGTATTTTTTGAGCGTTGCCTGGAAATTGTTCTGTCATATTTCCACACTAGTTGATAGTCATTGACTGGTTCCTTTTGCTGCAGTAGGTTTTGTTTTGTGTGAATACAACAACATGTTAATTTTCATTAAATCAAGGTTTTCTGTGAAAGATTTGTCGTTGAACTATTTCCACTCCCTGTTTCAGCTATGTATGATGTATCTTTTATGTCTTTAATACTGACTTGTTACAAATGGTTGTTTACTGAGTAGAAATTGGAAAACTCCTATTTGGCATTATCAAGAATCAAAGATAAACATCTTGTTCTACTGGGATTTGGAATTAGTAGGAGTTTAGTTGAGCTTTTAAGACTCTGAACAAATCAATATGCCTCCAATATGCCCAGTTGGAGTTGGAGAATTTATCCAGATAAACAATGTGCAATGAACTGTCATGTAAAATAAGAGAAAGTAAAATGAAGACAGAAAAAAGTAACATCTAAATGGTAAAGTCACAGCCAGAGTAAAAACTATAATTTGGACACTCTTTAACTAAGAAACTTGTGGTAAAATGATTCTGTATAATTTAGCTGGGGACTCCCTGGTACCTCCTTGGGGTCCCTCTGCAGCCCCTGGTGTAAGAACTACTGCTCTTCAGTAAAAGGTAGGATTTAAAAACCTTTCCTAATTGACTCACCTGGCTCACTTGGCTAACACAGCTAGCCTGACTGAGGGTGCTGACGGCCCGCATATAGCTCTGGTTCCTGGAGCGAAACTTGGGAGAGTTGTAGTTGGCAGAGGGATCCAGGGCAATGCTCGGGTGCATGTCCCTGGTGGCTTGCAAGTGGTAGCTCTGACTGAACAGAGAGAGAAAAGGAGAAGCAGGCAGGGAGTGGGACTACAGCCATGGTGATGATTTCTTAAGCAAGTCAATTAAATATAATTTAACTAATAAACAAGCACTTTGTCTAGTGGCTACAGGTGTAACATGATGACAAAAACAATTATGTGTTATTAAGGGCAGCGGGCCTCCTCTGGGTAGCTTGAACTTGAGAGCGAGACTGGTTATGACACTGTGTCTCCCAAGAGGGGAGCCTCTCTCTTCTCCCCCCACTACACTGATGTGTTCACCAGTGTCCTCAAAAAGGCAGTTCGATTTCTGTTGTGCTGAAACATCCAATCAATGCTTGGAAATGAGGGAAATGCAAATCAGGAGCTAGTTAGTGAGCAAGCACTTCAGAGAGCCCCCCGGTGTCAGGTAGGTCAATTAAATGTGCTACCACAGCAGTGCAGGAGAGATGTTCAGAAACCCAAGTCTGCAGGAGAGAAGACTAATAGAAAAACATAGAAGAAGAAAGGTGCTTTAAGTAAAATAAGAATACTATGGGAGTCACATTAGGAATACCAAAGTGAGGTTCCCACCGCCAGATCTATTTCTAATGACAGGCAGGGATGAGTAAGCAGTTTCAGTGCTTTTTATAGAGATAAACGCTGGTGTTTGGCAGCGAGGAAAATGCCAGTGTGATTAAAAGTCCCCCAATCCATCTTGTCGTGCTGTCGCAAAGCTGTGTGTATTTGCAAAATAATATCAACCTTCTAAACATCCAAAGACATTCTAGAGCAGAAACATCCAGAGATTAAGTCTGAATGAAGTGGTAAAAGTAAAGAAGCTGGAAATGGGAGGAAGTACTATCTCTTAACTGACTTAATTAATGTGATTAATCTCTCAGACTAACTAGCATAACTAAGCATTTACTACTTTGCTGGTGTAATGTATAGCAGTGAATCATATCACATCTATATTGTGTTTAACAGCGCCTTATGCTTTGCCAGTATGAGCAGATTGCCCCAGGTGACCTTTCATTGACTGGTCTTGAGTGTTTGCTCTGTGGGGCATCCATATTGGGTATGTCAGCAGGGCGGCGAGCCAGCTGGCTCCGACGTCTGACCACTGCAACATGGCAGCAACAGAGAGGTAAGGGGAGGGGAGGCACTGAGCCTGTATTCACCTTAAGTCTGCAGCAAAATTGGTGATGTAGTTACGCATGTCACTGTTGATTTTATCCAGGCGGTAAGAGCTGTGGGTAGAGAAGAAAACAGAGTTACTGGGTCCCACAAGTGGGAGTTGGATGGGTGTGACGTCACTGGGCTGTTCCAGTCCAATGGAACAGGCTCTGTATGGCATTTTGTGGTGGACTGAATGTTTGCTTGGGAGTTTTCACCAAAATGCTGCAAACATTAGGGTGATACAGTATGACCAAGATGGCCCTCAAGTAATGATGAAAGTGGGAGAATGTTACAGATACATTTAGTTGGCAGACAGAATTGCCTGGTCAAGGCAATAACTTAAAAATTAAACGACATAATGAGGAGTGTGTTATGATTTTTGTTGTACAGTAGGTGCACACACACACACACACACACACACACACAGTCCACCAGCACTAACAAAATGATAACAAAGCACTTACGAAATGCCACACACAAAAAACAATTAGACTACATCATAAAAAACACATTTGGTTCAGATTTGGTTAATTGAACCAAATGAGAATTAAAAACCTACCTAACATCATTCCCTGAGTAATAAAACCTTTTAGCTTTTTAGCTGACAAGGTCAGATATTGTGCATAAGTGCACTGGCTGAGGCAATACTGAGGCATACTACATCCATCCCTGCCTGTCATTTGAGTGAAGGGAGTCTGTTTTGAGAATGCGTTAGCCCTTAATCAAATCATGCCAGAGCAAATTTCCTCTAATGTCTCTGATTGGTGCTAATGCACTTCCATTGTTGGCAAATATAAAGGCAAGGGAAGATGGGAATCTCACACTTCCTGCCTTTCACGCTGCCCGTGAAAGTACTCTTTCTGTGGTTAAAAGAAGCTCAGCTTCGACAATAGCGGTTGTGTGCTAATTTCTGAGAAGAAAGGTCCAAAGTAAGGCATTTGATTGAACAGTGCATATAATGGGAACAAGGAACAAGGACAAAGGACATTTTGAAGCATGAAGATTGTTGCAGGATAGAAGACTTTGCAAGAAGGGTTAACATACTAACAACTTGAGAGCAATGGGAATGAGGCAACACTGAGACTTGTGAAATGTGTCTGCTAGTCCATAATGTGGAAATCAGCAAATAGGTGTCTTTTTTGACACACAAAAGGCACTGTAAAGTCCTTTGGAGAACAATGTAATCTTCCCAATGGTTCACAATGGGGTGGAGGAGAGAAAAAGGAAGGAAACCCTGAAGAAGGGAATAAATGAATTGTGTTTAATAAACTCACAATCAGTGTATCCACAGCATACACTTTTTGTCTTGTAAAACACAAAACTTTTTCTATTCAAGTATATTGTATGTTCTATTTGACCCAAGTCCAAAAAGATCAAGAGCATTATACATTTATAGTGGAGACAAAAAAGTGTTGAGAATTTGCCAACAGAAACTATGCATAACATGTCCCACACAGCCACAAATCAATGGATTGGAATTCTGCTTTGACCTTGAGATGGGAATCTCATACCAGATGCTATCTGAATGAGTAATTAAATTATGTTGAATCAGGAATTATTGAATGCTTTGACAGTGTTAACTTTGATTAATTATGCTGCCTCAAGAAGCTAATCATGGATGGTAGGCAAACAAATGTGAGTTATTTTATAAACTGCCAAAAATAGATGGGATTGATTGGCTTGTGATGTTTACTGGGCCACAATCGTTTAAAAACAAGTTAACTTGCCGGAGATGGAGGTTAATTATTGATGTTCTTCTGTGCATGTGTGTGCATGTGTGCCAGTGCAACCTGCTATCAGATGTGACATATCATCACTGATTGACTCAGTGACTCATTATGCTAATAGATAACAGTGAAATTTGCCACATGTCATTCAGTTCCCATTATCATTAATACATTCCTTAAACATCTTTGGCAGGTCCAACTGTCGGAAAAAAGCTGATTCACATTCAGTTTATCATAGCTGTCTGCTCTGCAGCTTACAGGACATTCAGGACCCGAGGATGACGTTGTAATGCAAGGGTGGTTGGGGAGGGGTAAATAATTATTAATTAAAATAATCAATGACATCTAACTTTCTTTCTAGTGAACAGGCTGTTCCAGCTCAGTGGGCCCATGACTGTGATGTGTTCTTTATTGGTGAGATGAAAAAGAGGCAATCCTGTCAACCACGAGAGCGACAGAGAGCTTGAAAGAGGGAAAGACGGAGGGAGGTGACACAACCTGACAACCTGTTCTCACTTTAACATGATTTGCTTCAGGGAGCCACTGCTGTCAAATTTGTGTTTGGCCCATCTGAATGCCCCTGTGGGACAGCAAATTGCTACAAGAGCAGAGGAAATCCAACCTACGCCATGTCTGTCTTGAATCCAATCTAATTCCATCCCAACAAGCCCAATGAACCATAATAGCATGAGACTTCTCATGTCAGGTGGCACTTGCATCCGTGGTAGCTATTATGTGCGGACTTAAAGCAGTAACAGATATAGATCACAGGAAGATGGTGCTAACCTTATTCTGAACAAATGATTAGAGCTTCAGTTCCTCTGCAGACAATCAATAATATAATAATTGTATATATAATACATATAATACACATAAAGGTCCAGTCTGTAATATTTAAGAGGATCTATTGGCAGAAACTGAATATAATATTCATAGATATGTTTGTGCATAATCACCTAAAAAAAAAGAATTGTGTGTCTTTACCTTAGAATGAGTTGTTTTTATCTATAGAGGGAGTGGGTCCTTTTCTGTGGAAGCCATGTTGAACTCCCATGTTTCTACAGTAGCACAGAACAAACACTGCCTCTAGATAGGGTTTTTTCGTAGGTTTTGCAGCCACCGTAGTTTCTCCTAGACACTTGGAACAGTATTCAAATGGTTGCAATCTGCAACTTTACTACTAGATGCCACTGAATCCTACACTGGCCCTTTAAAATTGCACTGCACTTTTATATAAACTGTGTGTCCAAATAAAAAATCCTCTTGAGGTCTATAAAAAGTCAAGAATATCTTTGTCCAAATGAGTACTTCCCCTTTTCCCACATAATCTGGTCTCACCATCATTTGGTTTCCTGTCCCTTTGGTATTATTTGGTATATCTTGTTATTCATTGGCCAACATTTACGCCAATAGCAATATATATCTGCATCAAGCTAATAATCGCCGATATATGGACTCGGCTGAGTTATTGATCTGCACCAAACCAGTCTCACAGTGTCGTGATGAGTAAAAACGGGATATTTCAGAGAAACTGATACATCTCCACTTAAATCCAAGAAGAAAAGACACACATTATGACATTCTTAGAGTGGGTCCAGGGGAGTATAAGGACTCTTCAGTAATGACAACCTAAATACCAACAATGCTGCTGCTGCAGTCAGTGGCCACACAGCCTGATCCATGCTGGTCAATATCTTCCTTTCAGCAGAGCCCAGCAGACTCTCGGTCTAACCACTGAGAGAGCCATTAGTCAGAGGGGCCTTGGAGTACAATAACTGCAACTGATAGCCCTTCCTGCTGTAGCATCCTCATAAATCATTCACTGTTTACAGCTATTCAAAATGGATAGTCAGGGGAAGCTTTGCAAAATGTGGAAAAAGGAGCATACCTCACTGTAGCTGCCTCATACATTACTTACCTCATTACCTCATACTCTGAGAGATCTGTTAAAAAAGCCAAATGACTGCATCGTCTATGACAGATATCATTTTGACCGTGCTTAATCACAATCAATAACATTCAGTCTGTCATTATATATCCTCTGGTTGAATGTCTGGCTTATAATGCAAGCACACACAGGTGCTACTTGCAGCCCATAACTGTAAAATATATCTGCTGCCCTTCCTCCTTTTCCTTTCACCCTGCAGCGAGATGACACAAACACTGCCAGAAATGGGCATCAATTCTGTTTCTGTATATGCACGTACGTGTTTTCATCAGGGTCAGCTTAACAGTTGCGATGCGTATTAGTGGATTCTGTGGGTGTTGCCTGCTGCGGTTTCCGAGCTTCCAGGGAAAAAGCTGTTCTGTACGAGAGAGTAGCAATTTAAAAACCTGTGCTGAATGGCAATGAGCATGGGGTCGATGGTGTAAAGAGTGAGGTGCGAGAATATGACAATAGTCATTGGTGTTAGTATATATATTAGTCTCTAACTGTGATTGTCTGACGTTACATACAGCAGCTATGTGTCTGTTACAGGCCACACTCTACACTAAGGTCAGACACAAGGTCGTATTTGCATAATGTCTACAATTTATGTCAGATGATTTGCCTTTAGGCTTGTGCATACTAGAAGCAGAACAGACACACTGTGATTTATGCAGAAGTTGCAGCAGGCCTGTGAAGAGAGAAGAGTTTCTACACAGTCCAGCAAACCTCTGTGAGTGAAACACACAGCATGAAGGAGAAATGAAGTAGGATATACTCACATTGTGCTCCAACAGATTGAGCAACAGCATTCAAAGCCTGAGCTCTACAAACGTTGTCTTTATATAAACAATTATGGCAATTATACCCCTACAGAACCAGTATTTTTCTCCTTTATTATTTGGTCCCAATTTTCACAATTTCATGAATTACTTTTTTTTCTTTCTCTATCTGTAACCAAAATATTTACTTAACATTTATAACAGAGATATTCAATATCTGACGAACAAGGATGTCTAAGCACTTCTTAACACAGGACAGCTAAGGCACCTTCCACATAATCAGTTTCAGTCTTTGGTGAAAGATTTGTGGTACCAGAATATTTTCTTTCATCATCAAAGTGATTTCAATTGACAGGACAGAAAACAGGTGATGAATGAAGGGAGGTCAACAACAAATTCTAAAAGCATTTTTCTCTTAAACCACACTTGATTGCAAACAGCACCACAGTAGCCTCTGGATGACCCTGGTCACACAATTACCAGAAATAAGTTGTCTCTAGCCTTGCTGAAGTTTTGGCCCACACCTTTGATTAACAGAAACAGAGCCTCGGAAGTTGTTCGAGCACAGTGTAAGTTTTCTCAAAAATAAATGAAAAATAAAAGGAAAGACTGCATCTGAATGTCTGGTACAACCAGGTGCTAAAGTCCTTTGATGGGGACTTACAGACTGAACTCAAACCTGAATCGTAAATGCACTCAATATGCACAGCTCACGAAGCAGAGCAAAGGCAGATAAAAGCATTGTGTTTTGAAAGAGCTAGTCTAGGATATTTTTAAAATGGTCATATTATTAAAATAGACTGTGAATTTGGGCCGTAATTACTGTTTTCACATTCTGCTGTGAACAAAGAGGAACAGGACCCTTTGAAGGGAGAACAACGATGAATTTGCTTTCTCGTAAAGCCACCTTTTAAAAAATGACTCTGGAAAAGATGAATCTTCGTTATCTGAAGTACTCTAACAATACAATTTAAAACCACAATATGGAGTAAAATAAGGCAATAAGTAACATTTGAATAGTTTCACTAATGAACTCATAATGGAAAAATGAACACTCCAAACTGTTGTAAATAATGGAAAAGGTAGGTTTTTTAACAACCTCTGAGTAACAATAAATGACGGATGATAAGAACATCTTTTGTATTTGTGGTTGGTGTCTATGCAGTACCATGCTTCATTCTGAAATTGAATATAATAAAGATGGAGACTGGATGTAAGGTGCAACAGAAGGTGGAGCAGAAAGATAAAACAGACAACTACCAGGACATACAACACACAATAAAAGCAGCTCTGACCTACAACAGCTTTAGAGTAACCCCTGCAGTGTATTATCACTGTATCTCACTCTACTATAATTGGCTTTGCTCACATACATATTAAGACACGTAGATCATTTTAATATTTATGTTAATGATGCACATCACCAGCAAATACCTTGGGGTAAAAAGCTGATGCTGAATGGTTTCTCAGTTATAGCATTACTGCAGATGAGTTTACTCTTTATTTTATTATTCTTTTTTGGGTGCAAGAACTCTATAATCTAATTTCATCCTAATCTAATGGATTTGTTAATGCTGTAATCATAGTAACTCTCCTTGTATCTCCCCATAACATAGTTGCGTGTGTTTATTTTTCTGTGACATTGTTTTCAGATTGTCTCATCGTGTAATCCTCTTATGAGCGTTTTCTTCCGCCGCTGAGTTACCAAAACAAAAGCTTTCTATTTCCTCACCATTTAATGGGACACGTCCCAGTAGACCGCACTGAACACTTTCTTACAGTTGAAGACACTGATATGAATACCCATAAAGGGATAGTAATGAGTACAGGGTTCAACTATCAAGTGCTTGACACTGATGTAGTGGTGGGGCAATCGCATAAGAAAACTGCCAACACTGCTGACTGACTGCTGAGAATGTAATAAAGAAAATAAATAACAAGTATGATATTGCTCAAAACATTAGATATGGTACTAAGCTGAGAAAAGTTGTATTCTTAAAATCTAATATAGGGTCAATAACATAATACACAACATAATTACCTTCCATCAAATCACATTGTTTTTTTAGGATTTTTGGGGCATATTTCTAGAAAGTTTCTGGAACTAGTAGAATAAATGAGAAACCAATAGAGTTTTCTAACTCCACTGGGAGATTGGTTTGCTTAAAGCCTCTATATGTAAATTTTGAAACATTTTGTGTTTGGAACCCCCCTGTGACAGTATCAAAAATGTCCATCGGTGGGATCCCAGGGGAAACCCATCTAACACCAAGATCATTGGGCCTAAAACAATACATAGACTGTAGAAATTTTGTGTGGGATAGAAAATGACAAAATGAGACTGAGAATTTTTAAGATGGACATTGTTTGCTCACCACCATCTATACTAGAGGTAAAGCGAATACATAAGCTGGGACATGCAAGATAAAAAGAGAAAACAAAAGAAACAACAAAAGAAGAACACTATGATGTTTTGAAATCTTTACATTTCATGTGTCGTACCTCTGGGAGTCCAGCAGGTCCCTGGGTCTGATTATGGCCTTTACCAGGGCGTCAGGCCGCACAGACTTCTGAGGCGATGTCTTGGGGCTGGAGTCCGATTCTCCACTCTCCTCGTCCCCCATGGCTTTAACGTAGCTGCTGCTTCGCATCCGACGACAAGGGATCTCATCATCCTTCCCATCACCAGGGTAACCCCCCCAGTCATCCTGAGGCACCTGAGTGGCATAGGAAGGGTAAAGAGTCAATGCAATAGTAGATTTTTGGCCACTATGGGCTACACAAGGAGCCGTAAACACAACATTGTCATAAAATAAAGATGTTATGGCAGACTGCAGACACATCCAGCAGAAACAAAGCAACACTGGCATTCGTTTGGAGTTTTCTGGTCGCCTGATGAATGTAATCCAATATTCACTCTCTATTTAGCTGTGGATTGGGCTCCACCAATTCCTGAGAGAAATATCTCACTTTTTAGCTGCTAAATACTCCACTATATTCACAAGCTAGTCACTAACCTTGTCTATCTGCTGTTGAGTGGGTTTTCAGAGCAAAACACAGCTGCCTGCTATGGCTGAAAATTATGCAATGAGAGTGGTGAGTGTGAACCAAAACAGTAAAGCTGCTGTTTGTCACCAAAACAATAAGCTAAAACATGCTACTAAGCTCAACAGAGCTGAACTGTAGAGTCAGAGGGTAATTCTCTGTGAGTTTGTCCCTGTAAGGGACACCTTTCATATTTAGTTTCGATTTATTGTTAAGATAAACATTTTTGGAATTTTTCTTTGGATATTGTTATGTATGATAGATTACTCTTTTGCGCGTTGCCTGTGTCTTCATACCAACATGACCTTGGGTAAAAGGTCATAATAGTACATCTTGAAAGTACATTATATTCCCTCCTCTGCGTTGCAAGAGCACAATGACTGTGCAATCTTGAATATATGACTGAGATTTTTCTTTACTCCTAGAACACCAGGTAAATCTGAATGAAGCCATGTTAAAACACTAAAACCATAAAAAGCACTGTTATAACATTTCCAAGTGATAAAACAATGGGCCATTGGATAGACACTTGAATTGAACCCCCTACCTCTGGCACAGTTTGTTCCATCCATTGAGTTACACAAGACCATTTTCATAATGAGTCAACACGTATTAAAACCTTGTCACAGCTTCCACAGCTGCTCAGTATTTGAGCGTTTCTGTAGTTTGGCCAGGTTACAAACTGCTGAAAACCTTGACTGAAACGCTGTTTTAAATTTGGCTGAGCATAATTATTGGCAAAAGAAAGCTTAACAACAGAGAAAAGGAGCTATTTTTGCTCACTCTGTCGTAGCTATCGCACGTGGAAAACTGCCATCAAAACAAGCCAGGCAGTTTACATGGAGCAATTTTCTTCCACTCGTTAAACCAGGTAATTGAGTATCCAGACGTCAGCATCACCATTGTCCCATTCAGAGTGAGAAAAAGGTGTCTCACTCGCACTCGCTGCCTGTCTTTACTACATATGGAGTGAATATTTTACAATGAACAAACAGCATCACAAATGTGGTGCTCTGGCAGAACTGAGTCGAGGTTAATGCACTTTGACATTGTCTTGAATGCTTTGCCCAGACAGACAATTGTATTATTGGAATCAATTTCAAGCAGAACATGTTACTGGTATAATAGTAATTTGTAAATAAAGGTGGGGAGCAAAATTATTTTATGAATGGTCTTGGTATGAGAGAAAAATGTGACTCCATTATGGTACATGCCATTGTACAACATGTAGAAATGTTATTATATGATCCTAATAGGTTTTTTTTTTTTTACTGGAGATGGTGGTGTAGCTTATTAAAATCTGTTGGGCTAACTTCACCCGCTCATGTAATAAACTGATGATGATTGTTCACAAGCTCATTACACACAATACCACTCTTTCTTTTTCTCTGACTCACACACTCTCTCACGCTTTAGTTAAACAGTACAACAGAGTTCAATTACTGTGATAACAACAGTCGCAGCTGAGTCAGGGTCTTCGCAAACAAACGCAGATGATACAACACAACACACACATACAGAGACTACAAGCACAAACCTCTCTTGCTCCTCTTCTCCTGTTTTCTATTTCCCTTTTTAGATTTGCCTTGTTGCACTCTGCTGACTGTGTGCGATGGTCAGAAGCTTTAGCTGGACATGCATTTCCATGGTTAATGATCTGCACTCATAAAATATGACATCCTCAGTAATCATTAAATTCTATGTGGAAGTTGAAGGCTTCTCTGATGCCATATCCATCCGTCACTTTAACATCCTGGCAGCCGGATCAACCTCGGAGCAGTGCCAATCCACCCGGCTCTAGATTTCATTCAGTTAAATTTTTTGGCTTTACTGGACCAGAGCTGCACTCAAGAAGAACTTAAAATAGCATCCCAACCTTCATTAATGACTAAATAATGTATATATGTGTTACTTTACTGATAATACTGATTCTGTGTTTTTTGCTTTCTTCTGCCAGTGAGTGACTAACTCACTGCTCGCAGGTTCACAATGAACTGGGTAGCAGCTGACTGTGGCAAATGTCAGGAGGAGATAGGCTGCATCCAAATGTCACTAATGCGTCAGACACATGACTCTAATCATTTTCTAACGCAAATGTCATCTATTGTAAAATAACAATTGAAATGTGATTATTATTCATAAAGAAATAAAAACTGATCCTTATCCCTAATAAAACCACCAGTTTTGTACAGGAAAAGCATGGAAACCACCTGGAATTCTCAACAGAAGCTATTCAGACATGTCACTTTCATAAGATATAAAACTCATCAGCACTGAAGGTATCTGTTTACATCCTGAAAAAATGACTTCCCAGTGACACTAATTTTACTAACCTTTGGCATCGATGCACGCCCACCCATGATTATTATTCTCACAAGTGTCACATCAAATCCAAACAGCTTGAATAATTGATCAATTATGGCTTTATTTCAACCCACTCTTTGTTAATCACAGAGCATGTTGGGTCAAAGCAGCCTTTGACTCTTATGTTTCATCTATGTTGTGGCATTAGCACGATTGATGGGGATTACAGTGTGTCCTCTAGGTCTGTAAAGCTCTTGTAGCAAATTTCACAGCAAGGCTCTGGTGTTACATCATGAAAAAAAAGGTTACGGCAAATTACCAAAAAAAGAAGCACAAAAAGATGCACCTACACAACAAGAATCACAGCACAGAAACACACCCATGCAGAAAAGGACATAGACATGCATGAATTAAGAATACGTAAGCTCATGTGATGCCTTCTATTCAAAACATGCACAGACACAAACACGCACACAGAGATACACACCCAGACAGACACAAATTCACACTTAAAACACACACACTGATAAAAGTCATTCATCTCCCCTCCAAAGACAGGCATGCACCAGCTACCAAATGGAGTCGATGGGTTAATTAAGTCTTGGAGGGGTTTGATATTTTTAGACGTCTAATTAATGAACGAAACGCCAGAGGACAGGCGCAAGCTGTGGTGAGATTTGTTTAATTTGGATTTGCTGATAAACTGGATAGATTGTAGGGTGTCTCCCTGTGAAGATAAAGAAACAGGCTGGGCAGCAGCGAGCTCATATTGACTGCTGTGAAAACACGCATGGCGTCCCAGCATGCTTAGTGGAGCTGAAACATGGACCCCTGCAATGCAGACGCTCACCTTGACCTAAGGATCCTACAAAGTCAAGACAGGGCATTAAGAGGTGAGCATGGATCCACTAGCTCACTGCCATGTGCAGGTATTCAGGGAAGTTTTGATGATTCTGTTCTTCCAAAATAAATGTGCTCTATTCAACAGCACATTTTATGGCAATGATTTAAAGCCCTTTGTGAATATGAGCCGAGGCTTGTGTGAAAATTCACAGCTCAGGTGTGAAGATTCATATTTAAAGTTACATTTTCACAATAACAGAACTTTAATTAATTGGAAACTGTCTGATAAAGAACACACATGACTTGGTGAAAGTTATTTATACATT
>NW_023339873.1:15971509-15976395 GCF_004916995.1 Morone saxatilis
TTCTCGATGCCCACCAGGGGTATTCCTCACTGTACGCCAAAGCTGTTTTGGCACCTCAACTTTGCCAATAAATAACAAATGAAATGGCTCACATGCATCTCATAGCAGGATTGTGCATACATTAGCATATTAGCTATGTGTGTCTACCTTTACTTTCAGTGCTTTGATCTTTGACTCTGTAGGAGGCCACAGGGAGTGTGGAGTGTATATATTTGTGTGTCTGCCGGATAGTAGAGCTAGGAAGGCCTCAGCCAAAGCTCCTGCAGTGCGGCAGTGCATTTCATTGATTAACTCTGCGGCTCTATCTATACACAGCACCTCTCCCACTAAGAAACATAAGTCACTGCCATTAAGTTAAGAAATAGAGTGCGATAGACAGAGAGACAGAGAGGGAGAGAGACAGGATGGAAGGGATATAGTGCAGAAAGATGGAGAAATGGCTGAGAGAGAGGAAAGAATGGAGAGAGTTAGAGAGCTCTTAAAAGGTTCAATCATTGGTAATCCCACCCACCAGCCTCCAGCCCCTCATTTCCTCCCACAAGATTGCACGGGTACGCTGTGTGTGTTGCAGCAGGTGCCGTTTTCTTTTTTCTCTCTCTGTCTCCTCTTCCCACCTCGCAGGGGAGAGTGAATACATGGATTCCTTACTAGACCTGACTAAACACCTACCTCACGCCCACCACCAACTCTTCCTCTCTCGTCTTTCTCTTTCACACATATACGCCCACACACGCAACATTGTAATGTCTGTGTGCTCGTCTTGTCTTGTTGTGTTTATTTACTGACACTTTATGCTATCAGATGTTAGCGCAAGTGTAAATATAGCCAGCTCAATGATAAAAGGAAAAGGAAACAGTCATGCACTAGAAGGTGTGTGGGAAAATATGACTATGTGAGCCGCTGTCTAACTTCCATAATCTGGTCCTGATTCTAATAGTGTTAAGCAAACGCCAGCACTATTTCTGAGCTAACACTGAATCCTAGTCTATCACCAAAATATTGTCTCATTGTCTAACAACTTATAAAAGTTGACGAAATACCTGGCATGGACGTGACACGTGACCTTAGTGGTGCAGAGCAGGGTTTCCTTTACAGAGAGTCAGCCATGCTAGTGGCTCTTTGAGGCTAAACTTCTGGTGCTTTGAGCTAAATGCTTACCTTAGCATATTAATATGCTCAAAATGGCAATGCAAGCTACTGATATTTAGCAGATTTTAGATTGTTTACCATGTTTACCATCACGTTAGCATGCAAACATTTGATAATTAAACATATCAAGTATATCAGAGGCTGCTCATTACTTTTGCCGGTATGTTGTCATGAATAAAAAGTACTAGACCAATAAATATTTTGACCTGATGAAAAGTCAGGATAACCACATTTATTAGGATTTATTCTCTGGGCACCATGGATATCTGTACCAGATATTTCAGTCTGGATCAAAGTGGTGGACCGACCATCAGACCGACAATGTCATCCCTCGAGCTCTGCCACGAGCATGGCTAAAAATGTTGATTTCTTTCTTATTCCTGCGGGTAACTGGACAAATGTGACATGGATGTGATGTGGCTGAGGGATATTTCGTGTGAAGCTACAATAAAGGTTACTGACACTAAACAATCACGCTGGGAGGACTCTGTTGCAGAGTTTCTTCACTTGCTGTACAGTACCCTGAATACACAGTATCTATGCAGCCATGAGACTGGTTATGTATCAATAGGCTTTGTCTTGACCCAGATTTCTTACTGCCTTCTTACTCTTACTTCACCTCTCTTCATCTACATTTTTTAAAAATATATTATCTTGGGACTTTTTTCCCTTTATTAGACAGGACAGCTTGAGAGATGGACAGGAAAGGGTGAGAGAGAGAGAGAGAGAGAGGGGATGACGAGGAGCAAAGGGCCATAGTTCGGATTAAAACGCATGGCCGCTGCAGCAAGGACTCAGCCTTGGTACATGGGGCACCAGCTCTACCAGGTGAGCTACCAGGGTGCCCCACTTCACCTACACTAAAACCACTGAATTGCAAGAATAGCACTATATATATATATATCTTACAAAACAGTACAAAATAAGGGACAGGACAGGACAAACTAATTCAGTCAAATCACATAAAGTTCTTCACCCCAACTAAGGCTATATAAAAACTGACAAAAAGCCTTTCAGAGAAACCTTGGGGGGAACACAAAAAGTACAGCACACAAAAAGAAACATTTTCAAAGAAATCTAAAAAAAGTACAACATGCTAGACATATTTTGAAGGCCTGTAAAAGAGAGGGGATTTCATGCTTTGCTGACCATATATATTCTTTGCCTGCGTCTTTTTGCTGCATCATACAACTCTCACTACACCACACTTTCATCCATCCACCCCTACCTACACAACTCATTATTATTAACTAATTGATTCAATAAATTACTTTTGGCGTTAGAAGCCTGTGTGTGGCCTCTCCCTTCTTGTTGCCAGCTTTGAGCCAAGTGGCAACACCTGTGCATCTGTTTCAAGCCACGCTTTCTAGCCAGGGACAGGTTAAAGTGTGCTCACTTACTGACACAGAGAAAGAGGGAGAGACAGGGAGATATGCGTAAGAAATGCATAGTAGTGAAGTTCTCAATTTAAAGACAGCTCTTGGATTAACTTTTACACATATTCATGGCCTTGAGTAGTGACCAAATGCTATTTCATATATAATTAAGTGGCAAAGTTGAGATTTCCCCACAGGATAACGGGTGCAGTGTTTGGGACATGATGAGAAGTTGGGGACAATGAGAAGCTCATCATGGTATTGAGACTGTTGAGACACATTAAGCACCTACAATAGTAAAGACACTTTTTGGTTGCCTCCCATTGGAGGTATTCCAACCATAACTGACTGGAAGGAGACCCCCGGGCAGACCCACTGAGAACAAATCTTCCAGCGTGCCTGGCAGTAAAGAGTCCTCGCATAGAATAAGTGGAGAAAAGTGTCGAGGAAAAGGTAGTTCAGGCTAATTTCCAAATCTATCTTATTAAAATATTTAAACATTTTCTTATAGTAACTCATGATATTTCTCTGTAGCTCATTACTGCATTGTTGCTTTCACTGCACCCTGCATCATCTTCTTTTGCACCTTCAGCACCTCAACATTACAAACCTTACACATCAATGCATTTCAATGATCCATGATCCTATTATCTGTTAACTTTAGTTTTAATAAATTATCTTATCTTATCTTAAGTACTTCCCTTGGTTGAACTCCTTTCTTGTCACAATCCCTGAGCCACTTTGGGACAATACACATCAGCTTCTGCTCCCAAGATGTGAGGTGTTAACGGGAGAGTAATCAGCCAATTACACAGTTTATTGACTAGGAACTAATTTCTCCCCTTTTGGCCACTAGGAGGCAGGAAAATATCAAAACAAGCTGACAGATACACGGCCACTGATGTGCTAGAACACAATAGCTTACTTTCACACCCAGCAATCATGGAACATTGGCATTAATTGTGTGTTTTTGGCCACCGATGTTATCTCCATTTAGCTCTATCCTGGTCTCCGCCATCTCCTGAGAACAAATATCTGGCGACTTTGCTTGCTAGTTTTTTGACTTTGTTCACCAGCTGCTATAGCTTTGTCTGTCTGCTGGCATCAGAGCCTTTTCTGGAGTCTGATAAGCAAACTTAACCATACAGCAAACTATGAACAGATATGTGGAAGAGAACACATCAAAAAGAGGAAATAACAAATCAAAGCAATTACAATAATGGTCAGAGATCTTGCTGTTGAAAACTTCCATGTTCTCCAAACTCAGACCATGAGAAACTACAAGGTACTGTCTGTCCTGGACTGTGTTTGCACCAGAGGGCATGCTTTACCTGTTTTCCTAAAAGACTTTAACACAGTGAAGAAGTCTTGACAAGAAAATGCTACTAAAGCAGTAACCATTGGTATTAAACCCTCCAACAATTCGGATGCTTGGATTTGGTTTAATAAAGTAGTTGCACACACAAAAAAGAGACGTGAGAATAAGCTTAACAATTGACAATTAAATGGTTATGGCCTGACAGGCTCCTTGTAGAATCACAGGAGACTCAAGGTTCGAGGTAATAAAACACAAATACGAGCAGATGCTTGCCGACACGGTAGTAACCACAAAGCCACGCTGTCGCCTCAGGCAACAGAGATGAGCAACATTTTGCTACAAACTGCTGTCTAATCCCAGAGTTCCTTGGACAAAATCTTACTAAGTAGTGGTTCATGGCCTGATAGCTATCTGGGAACCCCTTACTGAAAACGTTAGGGAACCCCTGTGTGTGTTTGTTTGTGTAGGTGGTGTTACTGTATCTTTCAGTCACAGTGCCAGTTTTGTTTCTGCTGTTTTGCACTTCCCTTTTGTAATTTAATCAGCAGCCTTTCTGCATCTCAAGCTCCACCTTTGGCAAGCCAACATGGCAATTAATTGGCTTATTAAATCCCTCTGCAATGCCCTATCAGCAAAACTATCAAAGACTAATCCTCCCTTTGTACTGTAGTACTGTATGCAGGGAGAGAACAAAGTAGCATTTGCTGGGGCAGCTGACTTAATCAGGGCTGAGAGTTGTCAGTAAGACAAAGTTATTGTGCTGTGAAGTTACTCGCTGGGTGCAACGGAGGTGGAGGAGGCATGGGTTACAGCTGTTACTGCAGTCCAGGTGTATTTACATATCTAATTTGGAGAGTGTGAGTCAGGGAGGGAGAGATGATGCCCCAAACACCTACTGTATATGCACAAAATGCAGAAATTCATCCAGGTGAGCCTGTCACCAACATTAGATGAATGTTTTGCCACCATCACCTCCTTTCATTAATATCAAGCTCACAGTCAAACCGATGAACATCCTGAAAACTGTTTGTGTGTGTGTGTGT
>NW_023339873.1:15976495-15976694 GCF_004916995.1 Morone saxatilis
TGTGTGTGTGTGTGTTGGGGAGGGCTAATTGGGGCTAATTTGTGAAATGACTTACCCAGAGACAGAGAGCGATGGCTAATGCCAGGTCTGATTCCCCAACATTTGTCATTTCAAAGAAAGGGCGACCAATATTAATCTATCTCTGTCTTCCCCAATGTCCAGTTAATCGATCTCTCATACATACACATGCATGAACTCA
>NW_023339873.1:15976729-15990540 GCF_004916995.1 Morone saxatilis
ACTCAGACTAACATACAGATGCTTCAGTCAAGATAAGTACTGCATAATCTTTCGGTTTGCCATCTCATCCCTTTTACAACACTTCAGAAGTTTTTCATTCCCTCTGTCATCAACCGAGGACGCAAACAAGGTGACTAGCACACATCATCAAACCGTCTGGTGTGTGATAACCAGAAAAAACACCCCTTACGCACACGCTCTCACTCACACATGAACATTCGGTGCACACACTTTCCCAGGATACAGTTTATGTTGTTACAGTGCAGACTGTTGTGGGAGATCCCGATTCAGCAACAGCAGGAAGTGAAAACTTCTCAATGTGACCCCTTGGTGTGTGCAAAGTATCATTCCTGACTATTGGCTCTATCTCTTTGCCTGACTGCTCCTGGTGATGAGCAACAACAGTAGCAATGGGGAGCAAAAACAGTCATCTCTTTTGCTCTTTCCTCCCCTCTGCTTCCTGGAGTATCTCAATGCATCCACAGAGGCGCAGACCTCAGTGGTATGTATCTTCAGCTTTCTCTCCTTCTCTCCTTCGAAGCATCATCCAGCTCTCTGAGAGGGCATTGATTCTCCTCAGGGGAGGGAAGATGTGTCACCCTGCACGAATTGGATTGATAATGCTGGGCTAAATATAGCCCTGCGGCAGGAAGGAAGAGAAGAGGATATTTTTAGAAGTGTTTATAGTGCCACGACTCGGACACTACCTCAGCTGAATGACCAAATGGAAGTAAGGAAGAGGTGGGTGGGTGGGGGTGGCACTAAACACTGCGACTCTCTCATTGAGAGATTACTGCACTTAGTGGGATTGTTAAAAATTTGAGTGGATGAGTGCAGTGTCTGTCCAGTTCAAAATGATCATCAGTTATGTTTAAAAATACGCTAGTCAAAATTAGTCCTCTAAAACATTTTCTGTTGACGTAAGCTTAGATTGAGTGGTTTCTTTGGCTCCATTGGCTGATTTGAGTAATGTATTGGCTTTCCGTTTACAACAGTCTCTAATCCATAGAACACACTCTCTGCTTAGAGGACTGACTCTCCGAGTCTTCTCTCCCAATGTGCTGAAGTGCTCACTTTACTTTGGCTGCAGGCGATACTTACATGATGCTATCAGATATCACATTGTTGTATATTGAGCAGCGTTGTTACAGAATCTATTTTTCCCTGCTTTTGCGATTTGGGATTTATAAGCATGCGTTCTTTTCATTTTTCTCTTTCGTATACCCTTCAGCATGCATATAAAATCAAGGAATCACTTCTGTGGAAAGTGCTGACTCACTCTGAATCGATCCAGGCGATGGGCCTGAGCTAAATGCTAACCCTTTTCAGGTCTATGCGAAATCGAAGCAAACAACACGGTAAAAATCAACATTGATCTCTTGTCTTTTATTCTCAGATGGCCAACTCTTCCCGTCTAGCGCAGATCACTTATGAAGTTAATGGATTTGTCCTGCTGTGCTACTCCCTTCTGCTCCTGGCCACATGGTGAGCCATAGGACATGTTCACATATCCAGGGCAGCGACAGTTTGATCAATCAGAAATCCAGCTGAGATGGGCAACTTTTCTTCCTTGTCTATTCACTGGCGATGCCTTTAGAAAAATTTACAATACAGGTCTAAGTTTTGGGACGGATGTTTTTCTCGGTGCTGCAGTGCCTCAAGTTCTTATGAATGTTACATTACGGTGAATGGGCGCTCAACCACAGTAGCCACTGAGAGGTAAAATGAATGTATTTATCATCTCTTCAATTGCTTGTCACTATATGCCTTCATCCAAATCACCATCTTCTCCTTTCACCAAAACCTTTCAAATACCCATCAAGTTCATCAGTCCATGATTTCTCCAATCAAGTGGCATCAAAAGTAATGTACATGCAGGTTATGCTCGGTGACATTAGCAGCTGTAGTGGTTCACTGGAAAACATTTGTACGTATGGGTAGTGCTGTTGAGAGACACAACCCTACTGACACATAGCAAATTAAGCAAAACTTACCTGTAGATAGTGACAGGGCCTGATGTTGGGCTTGAGATCGGTGGGCGTCATGGGCTTCTCCAGGTTGAGTGAGGACTTCCTGTAGGCCTCCTTGGCTTGGCTGACTGTTAGCGTTGACCAGGAACTCCTCTTCATGAACTTTCCCTCTGGTGCCATGCTTATGCTCTCACAGGCTGAGCACTTGACATCGTTGTTACTTTTGGAGGTCTTTAGCGACAGGTCTCCAGACAGGTGGCCATGCATTGAGTCAGGGTAGCAGTGGCTGATGTGGTCCACCGGATGCCGTGACATGACGCTGGGTGTTCTGTACGTGCTGTCGCTATCCAGGTTGTCATCAGAACTCCACCAACCTCCCGAGCGCTGCTTGCCACTGCCTTCAGATTTACGTTCTTTGCTTTTGCTGCGTTTGCTGTGTTTGTGGTGGCCTTGGTGGTGGTGATGGTGGTGGTGTGAGTTGTCCCGGTGGGAGTCGCTTTTGGTACCGTTCATCTTGGAGGACCCTTCTAGAGAGTGTGACTTTGTGAAGAGCTTCTGTACCGAGTGGACTAAGTGACGTATTCGCCCAGGGCTTTCATTGCGCTGCTCTGTGGTTGTGGTTGTGGTGGAGGTGCGTTGGTACTGCAGCGTGTGGAAGCCATCCCGGTGTAACGGCATCTGCTTCTCAAATTGGTCCAGGAGGTTTGCTGGGATTCGGTTCATTTTGCCGCTGCCACCATGTGAGGATGATCCACCGTCGTCTCGAGATTCCCTGCCGCCAGAAGTGTTGCCACCGCTGTCCCGCGAAGCGCTGCCATAGTGCATGCGGGGGAAAGTGCTACTAGAGATGGAGTGGTCGGTGGTTGACATGGACACTGGCATCACCATGCACTCAGAGTGGATGGAGCTCCGAGGGGAGCAGCGATGGTGACTCTCAAGGGGGCAGCTCTCAGTGGGGCTGAGGAGGTAGGAGGGGGGCCGTGAGTTGCCATGGTGGAGGTGATGGTCCAGGGAATGGTCGCAGTCAGCCAGGCCGCAGGTGTGGGCTGAGGTGGGAGAGGTGAGCTGGAGCTGGGCAGGGCGGCCGCCAGAGAGACCCTTCATGTTCCTGGGTGGAGGGGAGTAGCTGTCCTCATCGAAGTACTGCGAGGGCGACCATGAATACTGCTGGTCTGAAAGAGAGAGAGTGAGGAAATTAGATCATATCAAGTAAAAAAGCATTTTCCCAGAAAAAGAAATGCATTTTACACTTGATGAGGGAGAAAAAAGCCTAGTACCAAATAATATGTCCTCAAACAGGTTGGTCATTATCAACCATACTCTCGCTCTCCGCATCCACTCTAACTACAAAGAATACAAAAAACTCAAAAAGTAGAACATTTGCAATGTGAAAGTGAAATCAACAAATTGCACAGACAAAATCTCAGCCATCCTATTTATCTCCTTCTATTTAGGTCTGCAATGGCATACTACTAATAGAGGCAGGGAAAAAAGAGAAAACGAAAGAAAGAGAAAGGCAGGCGACAGGTAGCAGCCCGCACCCCCATTTATCCAATGCAAAGTGAAATAATAGCCTATCACTCGGTGGTGCTGGTGTCATCCGTCAAAGTCCTGAGGAGAACGCTGTGAGGCGTGCGGCCAGATAGGCGTCCTTGAGAGACGATAACCAAATGCACCCTCCCCCCTTTTCTTTCTGTTGGCCATGTAGTCTTAGATTAAAACCCAATTCTGTGTGATCGGTCACCAAGGGCAGACGTCCCACCACTCTATTCCAATGCTTTTAACTTAATCAGAGGATACGTTTACTTTATCTATATGCCTCACCACCATCTGCGGTCAATGTAATTATGATGTCTTTCCTCTGAATCACGTTAGGACGATGGGGGTTAAAAATCTACATGGGACAGTAAGCATGCTATATGTTATGAATGAGAGCCTAAAAAATAAATTTGATCCTCTGCCCTAATGTGACTTTATCTTGGAAACAATGACAGTATAGAATAGATCCCCAAAACAATCTAAAGGCCTTCATATCAATACTTTTCTTTAGTTTATGAAGTTTCAACTAACTAATTAAGTTAGGTTATATGAAAAATGATTTATATAATAATGTAGAATCGTCTTAATCGTAAGAGCTTCTTGTTATCTTTATTTAGTAAAATAACCATCCCTTTTGAATCCCCTCTATTTTTTGATTGTCCTCATCTCCTGAAAGGCTGAATATTGTAATAGAAAAGGTAATATTTCAAACTTATCTGCACACTGTCTTGTGAAATAGGAAACAAACAAACAAACAAACAAAGAATAACCATATTGCTTGCCTCCCAATGACACGCCTCATAAACCCATGCACTTTCACTCCCACTGTAACCCCATAAAATGAAGGAGAGTTTTTATGAGCTATTGTGGTACGAGACAGAGGGGGAGGGGAGTTTTAGGCCAAATAATAGCAATTTTTAAGGACACCAACGCATTCACAAATCAATACATTCTTAAAACATTATCATAAACTGAAATCTAATAACTTGACATAAACATAAATAAACAAAAAGGACTCTGAGGACCCTGGTCACTGATTACGCTTATTCAGGTGCTCCAATGAACAAAATTAGAAGTATTGATGAGTGAAATGCCAGCAGAATGCCACAAGCTTGTGGCTGCACAAGTGATTCTTACTGCTAGGTTGGAGTTCTGACTAAATGTTATTGTCTTTTTCATACAAGAGGTATTCTTAGTGCTGCTGTTCCTCAAAATTAAGCCCATGATGCCCCTTAACGCAACTGCTTCCTGTCTGATTTTTGTTCTCATTACCAAGGGAAACCATTTGTCCATATCTTTGCCAGTGAGGACAAAACATTAGTCTTTTCTAGAAACTCTCTTTGCTCTGAACATCTTCTTCAATCTGTTTTGCTTTGTGTTGTAAAGTATTTACTCACAACAGTGTATGATAGCACACTGTGGGTGCTTTTCATTACGCTAACTTATGCTTCCTCGCGTCTTCTCTCATGCTGTGACCCGTTAATCGTTCCCCCTCAGACATTAAGAAAGATTTTCCAATTCCTTAAATGCATGCCTGGAGGAGACGAGGAGAGAGGAGAGCGGAGGCTTCTGAAGGAGCTGAGAGCAAGGAAACACTGGTGTATCCTACGCGGAAGTCACTTATCAAGTGATCTAAAAATATTGCACCTCCACATGTGGAACATGAGTGCTATTTGTATGTTTGGCATGATTGAAAACCTAATTGATAATATTAAAAAACTAAATTCAATCATTCTTAATTCACACAGTTCATTCTCACAGCTTTTACTATGACACTGCTGAAATGGGCAATGTTAAACAATTTACATTTTTAAATGAATACGTTTGTTTTGAAATTCTTAGGGGTTCTGTGGGCGTTTGCACCAGTTTGACAGGTGATACAGCTGTGAAGTACGCCAAAAGTCACTGACGTCGCTTAAGACTGATGCTGTGGATGCAAGGATTTCTCATTTGGCAGTTTTAGCTCCTCTGTCTTCACGTCTCTTCCTCGCATCTCTCTTACCTCTTTGCTGGGAGGAGCTAATAAATGAGGAAAGGAAGCCAGTGCGGGAAACGATGAGACACGTTAGCATAATGAAAAGCACCGTACACACGGACAGTTTTTAAAAAAGGGCCGAAAATCAATGCAGCAGAATCCTCTTCTAGATATTTCTTATTCCATGCAGTCTTCATTTTGTCAAAACCTGGCGCCTATATTACCCACAATACAATTCAATCTCCCAAGTGACATCACGTGAACCAATTTATCAGACTTAATGCAACTCCCTCTGGAGCCACAAAAGCCTATACTTTTTTCAGATACGCAGTACTCCCCAACAGTGTTGTGTTCTAGGCAAAAACACAATTCCTATATTCAGGTGATTATACACTAATGAAAACATACCTATAAATATTATAATTATTTTCTGCGAATAGAGCCCCCTAAATGTGACACACTTGACCTTCAAGAGTTTGGCCACAATTTCTTTGTAAAATCGCATTAATACCAAATCATGCAATATTGCCATAGTTGCATTACTCACAAGAGCCACATACAACCAATATAAATGTATATTGTGTCACACTCTATATTGTACCTCCTCCCTACTTAAATCTTTAATATTTTTTGACATCTCAAAAATATTTATTGGATGCTTCTACATTCAAATACAACTGTGTAAGTGTCACTCTAACATACAAGTTACAAACCAGACAGTGTTCTCTGTGATACTCCTCTAGGTCCTGTCACTGTAGTCAGATGATGTGTGTCACTAGGTATATTGAGGATTTTCCTCTTGATTGAATAGCTCTGAGAAAGTCTCGCAAATCAAAAAAACCCTCCGAGATCATCAGAATGACTTACTGTGCTGTGAGTGAACTGTGACTAAGGGTGGATGTTCCTTTTCATCTTTCAAACTGGATAAAATTTATTCAATTCAAACTTATTTTTTAATGAGGTCTAAGATCTCAACCCCTGAGGTGCAGCCTTGCTCTTCTGTTGCTGTCGTCCTCCATCTGTCGAGATGAAAACAAATTCTCCTTGTTTACCAGTCTTATATTAGGATGCCTACTTGGCAGTCTGATGTAAAATTAATCCAGACTACTCAAAGCATGCATGAGGGAAAAAAGGATAAGACATTTTCCCTCAGGAGGAGCTGTTTTTGTCAAATACATTACTATAGAGTACAAATCAACAGGCTCAGTCAGGTGAACTTGCTTACCCGGAGTCAGTCCAGTTCACTGCTTGCTAGTAATTGCAGCAGAAGGATGATGTTGCATTATTGATTGATGTGACGCTACATTTCTGTGTGAAGTTATGTCACTGTCTTACTCCAAGGCCTTTCTCTGACGGCTGACTATTCCTTGAGGTATCTCAGGGAGCTGCACTGAATAAATTATCTACCGGCAGAGTTAGGGCATTTCCTGGGATTATACGACAGATGACAAGACTCATCCGCCCTACATCTCTCTTTTTCCTTTTTCACCTCGTCCTCTGCTGATACAGAATTTAAGTTTCGCTAAAGGAAAGAAGAAAGTCGACGCACGATTCGAAGAGTAAGTCCTACAAAACATTTTGAAGGTTATTTAATATTAACACAGGGCGGATTGAGGGAAAGCGGCTCTATCGGCGAGTGTGCATCCTTCTGGCAAGTGCTCTGCAAACAGGGAGACAAGTATCTTTGACAGGGAGAGGGCTTGTTGTTTTTACACTGATACCAGCACCTGCCATCACATTATCAGTTTCCTGGCAAGGGTGCCAACTGCTTAGATGGACCGCTAGTATGGAGGGGGAATTTAGAAACTGGACGACAATTCAATATCAGCACAACATATGGCAGTAAATCAAGATTTTCTTTGAATGTAAGGCGATCATGCCTTTAAATGTTGAAGGCCGATGATAATAATAATTATGCAGATGAAGATTAATAAAAAATATCTTTCATTTTAAGAAATAAAAGGCAGGGGTAAGTAATGCTGTCTTCTTTACGCTAAAGGCTAAACTAATTCACTCGACACACAGACTTTTCCACTGCAATGACAAAAGGTCCTCCCCATGATAAGCACACATTTCCCAAGAAGCAAATAAACCAATCACATTCAAATCAACACTCTGCACATCCTGCAATCATCCAGTCACGTCTGACTTGAACACCTGAACCAATATCCAGCTCTATAATGTTGTCAAAGCCTTCTGGGCTCGACGGTGATAAACACACCTTATATCTGACACGAGGTGTGGAGGGAAGGGAAGGCAGAGTCAGAGGAAGAGGCTCATTTATTAAGGGCTTCTGTTTTGTGAATAAAGGTCGTTTTGCTCCTCTTAACACATTAGCATTTAAATAGCATTATATCTGCACTGAGTATCACTGACAGCTCCCACTCTTCCACTGGCTCAGACCCTAACTGGAGTTGAAAACAAAGTTAAAAGATAATAAAGCGCTGGACTAGACTGCGAGATCAAAGGCGTGCGACCTTCAGGCTTGGCAGTGGTTAGCATGGTGGCTAGCTTCAGCACTATTTAAGAAAGGATTAAGATAAAGGCGACTGCAAGGAAGAGTCCCACTGTTTGAGGCAACACACAAGAGACTTGTGATGACAGTCAGCAAAAGAATCTTTCGTTGTCGTTTCTAAGTAGTCTGGCATCAAACATCCCAAACTGTTGTAGTACTTTAATTTAGTTAATTTAATTTTGGCTCTGTGGATATAGCTGAAAAAGCTAAAATGTACATCTTAAATAAAAATCTAAACTTTAAAAATAACAATTTCATTACATTTTCTGCATGGAATTTAATGAAATGCTGAGATATAGACCGACTGTATATTTTTTAAAATAAGATTTTCTTACACCCCTTAAAATCAAGGCCTTTGTGTGTGCAACAAATGTCAAGAAACAGAAAAATTGATTAAGTGACTAACTGTCTTTTTGTCAAAGATGAAAATAGGTTAGAATATCTTTCCAAAAACAGCCTTGTTCCAGAAGCATCCCTTCCAAATGGCCAGAGGAAAGTCACACCCCTTGTTTTCTGAGCAAAACAAATCGATAGAGCAGCTTTCTTATCTGTCTCCCAAAGGTTAAATGCTGTTCTCCTCAGAATTCTGGCCTTTCTTCAAAAAATCAAAGGAAGGAATTGTGTCTTCAACCCCCGGGGCAAATCAGCAATGGTCTGAGCTATTAGATTCGTGAAGGAGGCAATGGACAAAGAGGGAAAGCAGCAAATCTGTCAGCTTTGCAAGCCTTATAATTTCCACCACAGCAGCACCAATCAAAATAAGGCCCCGGCTTGCAGCTTTGGCAGATATCCTGCTCACTTGTCCATCCAAGTTGACAGCACAGAACGATTCATGCATACTCATATTCAAGTGTGGAGCTGAAACTGAACCCACAGCCTTTAATTGCTACTGCAATACTCAACTAACAGAGCTGTTTCGAATGCCGCAGCAAATTTGGCACCAAACTCTTGATATTTTTCTTCATAGACCATCTGTCTCTGGTCCAGCAGTTCTTTTTCTTGTTTTCTGATCTGACTGATGCTTAATGCTGAGACATGAAATGAAAAACAAGGGACTCTGTTACATTACTGTGTGCCGAGTCAGCACTTTGTGTGTCACAATTGGACATGTATGCTCGCATGGTTGCTCACATACTTACACAATGGCTGAAAACCTGCTCTTTCAACTGACCTTAAATTAAACTAGGAATTCATGCTCTGGTGATTTAGAGAGGAGCCATTGTCACTGACACTATACCATCCAATACCAATGATTTATATTCTATTAAAAAGTACCAGCAGTCGACACACTCCCTTCTGTGAAATACCAATTGACAAGCTGTTTTGGAGTCTATCATGAAATTTGTCACAAATGTTAAAATAATTAAATATTACACAATACAAACAGTCAGGTTTATCTGCTAATCACAGTTGACAGCTGAAACTGCATAGTGACTACAGTCACTGTGACTAGTTTTATTTAAATATACAAATATATACAAATATCTGACTAAATGTCCCATTACATAAAGAGAGATGTCAGTCATAATCAAGTGTTGCTGCTCTTCTAGAAGTGTGTGCATATCTAAGAACATGCACTTGGAACTGAAACCCTAGTATTTGCCGGGAACTCCAGCTAAAGTCTATAACCATTTCCTGGAAAATGTAACAGCAAGAAAAACTGATTTTTAGCTTGTTTGTGCTGGTGTGTATGATCATATGTATTAAAATAAAAACACTTTCTCCAAACTTGCAACTACAGAACTCTCATATCTAAATACTGGAGTCTAACCGTGAAATAACATAACTGAATCAACCTTTCAGCAGCAACAACTTCTTCCAATTACTATTGATGCTAAAAAAAGAAGCACAGCAGGGTGACAATGGCTGGCCCTATATTAGAGTACAGAGCAACACTGAATGGTGGATCAGCGAGTTGCTGCAACAAAACAAGAACAATGTTCCTGCACTTTAAACGACCCAAACAACAAGCTGGTAGGAAGAGAGTTACCTCCCCCCTGCGACTAGCCACATCAAGTGATATTCTCTGGTTAGCAGTGTAAAGATGGTCAGACGATCCCAAACAACAACTTGCACATTAAAACTATAAAGAGGAAATGCTAACCAACCATTGTGTATGTTCTCCTAATTCACATGCTTATGTTTACTGTGCATGTTTGGCTTGTTGCCCTGTAGTGTCTAGCAGTTTGTGTTGCACCAAGCTGCATGTGGTTACACTTACACACCTGAGAGTGCTGTCTGGACATGAGCAATGACAGAAAGAGCGACCTCCCCTCCCTCCCCAACAATCAAAGCCTACACCCCAGTATCTTTCTCCCAGCAGGGTAGAGGTTTGCCTGCGAGCACGGAGGGATAGATTAGAGAAAGGAGAAGTTGGCGGAGGTAAGTGGCTATTGTCTACCGAGCTTCTGTAAACAACAGTAATGATTAAGGGAAGACAGTATGTGTGCAGCTGTATGTTTTAGGAGAGTCTGGGGAGATAACAGTATACAGGAGCCTGTAAAATGATTCTAATTCAGAGTGAACAGGACTATACAGCACTATAACAGCACATATGCATATTGCAGCAACCCCTCCCCCAAAGAGGTCCCCACACAAGTCTCTCAGCCTCGGCACTAATCTCTTCAAAAATGATTAAGCTATTGGCGGGGTGTCCCAACAAACGTAAAATGGCAATTTCTCTTCTCTAACACCCAATTTCACCTACGGAGTAGTGAGCCGAAGGCAGCCATAGTATTTAGCTGCAGAGAGATTATGGAGGCCAGATAAGGAGAAGCCGCTGAATGTCTGAATACTTATCACAAGCCCGCTAATGATGAAGTGTGTTATCTGTGCTATGCTCAGCGCTCCTCCTCAGCTCCCCTCTCTCTCTGCCAGTCAAAGTTGGGATGGAATGATAGGTGACAGGAAGAAAAGAAAGTGACAGGAAGAAAAGAAAGTGTCAGGATCAGCATTCCTTGTTCTTCCCAGAATGACAATGTTTGAGGCTTTTGTGCTGCCCAGTGTTCTGCTCCCTCTTTTGTATTTTGAAATTGAACACAAAAGGCTGAACCATATTGAAAATGTACAGCCCATCTCATACTCAACTGTGGTAATTTCATCCCACACAACATCACAAAGGCTGCAATGGTGCCAAATTGTGTTGCTATTTTGGTATCATTTCTTTTTCAAGCAACGATGTCCTCAATCTAAATCATTTCAAAGCCCACTTTTAATTTACAACAGCCACAGAAATTCTCTTGGAGTCCAACAATGCCCCCGTGCAAACGCTTGCCAAGTGTGGTAGATTGCATGGGCTTGCATTTACATGGTGGAATCATAAATCCAGTGCAGCTATCCAGCTATGAATAAATCATGCCGAATGTGAAATTCTGCCACAGGAAAAGCCCTGTGACTGTGTGTGTGTAAGAGACAGAAAGAGAGTAAGTCACATCTTATGTAACAACCAGGACTGCATTCCCAGGCAACTTGTTAGAGGAAGCCTCAGAACTGTTCCTGGTTGCCGTAGCAACACTCTCTGAAGTTCCCATCCTTTGCTGCAGCCATTGAGGAGTTCAGGACAAAATGTGAGATCATTTGATATTGTCACACTGTTATTATTTGCTGGGGTGACGTAAGTAATAAGTATATCAGATGTTTTTAGTGCTCAAGTCAGCAGCAGGTTCAGCAAAGTATCAACTACTCAGGACCCAGCTTATGTTTCCCAGAAGATGAGAAGGTCCAGATCAGCCCTCAGTCCCCAGAGACAATCTCATCACAGAGCTGATTTTAAAAACACTCCAGGTCCCCCGGGCCCTGCAGGCATCCACACTCCTCAGACTCAAGAAGACAATTGAAATCTTTCCCCTCTAATGCAATTTTCCTCTCTGCAGACCACAGCAGCCCAGAGACCGGAGGGTAGGGGCCGACCATAATGACTTTTTGGAGATGGAGTGATACCGATAGTCCAGTTCAGATCCTTGTCTCTCATTCGCCCTTTTCTCCAAAGTAAGCCGGAACATTAGAGGCACAAAGTCAATCAGTGTGTTAAATGATTTGCTGTGATGCTAATCTGGACAAAATTGGATCGGAAATTTAAGCTTACTGACAGTATTTGAGGGTGGAAACAAGTACTGATAGAGTCCAATGCAAAGTCTTTATTACCGTATGGATCACATGCACTGTATGTGACTGTAAGAATTAAAATACTGAACTTTGCTGCTACACAAAACCTTTATAAGCTCACACAGACACCAGAAACACCAGAGAGCATCCACGTGTTGATCTGGATGGAGGAAGGTTGCATGTCGCTCTGGGGAGTGGAGGTGAACCTGGACACATCTGACAGTAAAATGTAATTAGTGTAAGTGCCTGTCCTAGTGTTTTACTGGCCTAATTTCACAGCAGTGAAATGAAACAAGAGCTATTGACAATGCCCTGAGTGCACTCTAAATGCATCATACAAAAAATATTTACTAGCCAATGCTGAAGTGGCCAAATTGCAGATATAGGCACCCCATGGAGTTGTTCTGATCAGCTTGTTAAGCGATGTGGTCCAAACAGCTGCCACTATTAATACTGATGTGCTACACAACAAAATTGCTACATTGCAAAATTTTAAGTTAATAACAAACATTGCTGATTTTCAACCAGCTTTGTAGCATTACAGCGTGGGTAGTATACGAAAATAAACAATGTTTAACTTCCCTCCATGTTGCCTACAACCATAGCTCCCTGCAACTGATTATCAATTTTACTATTGATTAGTCTGCAGACCTTTTTTGATGAATCAATTACTTGTTTAGTCTTCACTCATTTGCATTAAGCTTTAATTAGGTGATCAGCTTTTGTTGTCCACCAGACAGTGGTTCATCACAGTACCTCTTGGTGCAAGCTAACCACTGACACTCGAGAGACAAAGGTAGCCGGGGGCCCTTTTGGACGGGTCTGTGTGAGTGATAACCATTCGATGTCTCTTAGTCATCTTGCCTCTGCAGGCAGCCCACCTCCAAACCACATGATTACTAGTAACAATTCAAATGGAGTATATAATCAGTCGAGGCGGTGCCAAGATCTCAAGGAATCAGAGGGGTATAAGAGTTATAGATATAATCTGTAGTCCTCACCCTACACCGGGCTCACACTCGACCGTCTCTCTTCTGAAACAGCCACAGACTGGATCTGATTTTAAATTGCAGTCTGTCACCTGTCCTGTCTTCTAGTGCTTAAGTTATTGCAACAAGAAACAAAGACTGATATAGAAACACAACAAAAACCAAACCAGAAGCGAATGTGTTGAAGTATTGAATTGGTAGACAAGCCTACAACCAACATGTCTTCCTATTATCGGTTGAACTATCTCCCACTTGATCACTCTTTTTATTCTTTTTCACCAGCGTCGACTGCAGCCATCTTCATGCTGGTAATCTCAATGGCATAGCCATTTTCTGAATGTCAGTGAGGTGAGCAGTAAGTACAAATTCATCAATGTCCGCCCTATGGTTAACCCATCAATGTATTTGTGTTGGACAATCTGTGTGCTGTTCAGATTTGAGACGAGTGTTTGAAGAAGAGTTGGAGGCAATCAGGGAATAGGGAGTGTGAAATATTCATTGTCAGTATTCAGTTATACTAGCAACAAATGTTTTGCTGGAATATTCACTGTGTGTCATAATAATGGAAGATTTGGAATATGCAATTTGACCTTTGCAGTATCACTGATCTCTTTGGTGTTGCTGCATAGTATGTACTTACACCGCGGCTGTGGCATCAGAGGCCAGAGCGGTGTCGTCCACTAAATCGGAAGGTTGTTGGTTCGATCCCTGGCTCCTCA
>NW_023339873.1:15990565-16010379 GCF_004916995.1 Morone saxatilis
GCTCCTCCCGCCATGTGTCGAAGCATCCTTGAGCAAGATACTGAACCCCAAATTAAAAGCGCTTTGAGACTAGAAAGGTGCTATACAAGTACAGGTCCATTTACCATAGTAACTTAAAAATAAAATTCAAGCAAGTAAGTGCAAATGAACTTTTTAGGAAAAACACACCTTTAAGTTTATCATCTGTTCTCATTGTGTACCAAAACAGGTTTCAAAGTTAGAATTTATGAGCTGCTGATAAAGTTTTTGCCAATATTTGGTCTTACAAATAGTCATAAATATGGCTGTGAAGCTAAACAACTCAACCTTCAGCTGAAGTTCAACACAGCTCTAAAAGCATAACTGTTGCAGTGCAACCACTACCACAACAGACACCCATCCCTCCATCCACACCTGGTCTCTACAAAAGCTCTCCTCGTTCATTTACTTCAGGATTTGAGCTGGAGGTTGCTTAGAAACAAAGCTCAAGCATATCACAGCCAGGACCGGAGTGTTTGTCTTTGCTGGGGGCCACATACAGTGCATAGAAAGATGTGACAGTCGTACAGTGTAGCAGCCACAAGCTGTGTCCCAGTTCAGGGGCCTGATCCTCAAAGGTCTGTATTTCTAGAATCAATACGCTGTAACAGGCCAACAATGGCCATCTCATGTCAAAGGCTTTTCCAATGAGCCTGAGAAATACTGCCTTCCCTTGTCCAAATTTGGAGAGGATGTCAAATGTATTCTGTCTATATGTACAGGTCAGTTGTTAAATGGCATGTTCAGGAGATCATCCCCAATTTGTAGTCAGAAAGTCATAAAATAACATGGGACCATCAAATTTAGTACGTATTTACAGGTACACTGTAAATATACCACATCACATCAACGCACCAATGAAAAAGCCACTGCAGGATGTAAATAATAGAAACCAGACATAAACTCCAATGTTGTTAGTAGCCTCGATACATCACTTATATATGGATCTATTTACCACTAACCTGGTGCTATATTTGCCTATTATCCATGATGTGTTCAAGTTAAACATAGCAACACATTCTGTTAACTCTGGTGTCATAAAATCTGTCTTACTTTAGCATTGGTATTCACATTTTGTTGGCTGCACAAAGGCAAATACCTGATGATAAAGTTGAAAATGTTTGACTTAATGAACTGTTCTTTTTGAGTTCTTGGAAATGCATATCTGTGATAAAAATGATAAACTCGTTGTTCAAGGATCTTCTCTGGCGTCAAATTCAAATGGCCTCTTCGACCAAAACCCAGGGGTCAAAGTCATTCACAAGGAGTCACTGGACAGCTGGAGAAGGACCAAGGAGGTCATCTGTATCGGATGCGACACACCATCCCTGAACAATGACAGGGGTTACAATCTTCCTCTCATATACAGCCCACCTGGGTGGGGAGTTTGTGGCTGGGGCTTGGACCTCCGGGTACTCCAGATTCCTCCCACAGTCCAAAGACATGCAGGTTAATAGATGACTCTAAATTGCCCACAGGTGTGACTGTGAGTGTGAACGGTTGTCTCTATGTGTCAGTTTTGTGACGAACTGGCAACCTATGCAGGGTGCATCCCGCCTCATGTCCATGTCAGCCTGGATCGGCTCCAGTCAACCCTGCGCAGGATTAGCGGTTATAGTTAATGGATGGATGTTATCGTGTGATTTGATGTTATCATGTGACTTCAGTCCTATTGTGGAATATGGTTGAAACCTTTGGGAACAAGTAAGTGAACATTGAGCTTTGAATTGTTTTTTAATCACAGATAATCAGCAACATCAAACAATTGAAAAAATCCACCTTCTCAAATGTCCTATTTGGTGGTTTTCTTAGTCCTCAGTGGCATTAAAATTAATCTTTCTGGACTGACATTTTATGAACCACAATGAAAATAATTGCAGTCCTAGTCTCATTTGAGGAGGAGGCAAAAAATTAATTCTGACCTTTAGGTCCATCAAAGTGCCCACCATTGTTGGCCCTGTCCTTCAGAGGATTTTGAGGCTGTCACACATGTGGATTATGACAAAATACATTTTGTATTTTTTATCAACATGTATTTGTGTTGAGACGTTCATAAAATACACATATAGATGCTGCTGTGAATATAAAAATTGCTATAGTTATAAAACATGTAACACCAGCTGCACACTATAAAATGTCAATGTCAACATACACTGTGGAAAATCCAAATTAGCAACAAACAGAACAAACGCTGGGTGTACATGCTGATCAAAATGTGCTGTAGCTGTGGATTTTTCAGTATTTATTGGTATGGATAGTGAAATTGCACAACATCTGGGTGGTCTGTTCCTTAACTGAAATCAATTAAAGTGCCTGTGATATCCCTCCCACTCTCATTTCCATATGCAACAAGGCGAGCCCCCGAGGGTAACGACCGCCTCGTTGCATCACACTGCTTCCTGATTGGCCTCTAATGCTTGTCCTTGAGGCCTGTGCTTTGAAAAACTCCTGAATGTGATGTGTGCGCAAGCTGCAAATGAATGAGCCCACAACAATTACACCATGTACATTAAGGATTAGAATCGAAAGGAGAGTGAAGCCGCTTGGGTAATGCAGCTCGTTGACATTTTTTATTCTTTCTACCTTCTGCTCCTCAGCCTTGGAAAACACGAATTACAAAGTATTGAATATTTGAGCTGTGATTCAAAATCAACAAACTGTTGCGCTCAGTGAAGTCTGCATGAGAGTATGTGATCTTACTGTAAATGAGAAGAAGTGCTGTGAAGTCTCACATCATTTCGTGTTCAGAAAAGGCAGACATGGAGGGTGGGTGGAGAGAAAAGGGAGCCAAAGGAGAGGATGAATTAACGTAGGACAAGGTGAGGCGAAGCATGTAGCAAGGCATGCTTATGATGGATTAATGCTGTTTTGCATGAATTAACAGGGAATATATGAAACATGCTGTGAATCTGTTTCACTCAATGGTCAATTTAATACGATTTAATACCTAATTATGTTTCACTTGTCATACTTTAATGCCGCCTGAACGCGAACAATGAGAGGTGGTGATTTAATTGATGCTGGTCTCCTCGTTGAGCAGTCTGCTAATGCCATGGGTTCTGTCAATCTGATAAAGGCAAAGATAATAACTCATTACCTTGAGTTATTAATGTCGTGTACTCTCGCTGAGTGCGGGGCATCACTCACTAAGTCCTATTGGGCTGCTTAGTGCAAAACTTGATCACAAACAGATTAGGAGCGATGGAGGGATCTATTTGTAAACACTGGCTGTGGCTCCATTACATTTACAGGAGGGAAGGGGCAGGCGAGGTCCACAGAGCTGCAGTATAAGAGGATATAAAGTTAAATGGTACTGGGACTAATTAAAGTGCTTATGGGTTTTCCCATGAGCGTGAAGAGATACTTCAGGGTCACCAGATAAGTGTGGACTGAGTCAATAGCAAAGGTCAGTATGTCTTGACCTCAACTGCTCCCGTTTCTCTTGATTCCCCAGCTCACAACATGATTTTTTTTCAGCCTGAGAGGGAGCTCTGAACTCCAAGTTCTCCTACAATTGTCCATACAATTTTGTGATTAGAAATGGATCATCAGTAAAGTGGTATATGACCAGCCGGCACACTTGCATCTATGCTGTACTGCATTTCTTAATTTTCAGACATCTTCAGTGGGAGTTGAAAGTCATAAAATTAATGTTGCGGTGTGAAATATGCTACAGAATAGCTATATGTCAGACATATACATGCTCTTTGATTTAACAATCAGAAAATGTTTAAGCACCACAAACCTCCACTCAAACATGCAATGTCCCGTATATTATAGGTGAAACTTGGTCATCAAGCAAAAACACACTGAATTTTTGGGGTCTTTATCACTGTAAATTAAATCTAGTCAGTCTCTTTGGTCTGATAACACGATGAAGGCCCTGGTAAGACATGGTAGTAACATGCATCTTGGGTGAGCCGATTGCAAGTGGACAGCTATAAGTACAGGTGTGAGTGGGTGGTCTGGGCAGCATGTGATAACATTCTTTTAGCAGTGTGTACATAATGTGTCCTGGGCCACACTGAAGGACCGCCTACTCAACTGACGTCCTTTAAGAACACACAAAACATGCTGTCCGTGTCTAACATTTGGTTCACTGCAATGCAAAACTATGTGTATGTAACTACATATCCCCAGACCCCCTGGAAAAATTACATAATTTTGAAAGTTGTTGACTGAGGAGAAACTTTTATAAACTTTGTGAAACAATGTCTACAACATATTCTTAATTATTTGGGCCTTCTTGTAAATTGTTATTTGTTATACAATAATTTCTTTCTTTCTGTGTGTAAAAAACATTGTGTCCATTTGTCCCAGTGTGTTGGCTGAAGCCCTGCAGCAGAGACTCTCCTGCAGGGCTGCTGACACCATAGGTAAAACACACAAATTAGGCTGAAAGAGACACTGAACTGAAAAAAAGGAACAAATAATTAAATCTTTGTATTGAACAGCCAAATGGAAAGTAATAAAGGGCATTGACAAAATTCTGAGTAGGGTACAGCCCTATTGTGTTTATTTACATGTAGAGCGGGGAAGTGAGAGAACGTGAGTGTTCACTCAAGACACATGTGGAGACGCATTACCAGGTCTAAACAGGGTCTAAGAGTCTTCAACGATGTTAGCAGCACTTTGAGATAAATACACTAACATTCTCACAGTGACAATGCTGATGTGTAGCAGGTATAATGTTTACCTTGTTTGCCATCTTCGTTAAAACTGTGAGCTGATGGCGCTAAAGGAAAAGTCAGGGGCACAAATTAAATGATAATAAAAATAACTTGAAGCTCAATATATATAGAATATAGAAGCCAAAATGAATGTTCCTACACAATTCAACTCTTTATGTATGGCACAAACACATGGTCATGGGAGGGATGATACCATCTACCCACCTCCTCACCTCCCACTGTTAATTAGAAATAACAATAATCATCATTATAATAAACCAACTTCTATCAAGCAGTCACTGCAGCCTCACAGCTTGTGTCATCCCACACCTAAGAAACCATGAATCAACCTCTCTGAATCAGACAGCAACTAGAAAGAGACAAAGAGAAATTTCGAGAGTAATAGAGCTCTCTTCAATCCAGACAGAATTCTCATTTAGCCATCAACACGTTAGTTACAAATTTGTCTGCTGGTGTCCAGTTGTTTTAACCAAGAAGCTCGGCAGATAAGTGGCTGTGCGAGGGGGACTTTACCAGCTTAGAGAGGTCCTTTGGGTGCCACAAGGAAATACCACAGGTTGCATTACCTGTACAGAAGTGCCTTTAAAGCTGACAGTGATGGATTGTTTGGTTTTTAGAATGAAAGTTAAGTGGGGCTAGCTGTCAGAGTGTGCAGTGTTTTAGAGTAAACCCAAATTAAGTATCTGGTGTGCTCTTTGAAATTACTTCGGGCGAGCTCAAAGGTAGTGACCCTGCTGCTAAAAAATGGGCACATTATAAGAATGTCAATGCTGCTGGAATCATTTCACAAATCACAAAAATGCAAAACAGGCTTAAATCCACCTCCACATGATTCTTGACACTTAATCCAAGAAGTCTTGGCCAAGAGTAATGTGAAAAATGTGTAAGTAAGCAACAGGGTGTATTACATTTCACTAAAACACCTCTGATGGAAGGCCATGAGCCATGGCATGCATCCATCATCCACGGCACCACACCCTAGCTTCCTGCCACGAAGATTAACCCAAAGTGACCTCCACTGAGGCTGGGTGAGGAATTAATGTGTTCTGGCTTTGAGTCGTTATGAGGACCCTTTAGGGAAGCAGGGCCGCTAGGGTGAGGACACAGTACACACTATTAACCCCTCTGATCTTGGATTATTGGCACGTCGGACTGATGCTGGTTATCACACACAGACCCGTCCAAAAGGGCCGGCTATTGTGTCCCGAGGTTAGCTTGCCACAAGAGGTACTGTGATTGAACACTGTCGGTGACAACAAAAGCTGCAGTCACTCTTCTTTTCAGACTCACAGAGTGAATTTCCCTGAGAAAGAAACCAAATTTGAGGCAATCACTGCATCATTGGAGGCTCATATTCAGTCCTGAAACCAACAATCCCCAAGTAGTTACTGGAAGTATTTCTAAACTGTATCACCAATAAATAATTTCTAAATGAAGACTTCCAAATAACACTTCTCCAAAACTTGTGTGGGAAGAGAAACCATTTGTGAGAAAATCAGCCTCACTCACAGATGATTCAAATATTCCCTGATAGGGAGGATAGGGTACAGGCCAACCCAAACTCACAGAGGTGAAGTTTTGTCATAATTGTTGCTGAAAATAATGACAGCCCCTTCTAGCAGTTCATGCTGTGAGCATTGTTCCTCTGTCGCTTATTTATGCTCTTTGGGTGTGTGTTTCCTCTTGAAAACCAGGATGGGGGCGCATAAGATGTGTTTATGTTTAGCCATGAAAAGTGTGTCTCCAGCTCTAGGGCTGCACCTCCGAGGCACGCAGGCACGCCTGTCATAAATGGGAATGAGCAGCAGTGTTAAAGATTTGTGTTTAAAGTGCTCCTTGTATTTAAAAAGGGGCAGTTTTTAAATATATAAAAGGGAAAACACTGTGTGTTAGCAGTTGCTTGAAAGCTGGCAAGACAGCTCATGAGACACAAAGCGCCATAATCACAAGAAAATTAGAGACTGCAGTGAGTTATTGGCCTGAATTATTATGTAAGGTTTGATACTGCAGGATCCAGTTTTGTCATAGAGATAATGACAATGTTGTTTCCTCAGCATCATTCAATTTCCCTCGCTAAACTTATGGTCCTCTGAGCATATGTGTGTTATGTCGCTATCAAGTCTTAACCTGACTGGAGGCAATGAATTCTGGGCCAGTGGGAAATCTGTCTGACTTGCTCAACTCATTTTGTGTTCACCTGGGTTTCACTGAGGTTAATAGCTAATAGAGCTGCAGATAGACTGGTCACTGAAGTACTATATCCTAAATTCCCACACAGTGGATGTGCATGTACCCAAACACATCATTATAAAAAATTGTGTATTTGGCTTTCACATGAGCGGTGGGGTTTGCCTGCTGTCATTAGGAAACGGAGGGCAGAACAGAAAAGACCAGATGAAAAAAAATAAGCCTTATTTCCTGCTGGCTGACATGCTTTCAAGAAGCCAATGTCTTTTCCCAGCATTACCGAGCCAAAATATCGGGCTAAATGAAGAGGTTGCAGAGCATGATAATGTGATTTTGGTGCAAGCACATGAACAAGAGAGGAACAAAACAAAGTGAGAGGTAGTGTTTGGCAATGAAACTAGCACATTCTTGAATTGAGCAAAAAATAGCCCCAATGTTCTACAGTAGGATGTGTGATGTATTCATTATCTCCCACGTCATGGTGATTCAGTGTCACTGAAAGACTTACTGTCTGTCATAGGGCACAGAGGACTGAGTCTCCCTGTTACATAAAGGGATTGTGCTTCTCTGTGACCTCAAGCTGTTTGAGCTTATCAAGTTGTAAAGAATGCACCACAATAAACTGATGAGCACTATGTCATCGAGCTACAGCCCTCCTTGTTTTATGAGCTGCTCTGCCAGCACAGAGTCAAATGTCAATGACGTCAATTTGGTTGAAGTGAAAAGTATCGACCGTTCACTCAGCCTGCAAACTCATACCAAAATAAAACGCTGGTCAAAAGAAAACAACTGTTCCAGCAGGAAATGTTCAAGAGGTGGAACAATATGTGGAAATTCAGATGGGTGAAAACAGGAGTGTTCATGATTCACCCATGCTGCAGCCTGACAGTGGCCATCAGTCTTACACTCTCCCGATCCATTCTTCTGAGTGCGCTGAGCCTATACATAGCAACAGTGTGCTTGCGATTCCATAGCAAGCCGGTGCATCATCTGATATCTCTGGCCCTGTCTAACGCTTGGCTAGCCAAGCGGTGCATCTGTGGAGACTTCATGAATAAAAGTGAGGCAATAAACTTTGATTATAATCAAAAACCGATGCAGAGCTTAAATACGGCGAGTTTGCGGTGCTCTGTAATCACTAGCATCTCTAAGGTGCCATCATTTTAGGGAGCGGTGATTAATTTCCTTGGGGCTCCATACACATGAAGCCCTTGATCATATAGGCCAGGGCTGACTACAGAAAAAGGGCCAGCAGAAGAATGATGTGAAATGATGACATTGGTGGGTCAGCAAGGGAATTTTACGAGTCGCATTACAGTAATTGGTTCTTGTTGCTGAAAAGGCTGAAGAGTCCATGCCTCACTGGGTGGAACAAACTGGAGGGAAATTCCCACCTTTTGTCCCTGAGTGTGTGTCTTTAAAGAGGAAAGGGAATAGAAAGAAAGAGGTGGTGAAGGAGAAAGATAGCGATAGGCTCCCAGAGGCCAAGTTTTGGGTTTTAATAAGCAGCTCTGAAGAAAGAGGCAGTGGCCGGAGGGAGAAGACCTCGGCACTGATGACCACAGCAGTGTGAAGCAGTGGACACACTCATATTAGTAAGAAGACAAAAGCAGGACAGATGGAAGAGAAAGAGAGAGAATAGCCGCTGATGTACAGTATATTATTATTATATTGTCTGCGTTCATGTACTTCATTAAATTGATATATTCTCAGTCTCAGTCTCAGTATGTTGAAAACTTTAGCGGATGTTATACTGCTTTCTTAGTTTTTTAGTTCTTTTGTTTTTTGAAGTAGACACTGGTAAGATATTTACCAGCAATTAGACAAGTTCTTAATTGCCATCTTGAGGTACATAATGCAGTAATAAAAGCACATAGAGAAAGTGAAAGAAAAGGAAAAGGAGAGGGAATGAGAGAGACAGAGGATGAGAAACGCAGCATACAAGGTACGATAATCATGAACGACTGGTACCCATTAAATATCATTTTCCCACCTCAATCTAAATGTTAACGGTCGATTAGAGTTGACACTGAATTTGAACCTTTGCTCCATTTTTACAATGTTTGAAATAAATGTTTCCATATTGGTCATAATACTTGAATCACAGTGTCATTAGCTGTGTGAATATTTCATCTGTTTATTAGCCCTGTATTAATATAATGGACTGCAACTCAAAACAGGTACTTTTATGGCCTTACTGGCTGTCTTGCTAAGGGGTTTGTTAAAGATCCCCCACAGACATGTATTAAGACATTAAAATAATGGGTGTCTGATATGTGTTTCCTGCGAAAAATGTATAATTTTCGACATTTACATCCTTAAAAAGGCTTCTACCTCCTAAAAAATTCCACTATCTATTAATATGCTAATTTAGCTCATTTCTAAAGTTTTCCTGTTAGACAAAAGTCTCCTATTTGACTGTAAAGTACATTCTCAGTGTATGTAGACTTTCTACATCACGCTTGTATAAGTTCCAAACTGGACAAGGACTGACTTCCAAACTATTTGTGATGTCACAAATTATGTACGCAGGCCCCACCCCTTAAAATCTGATTTTTCAGCAGATGAATGTGAAAACATTCTTCTGTGTCAAACTCTGCAATAATCTTCTGCCACAGCGTGAAGATCAAACATCCAACTGTAGAAACAAGAAGAAAAAACAAATTTTTGACTGGAGGGGGAACATAATATATACTTATATGTAATCTGCTGTTTTAACTTTTAAATGAATTTTCGGTGGCAGAGATAAACTGTGCCAACAAAAACACCATGAATTATAATAAAAGGTTCAACAATAAAAAAAATTATACAACTGATATTTAGGAGAAAATTTCCCCAAACAAACTTTAACTTCAGCTCGCTTAACAAACATTTAACATTTAGCCAGACAACAACTCTCAAACTCAATTCTTATCCTATAAGATTTAAATCATAGAAAACATGGACTGACAAACCTAACCAATCAGAAAACGACAGGGACTGTTTAGGGCAGTGGTTCTCTTTTTTTTCTGTCATGCTCTTTGCATGCATCAATATTTATTAACCAATAAGAAATGAAAATAATTTTTTAGACAGAAATCTCTCCCTATATTGATGGTAAACTCGAGAGCAAGATGGGCTTTGTCGTATGACTTACATAACATGGCTTACATGTTTGCTTAACAACCATCACCTGTTTTTCTTTTCTTCTCTTCTGAAAGTTTATCCATCTTGTACATGTGCTTGTGTGTCAGAATACACTGTGCAAACCTGAACTTTTCCTTACAAGCATCAGATCACACTTACTTTGGTCGTCTCGTGGCCCTATACCCATTTTCGGAGGTTGAGGCGATTATGTGAATCGCTGCCTGTTGAAACTTGGAGACTTTTCAAACTTTTTGTTTGATGTATGATGAGTTCAACAGTTTGATAATTTGGGATGATTGGAGAACATGCTGAAATATGGCAAGTTTTTTCCAGTTTTGTATCAAGTATTGGCAACTAACCCAAAGTGAAAACATGCCATTTGTTCCTAATATTTCTCTATATTTATCCAAACGATCCAACTGGAGTGTTTGGCATTTAACCACCATCATGAAATGAGAGCTGAATGTTTTCTTCTGCACCAGGGGCAAAGTGATGACACCTCCCCCGGCCGATTTATACTACAGCCCCTGGGAGCTCTCCTAGTAATGAGACTATTTGCATGCTGACGGTCAGCTGCTCTTGTTATCACACCCAGACTCCAATAAAACCACATGAGCTACAGTGAAGTTCGAGGCAGCAATGAATTCACAAAAATCACTCGTTTTATTTACTGCGTTCTGTCTCAGAACATGATGCTTATGGGCGATAACCATACAAATATTTGGAGATATATTCATCTCTGAGTCATCTAAAAAAATAAGTATTGCATTTTTGCCAACAAGCTCTCTCTGTATTTTTTTAAATGAGTCATTAATAGGAGCATTTAAAAAACGCTCATCCAAGACATTCCCCTCTGAGTTGGTTCAAACTTTCCCCGATGTTTCTGCAGCTCATCAGTCTTTTGCCCGGAGTGATGTCAAGCTTTCCCCTCTCTATCCAAGGATTTTCTGAGCAAAGCTGCTCCGTATGCGCTCCCCTGCAGTCATTATAGCCAAACCTGGACAGCTGCTCACCTGGGAGACACACAAACATACCTACACACACACACACACACACACACACACAGTCAAGGCTCCTATTCTCACATGCAGCCTGATTGGGAGTGCTGGGGTTTCTTACGTCACATTGCAGAAACAAAATACTGAGAGTGGTGGACAGACAAAGACAGAAACTACCTCTGATTCGAACTTCTGCGAAGGCTGCTGGGGCTCTCTCAGTAGCTCTCTCTGGTTAGGTGTCTGTATCTTTGCCTTCTCATTACTCTAGCCACTGATTTTGGCGTTCGTGGTGACTCAGAGGCGGACAGATCGATGGCAGCAGAGTGTGAAAAAGGGAGAGTTGTTCCATTTCAATCTCCACAACAGATACATCCCCACACATTTGTCATGCCTGCACTCAAATTGAAGCTAGATTAGATGGCATGTAATATCTGAGGCGGTGCCAGCTATCTGCCACAACTTTCTCTTCATGGGCTCCTTCATTATGCTGGCCTGATAAGATTTGATATGTCACATACCTAACTAGAAGGGCCTCTTCGAGCCATTAAAAATTCATTTTAAATGTGCTGAAGGGTGATATAAAGTGTAAAAATATCAAAGTGTGAGAAAAGTGTGTGTTGAGTGACAATAAGTGGTGGTTTTGTGGTTCTCTGTGTGTGCCTGCAACTCGAAAGAGAATGAGGGGTTGAGAAAGCTGAGAGAGCAACTTTGGTTACTTGATGATAAGCTCAAAAGATTGACTGCCTGCTGCAATTTTCCCTGCTGCCTGGTGAAGGAAAAAAAATGCTCGCTGTTTAAATAGCATGTTTTCTTAATCCCACTTCACTGGTCAGCTGCAGGCAATCTTCAGATGTTATATTTTCTTCTTACTCTCCCTGCTCACTCCCTCTCTTTCGTTCTCAGATGGCTTTTAGTGACATAAAGCTGCTGCTTTGCCGTCCTCGCAAACACTAAGCCCCTGAAATGTGGTGTTGGCCTCCCAGGGATGGGCACGGCACTGCAACCCAGTGTTGCACTGTTGGCTGTCAGGCTGCTTGGCTGCTTGAATGTGTACAGTATGTTGTATGGACCAGAGCCAGATCTGCTGGCAAAGGCCAGCAAAGCTGCAGCCCAAGATCTAAGCTGAGAGACATGCCTTGTCAAGCCGAAGGCCAAAGGTCTCTGAATATGCCAACTCGAGCATCGAAAGCAGAAACTGCAGCTTTGTGAGGTTTCAACACACTGTACTAACATGGATAGTCAAATCTACTGAAGCTCTTACATGTTTCTCTATGTAATAATTTATATATGTCCCCTTGGAGAACATCAATGTAGGTGGTGTTTTAACTGCAGAAGAATGAATACATTATCTTAGTAATTACAATTAAGCACAGGTCAAAACAAACACCAAGGACAAATAGCCTATAGTGATTTCTTAGTAAAAATGTATTTTAATTTCATTTTGACTTCCTTTTTTATAACCAGAAACTACAGGAGCACAGAGTGCATTATGGCTGTTGAGCCACTGTGTTGTATAATGCACAGCATCAGTACTCCCCTCACACCTACCTACAAGCTTCCTCTATATTGGACACTGACCTTGGCCAGCGGTCTGGCATGCATCCTATTCGTCTAGCCAACATACAATGTAAATGGGTTTCTGAAAATTAAAAATCCATGCAGCCCAATTCAATATAGGACAGTGTTTCTGGGCACAGGTGGAATATGCATTAGGGCGTAATGATATTACCTATAACTCCACAACACCCCCCATTCTCCAGAGGAAATGACTAGAGGGGCCTACAAACAGTGCTTGAATATGGCGGAGTTGTGCAACACAACAACATTACTGAGAGAAAGCCATTTACAGTGCTGATCCATATAGGCCAACACTACAGAGCTTGGTACTTAATGGATCAAAATTCAGTACAACATGTAATATGTAGAAGCTTGGTTTCATTCAGTAGGGTTGGGAAAAGGACACCAAGGAAATATGGCATTATAAGAGCAATATATAGCCACCATGTCAACCTTAAATATAGTCTCAATGAGTGCTCGGATGCATCAGTTCTGCAAATACGTTGACAGTAATGTTCTGCATTCAGGAGTGTCCATAATCATTTGTGTCACCTATTACCTTTTGTCTCTTGTCATCTGTTCTTATTTCTTAGATTCCTTTGCTTTCTTATCTGTTCGTCAGACTTCTCCCACATCCTTCCAATCTGATATTATCATCAATATTTGTATTGCCAGATATGTTATCTGATATTGTCTAATTTGAAAACTATTCCAGTAAGTATTGGAGAAAGAAATTCTGGTGAAGTGATGTACATGGTCAATTATTTAACAGTTTAAAGTAATGTAACTTAAATATTCTTTAATAAATGTATTTGTTTATGAAAGCTACCTTCTGACTTTGGCATCGTCTTATTGGTGCAAAATTGGTGTACAATCTACATAGAAAAGACATACAGAAAGATAAAAAGTCAAAGATTCACTATATAGGCCACCATATCGGTCATTTTCCCCAATCAGTATCAGTATTGGTCTCAAAAATCCCATATCAGTCGAGATCTATAAATTACGTTAGCTATGTTGTAGGTCAGCAGAATGTCTGTGGGCAAGTAGTTTAACAGTACCTGACACATATATCCTGACTGGAATGGCTGGAATAACAAGTTAGTGTTGTGTGGCTCGGTCTTATCCACTTTGTTTCCCATTTACAGAGTGAGGCTGTGTAATTTTTTGTCAGCGCACACAAAAAGCGGAAAGATAGTGGAGGAGAAAAAGTGGATTAGGATTAGGATTGCACACCTAGAATAGCGTCTTTAATGTATCTGATTAATGTTCACTGACAAAGTATTCCATTCATTTTTACTAAAATACCTACTTATACCACATAAAAGATGATAAAACATTTTAATGTTTAGGCTTTCACAGCACTTGGTTAAGATTCAGGAAAAGGTCACCCTTCCCTCCCCTCGTCTCCTTCTCGGTCCTCCTTAATGCACACACGTCACCTCCATCTAACACCCTTCTCTCTCAGCCATTTTCTTTCTTTCTCACCCTCACAGCGAAGTTCAGGGTCTCGGTGAAGGTTCGGTTAATGATGACATGCTCTCACATTTCCGCCTGCTGTCAGTGAGTAAAGTGTCCATGCATCAGCTGAAGGACGAGGCTCTTATTTTGACTCAAAAGCAGCTGTGATTTCTTTGGCCCAACATGAGTAATGCGAAATGAAAAACAGACACCATATGTCAGATCTTGAATAAACTTATTTGAATGTTCGTTAAAGGTATTATGTGTTCCCTGGGTATGACTCTGCCTAATAATTTCAGTTTTGGGGGTTTGGAGTCACTGAGTGCCTGTGAAGGTGAGTCCAGTTTTCAATAATGTTTATGTTTAAGGCTGCCTTGTGAATGAACGTGTCCTCCCTGTCCTTGTTCTATAATAGCTACTATTCAGGCCCTTTGATTTCTTTCTCTGCAGCAAAGAATAATAATGTCTTCTCAGTTTTTCTGTGTTGCATAAAAGTGTGTTAGTTCATGTCACGGTGCTTCCTCGTTTTGTTGGCTTTTTCTCTCCACTGTTTGGAGTCGTGTCTTCCTGTATATCAGTTACCAATTTAGGGCACGGCCCATTTCACCCAGCAACCCAAGGAAAGTGGTAATTGGTGCATCTATAAAAAAAGAACAATACCTTTCGCTTTTCTGCACGGAGAGTCACTACAGAAAAAAAAAAGTCTAAACACAAATATTAGAGTTATTCAGTATATTGACAGAGCAGCTGTGTCTTTAGCATTTCAAGCTCTTATGTGGACTGTATTAGGAATAAATGCTTGGAAAACTGCAAAGCAGAATACTTCTGCATGACCAATTAGTTTTAAGCAGTACAAATTACTTAGTAAAAGCTTTAAAAGAAACAAACTTAAATTATTTAAAACTACACTTGGACATTGTAACATTGTAACAACCACTTACTGAAAAAACACATTACTGAAATCCCCTGAACCACCCCAAAAATTATAAATATTTATTTCATATCATGCTGTCACCAAAGATAGTGTCCAATAATGTTTTTATGTGTTGGTGTATGTGTTATGTGGTGTATATGTATTATGAGATATGAAGGTCCCAGCAGGATATGTTGCCCCTGGCTCAGCATTCTGCACAAAGACAAGGAGACAAGATGTGCAAATGTGCATGTTTGTACTTCAATCTCTCTGTGTCTTTCTCCATCACACCATTACACGCTCTGTGTCTCTTTCACAGGACAGCAATTACCTGCAGGCAATGAGATACTTGGTTGGACGTAAATACACTCGCTCCTTCTCTGACAATTCTCAAAGCAAACACAGAAATATAAAGATAAGCCCTGGATATTTTAAGTACTTCTGGACTCTAGTGACAATATGATTTATATTACTCAATGGTACTTTTTTGTTCAGTGAGTTAAACGCTGCACTAATCAATATTTTTATCTAAACAGTGACTCAAATTACTATGCTTCATGTCAAAGAATTTCTTATGATGACAAACCCACAAAGAATTATCTTCCGACTCTGCAGTTCCCCTCAGCTTTATACAGCGTTTTAGTTGCTTTCAGCTTATTATTTTGGTTTTAGTTTTGGGTTTTTTGGGCCAGAACTTTACTGTTTTTGTTCATTCTCATAATTGTCATCCACCTAGTTTTCAGGCACAGCAGCTGGTTCCACTGTACGCTCACTGCCCAACACAAAATGGTAAACAGACAAAGTTAACAACTAGCTAGTGAATCTAGTTGAGAATTTAGCTAAAAAGACAGATATCTGAAGACCAGAATAAGATATTTTCTAATTGCTGGTGGAGACTAAAACCTAGCTAAAAGGGAAATAAAAATCGGACTTACATTTGTCAGTTGTCCATAAATGCTAGGCACTTCAAATGAATGCTAATGCTACTGTATCTGCTAGGTGTCTAAATATAAACCAAAATTTAACACATCAACTTTATATACTGATAAAACATTAGTCTTGTGTTAGCTTGTTCTGCTGCTGTGTGACCAATTAAAGTTGATTGAACTATGTTTTTCTACTTTTTAGCAAAAAAAGAAAAGCCACAGTTTTCAAATGAATGTGTCTTAAAACACAGCAGTTTTTCCTAAATAAGTCTATACTTAGCATGCTTCGATTTAAAATCAGGAAATCAAGCATAATTAAATAATAAGTATTGAAGATTTAGTCAGTTAGACAGATTTCACTTGGTACACAAAAAATATTGAGGTTAGATATCAAGCCCTAGAGAAACACACACACACACACACTTTTCCCACTTTCTTAACAAAACCATTGTGAACAACTACAACACCCTCTTTCCAGGGCTCCCTCTGGAGATACACCATACTTGAGGCTCTGTGGCCCTCATGCCCTGTGCAACATAGAGCAACAGCATGCCTCAGGAGATCCCTTTTGCCCAGCTACACACACGTTTTGCACACATAAAATACTGTACACCCACATGCACACACATTCCCTGTCCTTCCCTCAGGCCTCTTCTCCCTCCTCTCTCTGCCTGTCTCAGTGGGAAGGTCACAGGCACACAGTTATCGCTCTCAAATTTGATTACGTCTTAATCCAATCAAGCAAAGCAGAGAGAGCACCATTGATTTTTGAGACAAAGAATAATGCTTATTGGGCTTAGAGGCACATGGCTGATTCCTGGACAAGGTTAAGTCCAGAGGGAAATATCATATCTGTCACTGAGCCTGTCACTGAACATGTTTATGGATTATATCTAGATTTACTCCTCTCACTGCTAAATGCAAAAAAGCTGTCAGCTCCTGTTGTGTTCACAGGTAATTTCTGGTCACTGTTATTTTGCAAGACTGTCAGTAGCAGCAGACTCTCATATGAGAGCCGACAACAGACTATAGATGAAGCAATAATGACCTGCTATAGCTGAGGAGAGGGACCCAAAAAGAATGATCATCCCACTAAATATGATCCATGCAAAGAGAAAGTTTTAGGAATGAAATGGGTGGAGACTTATGGGAATGATTTGCATTTGGCAATAGAGAATGAGACAGTGCCAGTAGCATGAGAAGTAGTGGCAAGCTTGAGAGCTAAGCAGCTTTCAGCTATTCTAAAATATCTGAGGCATGTTGTACACACATGAACCCACAAATATACATCTGCATGAGTGCATGGATGCTCATAGAATCATATGTGTACACAAATTGTAACATTCAGATGTGAAGCAGAAGCAAGAGTGGACAGCACTCTGAATATGTGTCCTTCAGCCTTCATGCTGTCGGTCAGGTCAGTAAGAGTAATGTAAAGTGCATAAAGATCGCTGCCTCCTGGAGTTGAACAACCACACATTGCAGTGCACTGTGCCCTTGTGACATTAAACAAAATCAAAGCCAGGAGGATGCTATCTTTATGAACATTATATTTTTTTTCTACAAGAAACTTAAAACCTGGCCCGCACCATTGCTTTGCTGAGATGAAGACTGAAGAACAGTGTGTCTGCAGCACAGCGTCGCCCCCGCTCCACTTCCCACCCTCCCCGAACAGCAAAACAACAAGCCGGGAGATGACGATGACAAGAGCTATTGGGGAATGGCGAGGCCCACTCACCTTCTGGTTCACCACACAGTGTGCACTGTGATTCTAAACAAGGACCAAAGAGAGACAACAGGAGATTAATAGAGGCAACACATATGTGAATGTCTATGTTTGTGCAAGTGTGTATGGGAACAAATATCAGCGTCAGTATCACCGCCCCTTTATACAGAAATGTTAACAACTGCTATTGAAGATTCAGCAACTCTCTTTCTCTCTCTGTCAAAAACAAATAAAAACAATAAAACTGAACAAACAATGTGGAGAACAACAAAGCTTTTTCGTTCCTAATGTCCTTGCAGAGCGGTACCCATGTGCAACATAATAGAAACTCAGCCACCATGCATAATATGACCATCAGCCACATGCGGCTGCATAAAAAGACAAAATGATGCAGAGACAGGCGTCAAAGGAAAAAAAACCCAAAACAAAATGAGAAATCATATTGCTGCAATTCATCACTGCCATGTGCAATAGATGCTGCGTGCCAAAAATTTGAACACGCAAACCTGGGCAAGACTCAAAATGTAAAAATTAAACTTTACACAAACATTTATGACTGCACGCTATCCATCATTTTAATTTATTTACATTAGGAATGACCCTTTAATTTAAGGAATAACATGCATCATGCATCTTCATGTAAACATAAATGATTATTCGCTATTTCCCTCTGTTAAGCTGCCCTTATTATGCTAATGCAAACATAACAGCACACTGTAAAGCCTTGAAATATAAATCAATATATGGGAATAACTGTTAATGAAGTATCAGATTTTCCCAGGAGCCAACAGAGTGTAGGCAGCCTCCGAGAAGTGCTCCAAGATTATTTTAAACAAACAAGATTATTAAATGGGTTTGTTTTTCAGAGACACTGGGCATAATGAACAAAATGACGATGAAAATGAGCATTGTCCTCAGGCCTTAGTTTACACAGACGGCCCCAAAACAGCTGTGGTGTGTCAATGTTTGTCTCTTTTCCCTGATGTAGCAGTGGCCATAAGAGGCCATGTTGTTTGTTTTAATGACGAGGCTTTCCATCTAATCGCAGCTAATTAGGGGCTTAATTAGATCAGCAGCAACCTTGGACTCATGACTTGTCTTATTCTGGTGAAAAACAGTAAGACAGCTCTTTTGATGGCTCAAATATCTATATTTAAGGGGATACAAACACAACAAAACATGTCCATAAATGCTTAAAATATAAAAGGGCTGCTTTTTCTGCCTCTCTTTCTCAGATGACCTTGCTCATGGGCAGAGTGCAACAAGGACGGCTTGGCAGACCAGCTGATGAATGAAAGCGCTCTTTTAAAAGTTTGTTGTCGCTGTCAGTCTGTGTAGGTTGTAAAGTGCCACGACCTCGGCGTCCTCTCACCACAAAACTGCCTGCTGGTTGTGGCCTGGGAACCGAGGCTGCAAAAGTCTTCCTGCTAGACTTTCAATACTTCTTTTAAATGCTTTTCTTCATAAGTGTCTATTGCTATCGGACTGTGCTGAGGACTGTAAATTCCACTGAGAAAATCCAGCTGTTATTGTCACTTTGTAGAAGTAACTGCATTGTGCTGTAACTTTATTTGGATTTCAAGTGCTATTTTAGGGCTGGTGGTGGTTGGGGTCTGAGGGGTTGAACCACACACAAACGGTACGGCGGACAGCTGAAGCCTGGAGAGAATTTACTGGTTTAATTAGTCTTTTTTACTTCCCACTCCCTACAGTATAATTCCACAGAGTCAAAGCAATTGGCTCTATTAGTTTGTCCTAGCTTTTTAAATTTAAAGCGCTTGAACTTCCCTGTGTGGAGCCCATAATTGATCTTGGTCAGGCTGTTTTTACAGTGTGGGAACTGTTCTTGGCTAATTCTCATTTGCTTTACAATTGGATGTGTAAAGCGACTGCCAGCCTTTCGCCATCAGCTAAACGTATTATGCTTCAGCTTTTGAGGATGAGGGAGTGTAATTTGACGCTAATTTGAGTCACTATGGACTATGGAGTCAAAGAGTTACATATTTGGTGTCTTTTAATCTGTGTCTGTAATCTAATGAGGCTAAGAGTCTAAAGCTATGCTGGTGACTGAATGCTAACAGAGGCATATTGGGGGAAATTAGTACTAAACACAAAGTATAGTAAGTATTAAAACAAAAAAGTTCCTGAAGGCATCATAAATGTCTATACCAAATTTCAATAGTTGTTGAGATATATCAGTCTGGACCAGAT
>NW_023339873.1:16010401-16025174 GCF_004916995.1 Morone saxatilis
AGATTTTATGGGGGTGTTAATTTACACTTTCATTGTTGCCTTTTCACATTTTTGAAGTCATATACACATGACATACACATGATTGAAATGTACAAACAAACAAACAAACAATTACAACTAGGGATTCATACTATGACCTTGTTTCGAGGTAAAACCACGATCTAATCAAGATGTTTTTCCGTTTATGCTAGATACCTAGAAACTGAAAAGGTTTCCAAGCAACTGCCTGAGATGCACAATCATCGCATATAAGGAGAGAATAAATAAGAGGTACAGAGAAAAGGGAGGAACTTTGAAGAAACAGAGTGAGAGATTGTTGTACTTGCATCAAGCCAAGTACTGAATACTTTATCCATACTGCCTTTAATCATACTTCATGAGAGAGAACAAAAAAACAATACCTATCTATGCAATACTATTTTGATACAAAGACACAAGAGATTATCTAACATCACATGCCGGTTTATTTCTGATTGCTAGTCTCAGTTAGCATGCTTTAAAAGTAGAGCAAAACTGGGCTGACATCTTTGTTGGTTGTGAGTAAACGAACACACAGATATTCACAGGGGTCTGTGGTGTCCCCTGGTATCAGCCCATCTCCAAACACAACATACACGGAGAGCAAATCCTTAGCCTTGATCTGATAATGTATTCATCCATAATTAAAGCCTTCATTTCCATATCAGCGCGGCTTGCTCACACCTTCCCTGTTGGCTGATCGCTCTCTTTTACTCTTTTTTCTCACTCTCTCTATCTTTCCCCAGTTCATATGATGTGTAAGAGATACAGGTGCTAATTAGCTAGTGCTAAGACTGTTCTTGGCTTTTTCACAAGAATGCTGCATCTCTGAGAGAGCACACTGGGTTATATAAAGCAAGGTGAGATGGAGCATGAAAACTGTGTGGTGTGACAATACAGGTAAAAACTTTATTCAGGGAATTGGTGCATTTCTCAATGACTTGGGATTTACTGTGAGGAACGACCCATGAGCTCTGTTTGTTTGCTCTGGGCTGGGCAGCACACAGATTGTGAGACACAAGTCAAATAAAGACTTGTTTATTGGGACTGGGTCAATACAGTAGGTGGTCAATAAAGGGAAGTACACAGTAATGTACAGCTAACACAGATGTGCGCTGACACGGATGAACTAACACGATTGTGTACTTACAGGCATGACCACACACAGATAAACTGACTCGCAGACAAGTATGCTTGAGCAAATCACAAGAACAACACACTCCCACGCCCTCAGCTTCTAGTTTCATCTATGTGGACGATCACCAATTTCAGTTTACCTTCCCCTTGACTGCCACAATCCATCTTCAGCAGGGCCCCCTGCGTATATGCAGCTTCCCCCTGGAGCTGATCTAGCACTTCTCAGAAGAGACGCGGTGCTGAGCGCAGGGCTGGAGGAGAACTCATCAGCCTGGCAGCCTAAGCCCTGCTTGCCTTTTCAGGGGCTAATTACACTGCATTGTCACACACTTTCACAGGGTATGCTGCATACACACACATTATGCATTGCACATTAACAAGCTTGGTCGTAAGTATGTAAGGTACACAACACTGTTAATACTTAAGCAATATTTATGAAACACTAGGGTTTGAGGCTTAAAGGAATCATTTGACATTTTGAGGAATACTCTTTTTCGCTTTCTTGCCAAGCGTTAGATGATGAGTTTAATACCACACTCTACAGCAGCGGGTTAGCTTAGCTTAGCATAAAGACTGGATCAGGAGGAAACAGCTAGCCTGGCTTTTTCCTATGTAACTTGCTTTTATACTTTTTGTACGGATTATAAATAAGATATATTCATAATTTATAACATGTACATTTGTGAGCTTTAAAAGGTGTTGGTGGGTGGATTTTCTACTTTGGACAGAGCCAGGCTGACTGTTTTCTCCTTTTTCTAGTCTTTATGCTAAGCTAAGCTAATTGTCCTCTGGATCCAGCTTCATATCTACTGTAAGAGTGGTATCAATCTGTTCATCAAACTCTCAGCAAGAAAAGTGTATAAGCATATCTACCAAAATGTCAAACTGTTCCTTTAAGTTACTATTTATACTGAGCACTAGAATCAAGTGAGATGTTTACACACAGGTAATATTTACTATCTCAGTGACATCATATAATCATGGTAAAATGTTTTATAATGTAGGTCATGTACTACATACAGTATATCCAGCTCGTAACACTAGTAGATTTATTGCATCATGGTGTAAAACATGATACTAACTGTTCATTTGGAGTTCACAATTGGTTATTCAATCAAACTTTGGTTTACTTTATAGCACACCTTAAAATCAGTGCAATAACAGCACACTAAAAGCAGCAAGTAGTACATAAAGAATCAAAAATAAATAAATAAATCAAAAAGCTACAATATCACTTTATCAGACCTGACAGGGAGTCTGCACCTCAATAAAGTGCAGTAACAAGGGGCTTGTTGTCAAAAATATTCATAATACTCCCTCATCCAGTGTTTGTGGATGAAGACACACTGCAAACAGCTTTACTGCTGTGTGAGCTCCACAACAAGGTGCATCAGAACAAAGGGTTAAAAAAAAAAAAAAAAGCTTTTAGCCTGCTCCTGTGGCTGTGCGTAGAAGAAGCAGTGGGCGGATTGGTGTGACGCCAGTGCAGGGATGTAAGCACGACCTTCAGTTACAGACAAACACTGTCATTCTGTGGCGAGTAAAAAGCCATCACATGTCAAGATGCATCCCCTGTCTATTTAGGAAATCTGTGTGTGTATGTGTGTGTGTACATGTGTGGTTGTGAGGCCATTGATGCTTTGAGGCAAGCACATCTTACTGCAAAAAGAGTTTCATAACACTGCTCTCTGAATTATTGCAGCTACAGAGGGTAATGGTAATGAAAGGTAGTGGAAACTGGGGACCAGGATCTGCTGGGGCACTAAAGCAACAGTCCCCTGGGATAAGCTAATGTCACTCCTCCTTCACATCCATGGTAATGCTTTCATCATGTGATCATTGTAGACTAGGCAAACACACACAACACACAACCCACAGGTAATGGGGTGAAAACTTTTACATAATTTACTCTGAAGAAAGGTTCAGAGGGGGTCTTCATGGTGTGTGAGCTCCAAGCTCTGTGCATTGGGTATCCAAACTTCTAATTGAGTATAGGTTTTCCTAAATATTATAACATTCAAATCCGATGTGTAATCATGTTTTATTAGCTTTTGTTGGCTCATCTAAATGAAAGTGAAATGATTTGACACATTCAAATAACAGGTGTGGACTATTGACTTTCTTTCACAAGCTACTTGCTCAATACTCAAGGCCCCGATTTAGCACTATACAGTTGACAAGCTTGAAATATTGATATGGCATGGCATGAAAGTTTAACCAGGTGAGTCTGACAGCTTGAATTGGCATGAGACAACCAGAGAGATTGTTTCAATAGTGAAGAATCGCCACTCTGTTGCTCTTGTTTAACTTCAGAGACAGTGGAGCCTCTTTGTCACACGGACAATACAGAGATCACATTAACCACACAACAGCCAAACGTTACACTTTGGTCTTTGGGTAATTCAAACAGTAATTATCTACAGCTCATATAATCTACCGCCAACAGCGTTTGTCATTTCAACCGGTACAAACTCCCGTCAGTACTGGCTACAAATGATGCTTGCTGTCTAATACAAGAAGAGGATGGATAAAAGGTTTTATAAGACATTGGACTACTTCAAGGTTGAGCAAATATGGATATTTTATGAACAGGGAACTAAATTAAGCTAATACTGGCCAGTCTGCACAAGAAAATAATTTCTGTCATCTACTCTAATGATCTGAAAATGTTTACAATGAACAGCCTTGAATATTATTGAAGAGGAACTTAAAACCAGGTTCAAAAGCAGTATTTTATTGCCCTCTCTCCAGTTGAAAGTTTTAATTAAAATCTCTTTTTTAACTCTAACCACATGCAAAAGTGATGTCACAGTGTACCAACACACCCTGGAGTACACCTCAACTGTTCACGCCTGCAGCACATGACACCACTAGAGGTCAGCAAAAACAAGGGCTTCAAATTACTCTTCAAAGTTTAAAGTTAGTTTTCATTTGTAATTAAGTGCATATCTGAAAGTATCAGCTTGTGCATGCAACACGTTAAATAATTCATACACGTAAGTGCTTTCTATGTATACAGTTTATAAGTATGTAAAAGGCAGCATATGGATGTGAAATTGCATGAATATATGCATGTGTGCCTGTTTGTGTCTGCAGGTGTGTGTGTGCGTGCATGCCCGCAGTGTGGTGTAGTACATTGTGTGGGTGGACACACTGTGTTCACACTGCGGGTGTTTGTACATGTGAAGCAACATTTCGTTTAGCAGTTTGTTTCCCATGTTATTCCCTGAGCCCCACACATAACAGCCTGACTGTGACGATAAGCGGCAAAAACCAGACAGAGGGAGGGTGAGAGGGATGGATTTGGGTGGACGAAGGGAAGGGAAGGTCGGTGAAAAAAGAGGAGGAGGTAAAACATCCTAGCGTTTTTCCATCAACCCCAAGGGCTCTTGGTCAGATTTATAGGTGGTTCCTTTTACCTCCTGGGAGGTGAGACGAGTAGAGAGGACCAGGGAGATAAATATTTTAGGGAGGAGGAGAGGATTGAACGTATAAGTCTGAGACTGTATTTAAGTGATTTGCTGCTTCTAACTGGTGCTGAAGTCTGGATGATAGAAGGAGAAGAAAAGGTGGATGTGTGTAAAAGAGAAGGACAGGTGAGGTTGGACAGATAGAAAAGGATGCAGGGCCAAGGAGAAAGAGAGAATTCTATAGACAGAAGTAGACAGAGGGACTTGTGCAGAGAGGATATTGATGGCCTCCTTCACGCCCCAGCAGCCCTCTGTCTTACCATAGCATCTATCAGGAGTGCTCGGCCCCGTAGATGACAATATTGACACCTGCTGAGGGAGAGAGGTTGTACACATCAATGACACGTCCCTCACTTCTCCTTCCCCTACATCTGCACATCCTCTTTACTCACTTCATCTTCCCACCATCGTTTCTTCTTAACTCTTGCCTCTATATGTTTAGGTTGCAAAGGATGTGGAACAAACAGCAACATGATGCGGGTCAGTTATTTATAACCGTCCACAGTGCATCCAAGGTCAGCTGATGTCAGATTGTGACAGGAGTTGAAGAGGGCTTTGGGTCATACAATGGCTACTTGCGGATTCAAAGTCTTTAACTTACAATCAGAGAGTTCCTAGAAGTGTAAATCATACTCAATTGGGTGTTATACACTGCACGTCTGTGTTCGCATTTAATTTACCTTACTACAAACTGCATCACGTGTGACATTTTTAACATCAATCTCAGAGAAAATGTCGAGCATCAACACTCATCTTTCCCTGCATATAACACTCCTAAAAAGCTTTTACAGGAATTGTGTCAAAAATATGGGATTAATAAAAATAAAATATGGCAAAGCAGACAGAGATGAAGAGTTTTATAACAACAGATGGTAGAAGAAGGGAAAAAACATGTTTATTGTCTTCCTTAAAGCTAAAAAGAAAGATTTTAAAACAGATATAAAGCTGCTCTATGGAATTAGCTGCTTTATTGACTGAAAACCTACACAGCATCACTGTTTGTTTCTGTGTTTCAGTGACTCATCATTTTAAATCCCTCCTTTCATAAAAGGCACTCTTTGCTACAAATCCCACTTCCACAGACAAAAATCACTTTCTTTTAACTACAAATATAATGTGTAGTGCAAGGAATATCAGGGGTTGATGTCTCATGACTGTAATTGCCATGAATCAATAAATGTAATTACTGTAGAGGTCTATTTCAGCTCATTGCCTCCAACATGTGTGTGGCATTGTGCTCAATAACAGTGGACAGAGAAGGAAAAAAAGGGTCTGTCAAGCATGAAAGTAATCAGCAAGGTCAGTGACAGTGGTACTGGGGCTACTGTCTATTATTCTTATTCATTCAGACATTTTATTTTTGTAGATACAAAGCAAACAAGACACGCAGAAGGACAAAGTGGGAGAAAGGGGGGAGGGAACACAGAGACAGGGGAAGTGCAATGTGTGGTGTGTGCATGAAGTTTTCTGCAGGCATGTCTTTTTTGCCTCTTAAAACTAAGGGGAAACACATGGCTCTGTTTGTTTCCAATGGAGTTTTTTTGTTCAATTATGGAATAAGGCAAAGCAATGCAGTTCTTGATTGAAGTGAGTAATTAGGTTTGAACTGGAAACTCATCTCATGGCACAGGCAGAATTTGTCAACTGTTTATAGAAAAGTCAGATTTTTGGGTCCAACAATAGACAATAAATTCAATAAATTGAGTCATTAAGATAAATATTTTTTGCTGAAGATAATTGGGCCGAGTGATGGTGACAAAATGAAATATCACAGTTAGGGCTGTGTGTCATAATTGTACTGATCAAGATGTGAACAGGCTCACAATGACAATGCTTACATACTGATGTTAAGCAGGTTCAATGTTTACCAAGTTTCCCATTGTAGTTTAAGGTGTCAGCATACTAACATTTGTTAATTAGCACTAAACACAAAGTACAGTAACTGGTATTAAGTCATAAACCAGTCCTCCAACCTCTGACCCTTTGCTTCATGTCACTCCCACTCCCCACTTTCCTGTCATTCTCAAGTTCACTATTGATTAAAGGTAATAAAAGCCCCACCAAAAAATGATCTTTAAAAATATTTTTTACATTTTTGGCATTAGAGGAAATGTCAGATATCACAAAGTTATTACATTTCACCCTGAGGGGGCCATGAATGTCTGTCCAAAATTTCATGGTAATCCATCCAATAGTTCTTGAGATATTTCACTAAAAACATAAATGTCAACCTGATGATGCCGGGAGAACAAAAGTCAGGGGATCACCAAAGTCGGTAGGATTCATCATCAGGGAACCAGGAATGTCTGTGCCAGATTTGGTGCCAATCCAAAACTTTGGTGGTGCCATAGGAAGGTCAGGGGATCACAAAAAGACATTAGGATTTATCCTCTCAGCACCATTGATGACACATTTTCATGGCAATCCACTGAATTGTTGTCAACACTAAAAAACTAATATATAAACCTGCTGGTGGCGCTGGAGAAAAAGTCAGGGGATCACAAAAACTCACATTCATTTGCACACCACTAAAGTATTATAAGTACAAAAGCTGGAATGAGTCATCTGCTCAGATTCGTTATGTTGTTTACTTATCAGGTAGTTGCTGATTTAAATTCACAAATGGAATTTTTGTTCTAGTTTCTTGTGTTTAGACAACTTATAAAACCAAACCCAATATAAATCACCTGTCCCCAAAACCACACACACACACCCCTCTAATGTGCCAGGACTTGAGAAAGCGTGTGTGCATGTACTGTACATATGACGTATGTGAGTCTGATTCAGAAGCAATGGCACAGTGTCACCGCACTCATCAATCTACTCGCGCTCCCTAAGGATGATGTCACTGGCACCGAGCCTGGCCAGTGGCCCACTGGACTGAGGGGACCAACTCTCATTATCTCCCGTCCAGATTTATAGGGCTGCCGTGCTCATATTTTACACTGAGGGACATGGAGGGGACAGAGGGAGAGAGATGGAGAGACAGAGAGAGTGGGAGCGACAGAGTATTCACTGATAAATCACCCCGCCTGACTATTCACTCTTTAAAGAAAACTCTTCTGGCTATCAGCACTCTCAGCAGCATCAGATATCAAGTGTGTGTTAGTGTTTGTGTGTGTGTGTGTGTGTGTGTGTGTGTGTGGTATTCCTCTTTAGACACCATATGCTGTCACTACAGACATAAACACTTTGTAAAACTTCACACACTGGAAACATCTGAGGTAAAGACATGCCATTCGATTTCTGTTTATTTCTCTCTGTTTCTCTTTCACACACAACTTAAAGAGGTTGACACCTGTGCAGATGAGTCGTGAGTCATCCCGTGCGGTAAACAAACACACACTCGTTGCATTCACTCACTCACAAAACCAGTCGTCTATTTAATTCCATCATATCAAAAGAAACTTCAAACGGCCAGAATCTCCATGTGTTGGATGCAGATGTAGCCGATAATTTGGCACAGCTAGGAAAAACCCTCCTCACCCTCTCCCTGCTCCAAACTCCCTCTGTCTCTCTCTCCATGTCACCATAATGTCACAACATTGTTCCACGTGATTGGGTGACTGTGTAAAGATGATAGATTGGCACCCGGTGTCTCCACACAGCAGATTTCAGCAGCTACACACCTGCTGTCTTTGGCGCGGACTGCTACGCCTGGGAATGGTACACGGTACAGATGTAGTAGTGCATGTGTTTGTGTGTGTATGTGCGTGTGTACTTTATAAGCACTGTCCAGGGTATTGCATTATGCTCCATCTCCTGGAATGGGCCTAATGGGCTGTGAGGAGAAAGCAGACGAAGCAGGCCCAGAGGCAGCGTACGATGTGTCTAACACCTGGTCAGCCATGTCACCGGTCGGCCATATTGGATGTGTGCCGGGTCCTTCTGTCTCTTTGTTAACTAGTAAATGCTTCCTTGGGAATAGCAAATTCTTAATGCAAACCAAGAGCCTGCAGACAAGCAAACTGTTTTGCAAAATGACAAAGTGTATTAAAAAAAAAAAAAGCCTGTATGATGAGCGCTTGTTTTGCATTACAAAACTAATAGTGTCATTCCAGAAAGATAATAAGAGTCGTTCTTAAAAAGATACAAAAACCTTCAGCTCATTTTGACGTCTATTATCTTTCCACAGCTCACAATTGCTACTGGGAATTACTCCTGGAAGATTTTGTAACTCATGATTAACGTAGTGAGGTGGAACATGAGGGTGAGGGGTCTGGGTGCTACATGGGCCAAATCCCCAAGCATCCTGTTACAGTGCAAAGTTTTTTGTAGTTTTTTCATCGCAACCACAATCTTTCCCTAATTTAAACCATAATTTATCTTTACTGTAGTTGCCATGCACAGATATTATAGAAATACACTGTTACTGAACACAACAAAATCATTTTTTTTGTTGCTAGTGCTTTTTCTTCTTCTTCTTCAGTTTTTTTTTTGGGCTCTTTCTTTAAATCCTTTGAGATCAGTATTGACATATACTGTAGGGCTAAATAAAACATCAGCATCACACAAACTGATTCACTATGAAATGTGGACACATACTGAATGGCCAACTGATGGCCGGGAGAGAAAAACACCAAGACACTGTGATCAAAGCAGCATTTGGGAGAAGTGCCCAACCCTAACCCTAACCCGCACACACACCAACACACACAAAACAAAACAAAAGAAGGTATGACTATTAGGTCCAAATATTGAAAATGTATGTAAAGTACAAAGCAATGACATTACAGTCTTCAGTAGATACAATACCAAATAGAGAACAAAAAATATATCAACACCAATTTGCCAGTTATCTCAAACAAGTAGGGAAGAGGAAATAAGGAAGACAGGCTTGAATCAGGAAGCCTAACACCCACACATATAAATCATGCTTGATGGTTCAGATAGAGGTGTTTTCTTTAACCATACTGAATGGGTAAGGATGTGTTTCCACGCACTGACGCCTGGTGAATGAATGTAAACCACGCTGTTCACTGGGCTTTCCCTGCAGCATGATGTTCCTCCGACCTGCTATCGTCACGCTGCGCGTAACAACCTCCCTGCTGCTGTCCCTCGGTGTCATTGGACCTTGAATCTGTGTCACAGCAGCTTGATGGAAAGACAATATAACTACCATTCTCCATGAGATATAGCCATTAGATACCGCAGGTGTGGCTGACAGGGGTAAATGCTTACAGTGCAAAAGGCAAAGTTCTACAAGAAAGCTGACACATGCTTGGCCCCGTTCATCTGCATCCGCTTCAGAATCAGAGGCATGTGGGGAATGCAGCAGTACAGCATTCAGCAGAAGGGTGTTTCTAAAAACTTATCACATTGTGATGACTTCAAAAGCTCACTGTGCTAAAGGCCATACAATTTGACAATTCATAATGGAAGAATTCTTCAGAGATGCTCCTTGTCCCTCTGTAGCCTAGCAACGACAATATAGCTCTTTTTTGCTCTGCAGTGTCGTATGTTACTGGAAAGGCACACCAGTGGAATGAAAAGACAGGGAAAAAAACTGTACCATCCCTGAAAAATGAGGAATGACATGTGAAAAGAGAGACAAAATAAACAAGAGAGAGAGAGAGTATATATGTCACATAAAGTGACACAAAGAAGTGAGGGGCTAAAAGAGAGAAGAGAGAGAAAGAGAAGGATTTAAGGGACACAAATCTTAGGAGACTTTCTTTCACACGGGCCTTTATCGTACACATGCACAAAAAGCCAGTGCAGTTATCTGAATACAGACACAAACACACACCGAACGTAGCTCTCCCATATGTGCAGACATCCCGTTGCCATGACGATGGGTAAGGAGGAGGAGGGGGAGGAGGCAAACGAGGTGTTTGCGGAGTCTCCTTCCTGTGTGCAAAGTGTTTTCCCTCACACTCTCTTACTTAGAGCAGATGCATAAGCATAACAGCTAATCCGCCATCTCCACCAAGACTGATTTAATGAGGCCCACTTCCATTCCAGATAGGAAGGCGTGCATGGAGGGAGGCTTCTAACGTGCTCTACTCGCTATCCAAGCCATGGCCCTCTCTAGGATCTGTTGATTATGCTTGAAGTCAGGGGCTGAAGCATGGGGAAGGGTTTATCTCTGACAGAGAGATGAATATTACATGATGCGAGGTCATCCTCAATAGATATGCTTATGAGTCATGGGGTCGAAGCAGAACTGTATTTGCAAATGCGATAAATATTACATTGATGGCCTCTTTTATGTCCTCTTTACGACTTCATAGCCCTGGCCATCTATCAGAGCATGTTATTTCATTCATACTCTGACGGCCCAAGAACCGCAGAGATTAAATCATTCACTTATTCATGCGGCCATTTATTTGGTTAAATCTCCTCAATTTTAACACAGTGTGGGCTCATCCGGAGGAGTGGTAGGTGAGTGACAAATGTGGGAATGGCACGCTGATGCAGTCTGCTCCATAAAAATTTTGTTACTGCTCCCTCAGATGTTCCCTACGCATTGACCAGTAAGCCCTGTGGATAAATGGGTAGTGGTGTGAAACCAGGCATGGATTCCCAGATGACACACATATACCGGCACATATTAGCATATGTCCACCCACATGCTAAGTTAGACGTATATGTTGTTATGTGCAATCATGCAAACATTAACACTTGTTTAAAGGTGGCTGACACGCCGTCTGAACAAATTTATTCAACGCATACATTTGAATAGTGACTGTCCATTGTTTCAGCTCTGCTCCTTAACAGAGTGAAAGCACTCTGAAATGACTTTTAGAGTATATTAGCCCTGACCTTGTGTTCAGAGTGCCCGGGTTAGCAAGCTCTAACTAGCAGGCTGACAGCACAGGAGTCCATCAGAGCTGTCTTTAAGTAGCCATGACTAAGTGGTAGCAGGTTCCGGATGGGGCCAGCTCAGGTTTTAGTAACTGCTGACAACCTGTGGTGAGTAAAATCCTCAAAGAAAACACAGCCATGTCATATATTGAAATCAGAAAGTGTGGGTGATTGCATTTTAAATGGAATTTGATGCTCTGGTACTTGAGTTAAGAGATGCTCAAGCTGTATCATTCATGCAACAATTCACCTCCTGCCATGCAATAAACAGCAACCTACCATGCTTCACTTGTAGTCCCTAATTCAGCTAATACAACTGGCCTGCTCCAGCTTTTATAGGTGGAAAGTCTGGCAGGTGCAACCACCTGAGGGTGTGTTCACACTGTTCTGCTTTATTTTAAAATGCCACTGCCATGTTTTCACTTTAAAGTCAACAGAGAGTGGCCACAGGGTGATTGGAGAGAAGCTGATTTTAAAAAATGAGTTGTGCCTTATTTTTAAAGCATGGTGGAGCACTTTTTTTGTCAGGGTCACTCAACTTATGTTTGCCATGGCTGGCTAGAATGACAGGCAAACAATTTATCAAATTAATCAGATATGAATGGTAATCAATTAAAGGTTTAAGTCTATTTGTAGAGCTCCATGTCATACAAGAGCCATTGAAAGTGCAAAAGGTAATTTTAACAAAAAAAATCCTCTCCTGGTTTCAGTTTCGCAGATATAACAATGTGCTGCCTTTTTCTCGGTTTTATATCATTGTAGATTACATAAAAGTAGAATATTTTTAGATTTTGGACTATTAGTTGAACAAAAGTACATTTGTGGATGTTATTGGGTTTGGAAAATTGTGACATGCATTTTTCCAAGTTAATTTCCAGTTTACTGATTACAAAATGAATCCATTAAGAAACAAAAGCAACTGACTGATTGGTCCATGCATTAAAGTATGATTTATGTGCAGTTGTTGACATTGTATAATGAATCATCCCGTTTTTTGGGGGTATTTCCTAATTGAATTGTCTTATGACGTGCAATGCAATTCAGCAAGTGTCATCTTGTTCCATTATCCAACTTGTACAATGAAAATTGGACAAGGAAGTTGAGAGCCGGAAACAGAGACAGCCTGCCTTCAAAGTAAAGGTTAAAAATCTGGATCAACAACTGAACATGAATTATGCTTAATGCATGGACCCAGTCTGAATCGATAACGGAAATCATTAGCTAATGCCCTACATCTAAGCCAATAGTATGTGCAATATGCATTCATATGTACAGTATAATTATTATTTATTTACTTTATTACTTATTAATGTAAGACACTATTTGAACAGAGCCTTAAATACTCATATTTGTAATATTATCAATTCAAGATGCATAGTGTATCTTCAAAATAAAATGTATAACATAAATGTATGTATGTAAATGTAATAAATGTATGTGTAACATGCTGCCGCACTGAAGATAAAACAGTCCAACTTACCCAAACTAACTGCTTGCTAGTATCAGAAAGGATACTAATGTGACACTGCAGTAAGTAACTAGAAAAAAAACATGTCTGTCTCTCTTATAGTCTTGCTTTGTTTTTAAATGCAGTCATATCAAAGAGAAAGTGAGGCCAGGTTTTGAGTTATAGTTAGTGGAGCAGGTTACATCCAAGTGAAAATTATGAGAGGATTAAAAATGAGCACATGTAAAGACAGAAAGAGATGAAAGTGTCAGAAACATTTTCCTCTCCGTGCTTGAAACAAGAGAGATACAGAGAAAAACAGAGCACCGGTAGACTCACATACTTATTTTCTCGGAAATGATTTATGACACTCAATAACAGGTGGGAAATCTGGTAAAAAAAATGGATTTGCATCAGCGTTTCACAGACGGTTCTCTTTTGGGTTCATGTTTAGTGGCTCAGACATCAATTTTGCTGAGAGAAAGAGATAAAAAATGTTGATTCTCATCTCCATTAGTCAGTCTTCCCTTTGGAGACAGCAGGAAGAGATTGATGGCCTGGTGAGAATAAACAGCTGGAACTTATGGGAGCGGTCTGTCTGTGTCAGGACAAGCCTTGAACTCCCAAGGATAAAAGTTGAGTCACAATTTGGCTGGTTAAGGCCAAAAACATGCAGTGATACATGAGTCTATCATCTAATTTACAAAACGACCAAGGGACAGGATATTAACTTCAGACTGTCTAGGCTAACTTTATTTTGGAGTTTAACTGCACGACAATACCAGCCGTGTTTGAGTGCTTAATATGCAGCATTGATGTGAGAAGCTGCATGGGAATAAACCAAAGAGCTGGTCTGAGTCATAAAATACAGATATGTGACTATTGTTCTCTGGCTGCAGCACAGAGACATGGAGTCTAAATCACAGTGACAGAGCTGTACGGAATAACTCCATCCAATCAAAGAACACTCAGGGGACAAGTGCACTTCGCTTTGGCATCATTTGCATTTTCCCCACAATGCCGGTGACTTATGCTTCTTAGATAAAAGCCATCATCCACTGGCAGTCTCTGGCACAGGGTGATTTAATTAATGGCAAGCACATCAACTCCCATATGTGGAACATGCCTGGGAGTTTGCTTGTCCATCAGCATCTGCCGCCCCTGCAACAAAATATCATTCCAATCAATGCTGTAATGGCTTAGAGGCCCCGGACCTAATCAGCCTGGCAGGAGCCACAACAGCAATGGCAGAGATGATGGAACATTTTTGCATGTATGTGTGGTCATGGTGAAGTATTCATTTTGTATGGGTCTGAACAAATCCAGTAACCCTGATGTTATGTTCTATAATAAGAGTTAAATGGTGTTTATCATGTATACACGGCTTATACATGAATAATAAGAACACCTTTGTAGTAAGAGTAAATAATACATGCATGGTGCAAGAAGAGGCAGGGATGATGGTGTGTTTGCACTCTGGTCTGCTTTTCAATTATTCCCACAGACGCTGCAAGACAGCATAAAAATTTAATATATGATGGCCAAGAATTAGAGTCCGACCAACATGGGATTTCTGAGGCCAATACCGATATTAAAAGGGGAGAGATTTTCTTTGTGGATTGTCCACAGATTTTGCACCAATATGACTATGCAAAGGTACTCAGAAGGCTACTTTCTTAAACAAATAACCTAACTTAATAACTAAATAATTAAAGTTAAATATTTTTTAACATGTTAAATAACTAAACATATACATTTTCAACCAATTCAAGTTGATGTTGCTGAGAGCTGCTTCTTCTCTTATTCTGTTCTGCTTGCTACAGTATTGTAAATTGTAGCGCACTCTACTGGATAAACTTGCAGGGACACCAATACAGTGGGGCAAAAAAGTATT
>NW_023339873.1:16025288-16025425 GCF_004916995.1 Morone saxatilis
AAAATCACATTGTCTAATTTTTAAAGAGTTTATTTGCAAATTATGGTGGAAAATAAGTATTTGGTCAATAACAAAAGTTCATCTCAATACTTTGTTATATACCCTTTGTTGGCAATGACAGAGGTCAAACGTTTTCT
>NW_023339873.1:16025525-16047444 GCF_004916995.1 Morone saxatilis
CTCTCATCTTTTTAAGTGGGAGAACTTGCACAATTGGTGGCTGACTAAATACTTTTTTGCCCCACTGTATTTTACCACAAGCATTTTTTTTGCTTTATATACCGGGGAAAGAAAGTTAATACATATATATATAACTGATAGTGGTACAATACTGATATGCCTCCAATAAGCCAATATAATATCGACCAGTCAATATATTGGTCAGGCTCCAGAAATAATGCATTTTCTTTAATACCCTCTAGTAATAGCTAGAGGGTACGTAGTCCTAAGAAACAGACCAACAATATAAAAGGACATCCTGGTGATGGGATCACAACCTCACAGAAGCCCAAATTATTCAGACTGGCACAGAGTAATGAAATTCAATCTTGTCTCTCTTCTATTCATTAAGAAAAGCAGGAATGATGCCCAGTGAGATAACTACCCATATAGGTACTTGAACTCTCACAGTCTTCATGGTAATTCTCTAGTATGTAGTGGTGAACATTATCATTTGAAACTGTTTAATATAGGTTCCAAACAATGGCTGAGTGTTGTGACAAGCCCTAAATGTTCTAGCTGCCAGCCTAAAGTGCAAGCTTTCCAAAAGCCCAGTGGACACATTGAAAGCTCGCTTCATATGCCTGCTAATGAAAAAAAGACCAATGCCCATCTGTACAGTGCATCTGTTCCCTGAAATCACTCACAGACAGTTCAGAAAGCTGACACAGCGATCCCCATTGTCATTCACAGAGCTGATTTGCTCTTGCGGTTGGCAGGCAAATTGAGAGCTGTCTTCGTCTCGCAACTCTTAGATGACACAGAGTTGTCCCCGGTTGATCTAGATCTGAGGTTATGTCTGGAGAGGTTGTCTCCAAGAACAGCTACCTGGTGGCATGCAACAGCCAAACTGGCACTCAGGAGGAGCTGGCAATCTGAAATCACAGAGGTGGGTTGGTGCTGATAATCTTCACTTTACTTTAATACCTAAACTCCCTCGAATTATTTTTTTCACTTGTTTATTTTTATAAACCTTAGCCCCAGTTTGTGCCTCTTGTGTATTTCTTTATCACTGGAGTCTTAACTTGGGAAACAGGTTAAAAAAAATGTTTTTCATCATGCAGAGGGTAAAATATTTTTTCATCTAGCTGGTTAGAAGAGTCTTTGAGGATTCTAGAAACATCTTCAGTACTGTGGTAAGTGTTATTAAACGACCCTCTGGGTTTTTCAAAGATCACTGGGTATTTATTTTACAGAAAAATGGATGCTTAGCTTTGTGACTTGAATTTAACAGCAATGCATGAAAGGTACAAATGATTATTTTCCCCACCATAACCTAGTTCACATTCTAACAGCTAGTAAGAGTACCTTCACACCTAAGAGCTGTACAGTGCACAGCACTCAACTGAAGTATTTTGCTCAGTGCCACAGCAATAATCATCAGAAAGCCTGCCTCTCTAACTTTGTAGCTACTATCGGCCATTTCCATATCTGACTGTAGGCATACTGCGAACTGTACGCATGATAGAAAGTTAAGTCCTGGTTGTATTTTACTGGAACAATGATTAATGAGTATGAGTATGCTAATCTATAGTCCTGTCTGTAGGTGTTAATGCCAGACATGTGCTTCTCAGTGGGTACCACAGTGGCACCACCTGGCCTAATGACCCTGCCTCTTACAAGTCAGCAGGTCTCTGGCTCGACCTGCTGCAGATCAGCTGTGAGGAGGACGGGGTGGTTGTGTGTTGCCCCACAACACACAGGTTGCCCCAACACACACAAACCTGGAGATGAAGGTGTTAGATCACCACCACATCATCGCAAAGGTGTCACATTTCTGCTGAGCCCACATGGAGAAGGTGTAAATGTGAAAATTGGGTTTGTGTATAAAGGCTTAATACCACACCTGTTGTGGCGGCAGCCATGTTTTTTAAGGCACATATTTCGTGTTCGTGCCATTGTAAGTTATTCCACATCTGAATTGTTGGACGCATTATGTTTGGAACCACACATGCCACAGTCATTTGATTAAAATTTGGCAGTGTGTCATGGACATGTCACATTGATGATTTATCTGTGGCTATTAATAGGAGCTGTGGGGGAGTGGGTGTAATTGCATTCTTGTGATAACTGACTGTGTAATTTGGTGAGAAATATAAGTAGATGGCAGCAAAGTGACTCATATGGCAGGGCATTTGGTCACTTCATAGATGATGATGATCCATAGCACCCATTCTCTTGGTTATCTGATCTTAAAATACTAAAGGTATTTGAGGTCTAAACAGTGTGGGGAAGGGACAGCTTGGAAAGATGAGACTTCGGATCATATTGAGGACCTGTTTCAACAAAGTATATGTTAAAGAAGGTATGCACTTGATCACTCAAGTGACATAAACTCTGTTTATTTTAAGCCTGCTCCCATTGCTTTTTGTGACATAACAGCCTGCACCTTCTGCACTTTTTAGCAGCACCTGCCTGTACCTGCAGTCCATTGTAAACAGCCAGCCCCTTCAGCCCCCATCTCTGTTCCGGCTGCCATCACATTTCACCAAATAATTTTTGGGCCTTGAATGAAAAGCTCCATAAAAGACTCCAATTTAGTGTGTTTTGAGCGTGACAAAGACATCAGCTATGATTTACAGACTGTAACCAAATAGCAGTTTGGGGCATGTGTGGCAAGCTACAGTGCACAAACAGGAGGCTGTCCAGACTGCACAGTGACATTACAACGTGACTGCCAGTGCCTTCAAACAGAAAGAAGAGTGCAACAAACATGTTGGGACTATAGTTTGATACGCTTTGTGCGGACCTTTTACACAAACTTACCTTGTTAAAAATATTTAACAATTACATGACAACTAGCTCCATCAAAGGTGCCTTTAAACAACTCCAAATCCTCCACAATCACAAGTCACATCTTCTGTATTTACAGTGGTGTAGTGGTGCCTGGAGAAATGGGTATACTATATAATTTATGCTGAAATTGTTTTTAAAATGGCCCATCCAGCAAAGGAGAAACTCTCTGTGTTAAAAACAGGGACATATAAGACTTCTCTTGCATATTCAGTTTACCCAAAAATGAGCCAGTGGTATTTGCACATTGTCACTTAATGTCTGCTGATTGACTTAAGGGAGTACAGATCATAATAAAATTAACATTAGCCACAGAAGAAGTGGAAATTTTGTAATCAATTTTGGCCCACAGACTTTAGGGTGAGACAACTATAATTATACATTTCCAATGAACTATTCTTTATTCCTTAATCCATCCACACATGAAAGTTGGACAACTAGACCCCAGACCAGTCTCTCCATTGAACGCAGAGGCCAAACTGATATCAACCCTTAATCAAACCTGCTAATGAACAAGCCAATCCCTGAAGTCATAGTCACCAGCAACTGTGTAATGTAATGGAACATTTCTAAATTAAATGCCTTTCATTACTTATGAAGTAATCACATTACCAAGTAATGCGTCACTCTGCAACACGGTCCATTAAATCCATGTTGGGTATGGATCAACGAATCTACCCAGAAAAATCAGGTTTTATATATGAAGATGCTTCTTTACTTGTTGTTGTTGTGTACTGTATATACAATATGGATAAACAACATGCACTTTCAGAGCTATAAAAGACTTGCAAAATGCAGGTTAAAACTAAAATAATGCCAAGGTAATGCAATCATAAAAATCCAGCAAGAAAAGTGTTGTCAACGCATTTGGCGTTGAATGTCACCACAGTAGGGCAGATAATGTCTTGCCTGACACAACGTGCTTGCTAATTTTGGAACAGGTCAGTGCATCACATCGGAGCTCAGCTAAGTGATGTGACCGCAGCACTCGATGTTCTTATTAGCAAGCAATAGACATAGATAGTCCTAATACTGGTGCTTCAAACTGTCCGCAGATGGTCTCTATTGCACCGGCGGAGTTTTAAATGTAGGGTTTGTAAAGGCATGAGTAGAGATACACCAGCAAGACTTTTGACAGAATACATTAATACTATTGAAGGGATCTGGATGGTTTGTTTGTGTGATTTGGTTTCTGGTGCTGTCAAAAGTGCACACTTGCAGTACATGGACTGGTCTCTGTGCAGAATTCGGACAGAGAGAGAGTGAGAGGAAGATGTTCAGAGAGAATTTAAAGCAGTGACTCCACACTCGATTCTTTCAAGATGTCCAGAGCAATATTAAACTTTGCTTGTGCTTATACTGCAGAAAAAAACACACTGTGTAAACAAGGGGAAGAGAGACTCAGATGAGAGAATGTGTGCATACCTTTGTGGATGTGGGTGGACAAGAAAGAGATAGACAGTGAGCCAAGAGTAAATTGGGAGGTAAAAGTGTGTGTTCTAGAGGAGGAATAGAAAAGGTCGTCCTGCCAGCCTCTTGGCCATGGTGCAGTCCAGAGGGTCACTGTGTCCATGATGGTATTGGGTTACACACTATCTTGGACTCATATTTGGCATTTGTGGCTTAAAAATCTGCACCTGCATACCCTGTACAAGCTATCGGTGCAGCAAATTAAGTAAGTTATAACTACAGTGAAAGATGCTGGATCTGATTCATCCTGATTGAGGTTGATCTTTTTGGTTCATGTAGGAAACAATGCTGTTTTGTGCTGCTCGTGGTTACTGCTCACTGTTACTGTTTGTCAAAATGATTCATTGTTTGATGAAAAGTTTAAATCCTATTGTGTTGTATCATTGAAAGAAACAAAAGAATGAGATGCACAGACCCTTACAGCTGCCTCTGCCACTTTTATCACAATGCCCTAAACACCAATCGACACATGCACATGCACTCACTCAGTTGTTCTCCCTTCCTAAGCATCCTCTCCATCTCTGTAATTCTCAAAACCTAGCAACGATGATTGCAATTCCCCACGACTGTGTAGCCTCATCTTTGACCTACCTCCCCTGGCTACTTGCCCCGAGGCACCACAATGTGTCCAAGGCACATCGGAGGTCATGATGATCTGTCACAGACCTCAGCATCTCTGTTTCCTCTAAACCCTCTGTGATGGCAATGCATGCCTTGTAAAGCAGGAGAAAGAGCAATAATGAGGGTCAAAGATATGTTGAAGACTGCTAGATATTTGAAAACCACGGCCCCTAGAGTGATGGATATTATTTTTTTTTGAAGAACCCTATTCTAACCAAAACCTCACAGAGTTATGAGAGTGTGGATGAGGCAAAGGCTAACACAAATTGTTACGGTAGAAGAACACTTTTAAGGCAATCATAGTTCATTTTGTATTTTTTGTATTTTACTTGAAAGTAGTGTATGGATGGAGTTATGATTCTGTAGCACTAGACAGAAACAGCATTGTGACATCTGGATAGTAGAACATTGAGCAGGTACACAATCCATGTTTTCAGCCAATCTTTGTGGATTGAATCAGTACTGCATGACACAAAATACACGCTATTTGTTAGCATGCTGTTGACAACAACTACACATCATCTCGAATTAACTGCCCTTTTAAAATGTCCATCACTAATCAAACTACATCAGAAGACATTTACCTGTCTTGAATATTGAATTAAGTGGTCCAACCTGCAGAGAGAAGTGCTGAAATGATAAAGGCAATACCCTCATATCATTTGTGTTATTGTCTTTGTTCCTGACTTGTCTCGTATCAGTGTTCTACCACCTCTACATTATCCACATGACTAAATCAATGGCAGTCTGTCATGCTAAAATGTAGCTGAGCTTATGAAACACTTATATTCACAAGGCCATTTACTGTTCAAAGGACAAAAGGATCACTTATTTGAACTTAATCAATTTAGAGAGCCATTCCGCAGCACTTCTTACTCTAAACGTTCACTTCATAATGAAGCGCCATACCGTGATGCAAAACCCTAAAGATCCAATATTTAATTTATAACGCATTTACTGGATTTAAGTTTAAGTTAAACATCAGAGGTGTCCAACTATGACATCTGCATCAACCACAAGGAACAACAGCGCACCCAATGAGAATCAGAGCATTGCACTGTATTTGTACATATTTACAAATTAAAGCTATAATATCATCATAACCGTACCTAAGGTATATTAGGTTTGCTACATGCAGTGAATAATGTTTATTTAACCTTGCATAATTAGCAGAAATATGAGAAATCACTGAGTGAGCATTGTATATGTTAACACAGGCTCTTTGGCCACTTTCAGCCACGTACTGCATGAAATCAATTCTTTTTTTTAACAGTAAAGAAAAAGAACAAATTGCCACAGCGTACAGTAGGTTTTAAGGGACTAGTTCAGTATAACTACACATGTATTATTATACCTCAATATACAGTATGTCGATTCCTCTCAGAAAACAAGTCAATACACTTTGCAAAGATCTAAAAATCATCAGAGTCATTATCAAACTCTCATGTGTGATAATAATGAGAGTGAATCCGGATTTGGCATCATACTGTGTGAATCGGCTCAAAGTAATGCAGTAAGAAGCCCCTGAGAGCAGGTTGCAGGGATCAAACTGAAGGCAAAATAAGCTGCACTGTTGCGGCATCCCTCCGCCCACACACTCACCCTGCTCACTCACACGTACGTACTCTAGTCATCTCTGCTGGAGGATGTGTGCGCACTGTATACGAGTCTGTGATCATCAGCGTGTATCTGTTTGCGTTTCCCACTCATTGTCTCCATCATTCATTCCTCTCCTTGTCATTCTTTTGCCCCCCTCTTTTGTTCATTCTCTCAATCCCTCCCACCTTGTTTTGATCTCTTTCTTCTTTTCTCTCCCACTCGCTCTCTGTCACAAAAACATGCACATGCACCCATCTATCCACCCACACACGCAGTTGGCACGGGCGAGTCCCCGACAGGCAGCACAGTTTGGCGTGGGGTTATGCAAAGAAATACAAAAATCGGTGCAGCACCACTGCCTAATGGTGTCTCCATGGCAACTAAAGGAGCAAGGCCCTGCAATTCGGTGTCAAACAAACAGGATTTTAAACCTTAGCAAAGAAATTAGCTTTGTGTAGTGGTGGTGGGATAGGGTCAATTAAGAAATAAGCTTGTGCTACATAAAATATTATAACCCATTAACATCAAGTTTTTCCCTTTTGTTTCACGATTCAAGATGTTTTCCCAACTTTAACCAAGTGATTACTTTAATGCACACTACAATCTTTCTCCAGTTGTAGCAGTGTAAGACCGCCATTTATATTCTTATTTAAAAACAGTGATGTCATAGTGGCATAAGATAAGAAAAAGCTTATACTGTATGTGTCATTCTAGAGGGCATTGACGTATATATATTTCGTTGTTTAATGTGGATGACTTGTTTGGAAATCTTAGTTCACCTTTGTTGTTTTCCAATCCAGCTATTTTGTTAAATTATTATTAAATTATTATTATTCACACTGCATTTATTCAGATAGGAATTGGCCACCTGTATCTGCTGCTCCCTTCATTTTGTTGTTGTGTAATATTCCCTTTATATTGAGAAACTGAATATTGCCTGGGCTGTCTCTACTGTATGGAAATTCCTGTAAAAACTGCAGTACACAATAGTTTGTGATTAGTGATTACCTTGTCAAGAAACCTTTTGAAAACAAAATGATGAATCTTCAGATCCCTTTCATGTTAAAAAAAAAATCTCCACATACTACATGGACACATCTGTACTGCAGAAAAAAAGTGCAATCCCACAAACACACACACTCACGTGGCCATAACACAACAGCACAAGGTAGGGAGAGCGCTCCGCCAGAGCACACAGCAGTTTATCATCCTGTGATTTGGTGTCTATCAGGGGCGTAAAGGTGTGTCAGCAAACTGCTGGTGGAGGCAAAGGGAAAAAGCACCGCAGCTGGAGCAGCTTATTCAGGTGTAACTTTTAAGAAGCAGGCCCGATCACTGCTTTCAAGTAGCAAAGAGGTTGTTCTGTTTCAGTGCATGAGTCATTTGGCTTTAATGCTTTACCTGTGGCTCAGAGGCTGAGCTCTGGCACTGTTTCAGGCTGCAGTGTAACCTATTGCAAGCCAGAGAGAGAGAGAGATAGAGAAAAGGAAAAGAGAGAGAGAGAAAGAGGGAGAAAAGGGGGGCTAGAGAGAGTGTGTTGGTGAGTGACAGCCACACAGAGAGTGAGAGAAGGAGAGAAGGATGCAGACACAAAAGAGGAGAGGGCTTTCTTCTCTTGTTTTTCTTTTGGGTTCAGTTCAAGATTCCCCGCCGGGAGAGAAGCCTGCTCTGAAGAGGCGACTGTTCAGAACCTCACTGGCATCCCGCATGTTTGCTCGTGTGTGTGTGTGTGTGTGTGTGTGTTTGTGTCTGTGTTTTCCAAAAAGAAAGGGGTTGATAGACTCAGTTGGACTCTGATTGGAGTCAAAACGATTATCCCAGCAGACAGTTGTTTACTCTCACACAAGCACATGCACATGCAACACACACACGCTACAGTACGAGTGACACATCTGACACCAGTGGCTGATCATCTACAGCGTGTGGGCCGCCTCATCCAAATTTGCATCACCGTAATGACCAGTGAGGTAATGTAACAGGCCAGTCCACCATCTGTATGTCCCACGACAGTTCATGCATTCATCCAGAGCAGTAGAACATCATCCTTGTCGACTGTGCCCAAGAAAAGAAAAAACCCTGCCATAGCTTTCATCCATGTCAGCTGCTGAAATAATGATCCATGACAAATTCAATTTGTCCAAATTAAGTTTTCAATCACTTTCCAACTCATTCTCCATTTCAGTCAAACACATTCCTTTGCTATAAAGGTTTTTAAGCTGCATCACAACAGATCTGGAATAAAGACTTTTAAGTATGTTACCATATACCAGAGACACTTCACTGCCGTTCCAGAAGCTGGTCCCTGTTGGTTTGTGACACTGTGCTTCCTTAAGCTGTGCAAATCAACATGAGTGGCCCGCAAACAATGAAATCTGAACTCTGCAAGCCCAATTGGTTACAGTAGCGATGTAAACAGACCTGAATCAATGTCATCCACATCTTCAAAAATCCACTTAACTATCTGCAAACCTTCACAACCTGATGACCTTTTTAAGAACGCCGGCCTTCCTTTACTCACTTTAAGATGTCTAACTTAATTAATTGCACCTTGTCATACTTATTATGGATTTTCTATTATACATGTAATTCATATGCTGATGGCAATATTCAATACATGGTCTCACAGCTGCATGTCAAGATGCAGAGGGATGATAGGCTGTAGGATTCCTTCAATGCTGTTACTTGTTCCCTCTGGTTTGTTTATAGCTGTCGGCTGTTTTTATTGTTTGTGAGCTTCAGTGTTTGAGCGTCCATGACTGTTGCTGTCAAAAGCTGTGAGTCCATTGTCCCAGATATCCCATGTGAGCCGCCAAGAACGCTCAGAACGGTTCTTCCATCTGTGCATTCTTTAAAGCGCAGATCCCTGTGTGTGTACGTTCATACCAATTTCTTCATTTCTCAATCTCTGTTCGCTTAATTTAGGAGGAGTGTCGGCAGCGTGCGTTTCACAGACAAGGAGTGCACGTTCAGCTTACATGCACCACAGCCTTAACAAAACTAAACGTGACACGTACACATACAGGCCATGTTAATCAACAAGGAAAACACATTATGTAAGCAAGCAGTTTGTGCAATCAAATTCAGCCCCCACCCAAGAGTCATTCATCTAGCTTGAAAGTAAATGTGACAGCATCATTTTCAACAGGCCAACAGCTGTATCTGTCTCACTTCTGCCTCATCCTGATTCCCTGTCAGGCTGCTGAACAGGACAAGACCAACAGAGCAGGCAGACAAGACAATCTATACCCTGTCATTGTCAGCCAGGTTAATAGATACTGTATCTATTGTTCTATTAAGTTGAGTGCTTGATTATAACTGGTCAGTATTAAGTGAAGTAAATGTACTGCAGTTTAACAGAGGAGAAGGGGCAACTGGTCATTTTAATGTTTGTGTGCATACACTATGTAAACTGAACATACCTGCAAAATGAACATACCAGCCACTTGGCCCGACCATCCAAAAGGTTTTTAGCCCTCCATACTGTTTGGGTGTTCATTAACGTACTCCATAGAGCCAAGTACAAATTTATCAAGACTTTTACTTCCCTGCTGACACTTGAATTCATTAGGAGCCTTGCTTAATGAGTGTGGAACATGGATTGAAATTCACCACATACCCAGAGTTGTGACACTCAGAGTGGTCCTATGCTGCTAGCCCCTTTATTATTTTTCACTAATGCAACAGCCATGTTTTTTATCATGCATGTGAACATGAATGCAATAAAACAAGTGCTTGCATTAAGTGGGAATGCGCACAGCTATGTAATTTGTTGGTTGAGGAATCAGTGTTCTGACTTACTGACACTTCAGCAAGGCAGATTGCTGCCACTGTGACTTGAACCAGGGCTTCGCTTAGGCTGCCTCACACATATACAGGAGAATGATACACAATGCAAGATGCATGAAGGGGAAAGCCCGATTGAAATTAGGGCTCGTAATTGTAATTAAGGAGCACCACTTGGGAAGGACGGACGAGACACAGGAACTGCTAGGAGTTGATTATTGGTATGTAGAGAGCCATGATTCTCCAGCACTGTGGCACTGGTGACACAGTTGTTCAAGTACGACAATAGAAACGCCAGACACGGGCTGTAATTCCCATCAGGTAGATCCACCTGCACCTGCAAAACCCCCACACAGACGGCTGGAAGTTACTTTGGATTACAAGCATCTGTTCAAATACCACAGGCTGACAGATGAAGTGCCTCTCTAACCAAGCCTACGCTGTCTGTGGCTGAGTAACACGCTGTCTGTTAGCAGCTTTGGAGGGAGAGTCTGTCTGCAGTGCAGCAGTGGACATGAACATCCAAAGCATCTCCTCTAACTGGCTGCAATGGCTATGTGCTTCACCAAGCAGGCTGATTTACACCGGGGGCGAGAACCCGGGAACCCAGGTTGTAAATCGTCACCAAGCCACCACCCACAGTCAAACGCCACCCAATACCTGACGAAGAAACGCCACTGTACTGTCGACGAGTGTTTCCCAAAAGGGTAGTGTGTGCTGCTGACGTCTGAGCTCACAACCACAGTCGTGGGATGAGAGACAGTTGATGAAAGGGAAGCGCGCACACACACACACACACACACACACACACGACAGTGAAAACATGCCTGCACACACTCTTTCTCCTTGAAAACAGACTAAAAGCTCTTCATTCACAAAATACAAAACTACGTACAAGCTGCCCACTCAGAGCTCACCCTTGAGAGTTTACATTAGACACATGCAGCCGCCCACACGCTCGCATGTACGCGCTCACACACATACACACACGCACAGTATAGTATGCTCCCTCGACAATGCTGTCATAGAATCTCCTTGTTATCATCTGTGCTGCACTGCACTCCCCGTACAGTACATCTACAGGGTTCCCCTCAAACAACAGGAAAATAATAATGCTGCACTTTTTCATACCCCAACATACTCAGAGACTCAAATCCACATTCATTGAAGCTACCACCATTCCCCGACACCTAATATAGATCTGATTATGGATGACAGTGTGTGGAATATGCAAATAATGTACAAGAGGGTTAACACAGCTAATCCTGCCTCAGTATTTACGATTTCAAGTTGCTGCAGTAGATCATAATTTATTGCAGAGCTCTTTGCAAATATGATGGAAGCTCAGAGAGCCCAAGTGGTGTACCACAGAGCACAGAAGCACACATATTTGCACACAGACACATTACTGCATGCCATATGTTAACCATATCCTATGTTGGACCTGTTTGCAGGCAACTTCTGCCAAAATATCATCTCCTCATTAGAACATGTAAACCCCCTGAGGAAGGAAACAAGCAAAAGGCACTACTCTGTCACCCACTACATCAAACGCAGAATGAAAACATCAAGCCAGAGAAAGAACTTACCTGGCACAGAGTCTAAAAGCAGGAGGTATCTAAGAGCACACTGTCACCCGGAGACAGCAGGACATAACACAGTCATATGTGCAAGAGATGTTGGATTAAAGACTTCCTGAGCTCTTCCCTTCTCTCTCGTCTATCCTATGACTTTTCCCTCACATTTATCCAGACCCTCTGGTGATAGGTAAGGGGTCGGCAAAAGAACGAGGGCTACAAACGCAAAAAGAAGGGTGGGAAAATGACAGTGAGGTGCTCAGGTCTCCTCCAGTGAGACGAGTTGCGAGCGCACCGTGAGGACCATCCACTGCAGCAGAGCAGAGTAGCGCGCAGCAAGAGAGGGAGAGGAAGAGGAGAGGCAGGCAAAACAGGCATTTGCTGCTGCTGGTTCCAACAGCATGGCTGGAGCAAAAATCTGGGGCTGGAGTCGGGATCCTGGACTTCTCCTTTACTGAGTGTTTAGCCGAACAGATGGAGAGTTATGGAGAGAATGGGTGGGAGAGGAGAGGAACAGAGCAAGAGAGTCTGTTTTTTTACATGGCACCAAGCAGACCCTTCCACTATCTCAGTGCCATTCCTCTCTTGCATGACATCTAATATTTTCTTTCCTTCCTCGCTCTACTACTGTGTGTTCCTCACCATTCTCCAGCTTCTTCCGTGTCCTTATCTACAGCGTCGCTGTGGAGAAACTATTAAACTGACATCACATTAAGAGCTCCTTCCAAACATGGAAAGAGCTCTTTTTGCCTCCAGTATGATTCCATCATCACCGCCGACAATGTCTGTCACATTCTTTTGTTTTCTTTCTCAATGTCTTGCTTTTCGTGTGCTGTATCACTCAACAATAATTAGTTTTTAATGGTTTCTCACTCATACCTATACGACATGACATTTGAAAATGTGTGTTCATAAAAAAGGAGTGCACAGTGAAGGATGGTACACGGAAGTTACATAATTGGTCACTGGTCAATTATCCACACGGAGTATGAATAGCAGGCACTCAAGTGGATGTGCATATTCAGAGCATGTCAGATTTTAAAGGGAATGCGCGATGTGGCACATTTAGCTACCTATCAGTCTCTCTTATGGGGCAATTGGGCCACCTGGCTGAAGTGCCTCTTGCTTGCTGCAACAGGGGAGCAGGCTTTTAGTTGGAGTCCTTCGGCCCCAGCGAAACTCAAGGTCGCTTGGCAGAGCTGCTTGCCGGCAGCCCAAATCCTTCAATGATTAACAGTGGCAGGATGGAGCAGCTGTCAATCCAGATCTATAGTCTCAGCCAAGAGAGCCGGCCAGCCAACCACCGCGCATTCTAACGGTGCTCAACCAGGTAGAGCCGGGATTTATGAGACCATTGAAAAAATTCATTCCCCCTTCACCGGAAAGGTGGGTACATGCATAATACTGATATTGTTCCCTGCCTCGTTCACGTAAAAATAAAAAATGAAAGAGAACGGGGGGTGAGACGAAAGAGGGAATGGACTGTCTGGGTTTATAATGAGGCTGTGGTTCAGATCAGATGGGTTGATAGGATGATACCTGTTAGATTAATATTTGCACAGCATGCTATTTTTATCTTTTACTGTAAATCACTTGTCAACTCCTTTTTCAAGAATCCTTTTGAGCTCAATGTCCTGTTTGTCATATATTCAAATACATTATATTTCTGTGTCATTCATCTCCCTTTACACAGGGTTAGTATTTTTGAAAAAATACCACAGAAATAAAGCATTATTACTATCAATATTAGTATCATTACTTTTTACTACTGGTGTGGCAAAGGACTGCGGTATTTCTTATTCAGCACTCTATGAAATATTTGATTTGTTTTATTTTTTCACTTTTTTATTAAAAAATAAAAATCTAAAACATTGTGGTTGAGTTTTTTTCTGTATTTTGTATCAGATCGTCTACTGTGTACCTAGATACGTAATGAGACATAAATACACACCCTCTATAAATTATATATTTGCCAAAGTATCTGGAAAACATATACTTTCAAGTTCTCTAAATAATCTTATGCAAGCTTATTGCTCATAACAACAATTTACCAGTTGTCTACCTTTCACTTTTCTTTTCCTTCCTTCATCATCTTTTTTATCCTGCCCTTCTTCTTGATCTCCCTACTCTTCCTCCTCTTCCTTTTTCACAGGTATTATCAGTCTCTGAGCTCTCCACGTCCTGAACGTACAATACCTCTACTCTCCTGTGTCGGGTGTTTCTCGGTCGGCTGGAAAAGCAGGCCTTCCTCTTTGTGTATAACAAATCTCATCTCACAAAAATATTCATTTCACGGGTCGCTGTCCCATACAAGCTAATATCCACGTAGGGAAAGGCATTAAGCATTATTCCCTTCTCTATTCAAATTGGAAACAGCGAAGTGGGGCTGTGCCAGAGATATCAGCCTGCTGCTGTACGCGGTTTGTCCTTGTAATGAGGTTGCAGCCACTGCTAACCATTCATTCTACTCATTCACCAGCCGGCCTTATCATTGCTCTCGAATGACTTTGGCTAGACGACACGTAAAGGAGATACATCTCACCTATCTTATTGTGTTGGACTGATGTGCTCTTAACAGTTTGCTGTTGCTTAATGAGACACATGCCAGCCCCCAGGAGGTCCACCCACTGTTGAGTGTATTATGCATGGAGGGACAGAGCTAAATTTAAAAACAATTCATCTTGTTTCCTTGTTTTAAAACATGTCAAAGTCATGTGAAATGTCATCAACCTGGTTGGTCAACACAAAAAAATCTATGTGCTACTCTTTATGGCAGGCCTTTTGTTCATTTACATTCTGTAATTACCTCTCCATGCACTGAAATAGCTTATAAAAGTCTGCCATTCCCGGATGGAATTCAAATTAGTTACGGGCGATTCACAAGAAACAATGCATGAATGCATGCAATCCACCGTTACTCTTTATAATTTTAGCTCAGTGATATCAGCATCACTGTTTATTGTTCCAAAACACAGGTTGGCTTTTATTGGGAAGAGGTTAGTGCTGACAGCAATTGTTCATCAAAAATGCATCTGCAAAACAAGACATGGTCATTTCTGGCGACAGGCAACACACCTTCAGCTTTTCAGCAAGGTAACCATCTCATGTTACTGTGAGCCTGCTTTTGTGTGGAAAATTAAATCAGATCGTGGTTGTTCATGTCATGATGGAAAAAGGCCCTCATTGTGAATCATATCTCAGTCGCAATATCTGTCAAAATAACGGCGATGTAATATTTTAAAATAAAGAGCCACATAAGACATTTTACAGTTTTTACGGGGTAGTAACCCCAGTCGCTAGTAAACTGATTTTAACATGTAAAAAGCTACAGTAAGTTACCCCCTTAAGTCAGGGCTTTTTTGGCACCCCAAAGAGGTTTTAGGCAGTTTCAAAGAAAAAAAAACAGCGCTAAATTGATAAGTTACAGTAACAAACAACTCATCAAACAACTGTTGGGCAGGTGCAGTTAAGCCTGGTTTAGTTCAGTTAGGCTGTGGGTGTGCTAACTCTCTGTGGGTAGATAAATTATATGCCTTGTTAACAGCAGATCAACTGCACAGATGAGTTCTCCACGCCGTTATTTCCTACTATATATCATTTCATTTTCCAACCACAATGCCCGACTACCTCCAGAGGCTGTCAGGCAGAGCCGATCATATTCCGATCATGGCGCATTCACACTTTGCATTAATGTGCATTTTTCCTTATCTGGATACAGAATGCATTTTAATACCAAGTGTACATGGGGTGTTAGTAAGGTTTAGAATGCAGAACTTTTACTTGGAGTGGAATATTTTCACACTGGGGACAGAAATCCAATCTCAGTGAGGATAACAACAATGCATTAAAAATACTAGGTGTACTTTAAATACAAAGGCAAGATCGGCTTGTTTATTATCTGGATAACGTGGCTGAATACAGATCACATTTTAATACCAGGTGTAAATGTATGTATTACAGCAAAGTTTAGAAAGTACTCATTACTAGTACAATCTGTCTGTTTTACTATAATGATTAATATTACTGCTGCATTTATGTATATGTTGCATTTTACTGCTGTAGATGTTTCATTTTAACTACTTTATAAACAGCTGGGTAATCTACAGCAATGCATCACATTCTATAAGATGATCATATGTTTGTACTTATATGTTTGAACCTATCTCTAAAGTTCAGAAAGCTATCTTTCAGCTATGTGACGATGTGTTTTGTAGCTAATACAAGAGGGTTTTCTGTATTTAAAAGTTTATTTAGCTTAAGAGGTCTTAGAGGTCCCATCCACCACTGTGAAGATCCAGGGTTTGATTCTCAGTAGCGATACGAACATGTGTTTCAATAAACACTACTGTTTGTGTGCATTTGTGAGTGGAAAGCAGGCAGTGGTCTTCATACTTGTCACTGCAGTAGTGCACATTAAGTTGCACCTGCAGAAAGAGGGGTGGAGAAGCTCATTGCTGGCAGGTGGAGAAAAAAAAGCAGCTGGTGACACCAAGGCTGTTTACAAAATCACATGGTATTAGCTACATAGTGTGCTATATTTAGCCTCAGCCATTTTATTTGAGTGTCTAATCTCTCAGGGTGAATTTTAGTACTGTTCGAAGGAGGGACCTGATTTGCAGTGTTTATGTTAGTATGTTTCTTAATTTTTAGTTTTAGTCAACACAAACTAAAGAAATTTAAATTTAAATTTGAATAAGACTTTGCATTAAAGGGCCAGTGTGTGGGATTTTGTGGCATCTAGTGGTGTAGTTTCAGTCTGTAGATAAAAACAGCTCATTCTAAGGTAACAAAAACATAACTATTCCTATTTTCAGGTGATTACACACTAATGAAAAAACATACCTATGAATATTAGATTCCATTTTTGCCAATAAAGCCTCCTAAAAGTTTCACACTGGACCTTTAACTAGTCAAACACAGCAGCGTAGCTTGTGCAACAACAACTATAACCAAACACATGCTTTCTCTCTGTGTTCATGATATTAAGTCCGTGTCCTCTCTTTTTTATCAGCAGTGTAATGAATATAGAGAAAGAAATTCCTAGTAAAAGCAATAAAAGTGACCCTGAAAGGACATTAGGTGGTGTGTTTTTGCTGCGCACTGAAGTGGACACACCCCTTGTAAATGTAAAGTTCAGTTCACACTGTTAGAGCAAGCTCATCCGTGAATTATGATACTGCAGTGGGGACCTATACATCTGCTTTTGATAACATACTGTAGTAAACAGATGTTAATGTAAAAATGCAATACATGGAATATTACTTCTTGGAGATGTAAAAACAAGTTATGTGACTAGTTATGCGATGTGATTAACATTTAACCGAAATGAAATTAGAAATGAAACCAGTGCTTTTTCTGCCAATTGAGTTATTTGTACTTAAATCAAATATTTGTTCATGCTTAAATTGTTGTAGTTTCCCTTAAAAATTTGAGTTGAACCAACTCACCCGGTTTTATAGTGTTTTATACGTCTTCTTAGCAGCTTGTCAGAGAGGCAGATTGTCATTAAACTGTAAGGGATTACAAACACAATGACAGCTGCACTCTGCATCATCTGATTTAGAACAAGTTGGATGACATCAACAATCTGTTATTTTTTAAAGCCTTATCAGTGCAATAGACAAGTAAAACATCAGTAATACCATTAAACTCAAACAGTTTGAGGAAAATGATTGCCTTAGGCCGTTAACTAAATCCATTCAGTTAATTAAACTTAAAACTAGTAAGTATATTACACTTATATGCAGCATTTCTCCAAACTTATTTATAATGCGTGAATTTATCTGATTTCACATACTAACTTAAATGCATGTTCTTTATACAAATGTTACCACTTAAGCTGAATTTACTCTTTACTTTATTACATTAACTCAACAAAAACAAACGGCTGTACGATAAAAACAATCGATGATCAAAATAGCCAATTCATTTTCTGTGGATCAACTAATTGAATTGTTACTGCTGTAGTTAAGTTGTTAACAATAGCCTGCTTGTTTTGTATGTGACTAACATCAAATCTTTACACTGTGGCGATCATTATTATTATTTTAAACAATTAAGGATTAAGGTTATGTTAATCTACTTATTTTATTAAGATATGCTGTTTGGCTTCATGGTGTAGACTAATTAATCATTTAATGAAAGGGTTGTTTATTTTTTTTCTGGTGAAAGCAGCAGTTTGTTATCTTCTTTATGTTTATAATTATTGGTAGTGCACGAAAGTACACAGTACATTCCCTGCAGCAATTTTATTATGTCACCAAGGGGCAACTTGGGACAACTGCTGGAAATTCAGACTGTCCAGAATTTTTTGGGACATCTGATCACCCTACATATGTTTTACAGACTGTAACGCTCTCTCAGACAAAATTTTATAAATAAACTTGACTGTAAATATGAGATTACAGTAAACTGGGCTGAGTAGCCTCACAAAAAACATGTCTTTTACATCCTTACAGTGAAGAGTTGCTCAAATTTCCCATTTCCCCTTTTATCATTTGATCAACATTGTGTAAATCCACAATGTCCTGCCTGCTCGCAGCTCTTTGAGTCTTATGGTACCTTGTAATGTTGAATCACTGTTACTTATCATTACTCCACTTAATCTTCTGCAGATTGAGTCTTTTTTTGACCAAACAATGATGATGAAGAGTTAAATAGGGTGTGAAACATCTTCCCCCGCAGTCCCATAAAAGGCCAATTTACACAGATCATTTACCAGTGGTTCAATCGCACAACACGGAGCCTCAAGACCAGCTGTCACACAGGCTGCTGGCAAACATGCAACACTGGCAGTGGGAGGAGATTGTGTATGTGTATGTGTGGGAGAGAGAGAGAGAGAGACCCAAGGGTGCTTTTCAGGGCATGTGTGCATATGTGTTTGTGTTTTGCTGCTAATGTTGCTATCTGCTTGTATCTGTCATGATTTTTATGCTCACTGTTAGTGTTGGTTGTCTCCAGAATGACTCATTCACAGTGGGGTTGATCCATGTGGGTTGTCTGCTCTCTCTGAAAGGTCAAAGGACAGCAGCACAAACACAGGTCACAGGAGATGAGCTAAAGACGCAGGGAATGGTGATAATGTGTGTGTGTGTGTTTGTGTGTGTGTCTTGGAGTGCTGGATTATTGATCTGTTTATCTGTTTATGTACAGATCAGCATGTGATTACTACTGACAGTGCTTTCAAAACAGTTGTTGATTTATGAATGATGAAGCAAGAAATAAAATTGAAAGTAAGATACACTATAAGTGTGACATATTGCCAGTGGTGGTTCTATCTTGAATGGCACCCTGGGCGAGACCCCCCCTTCCAACTGTCTCTTTAAGGACCCCCTCTCAACCCAGGGTTGGCCGTTGGACTTCCAGCCCCTTCTGTCCACGTGTCCAGTGATGAGAATTACTACTAATAATTAAGAAATAAGTAAATAAGTCTAAATAATGTGGATTTTTTTGCACTCATTGACCCAAGGTGACTTTATAGCAATAATAAATATATAAAAATAGACTATAGAGGCACATAGCTTACAGTAAATAAGAAACCAGAACAGTTTTTTTTTGCAAACAGAAACAACTTTAAAAAAAAAAAAAACAACCAAAACCAAGTTAAGATGAATCAAAACTATAAACTGAAAGGCAACGTGGATAAATGATTAATGGTTAAATTATTCCTTAGTATAACACTTTAGTGATGCAAAATACAGAACATCATGCAAAGATATAGAAGAAAATGTACAACAACAATCTGGATTGATAAACCTAAAAAATAACAAATAAATACCTACAGAGAGACCTAATGGGCTCTTTGCACTGCAGATAGGCTTAATCTTTTGGTTAAACAATTTCTCAATATTGGCAAATCAAGTTTAATTGGCTAAATTGCCTGTCCTTGCTGATCACTTACACTATTTTTCAAATTGTGTGTGATCACGCAGTAAAGTGCAGGGCAACATCCAACAAGTCCAGCCAATGTCCACTCAAATAGTGATCTCTCTCATTAAATTAAGGCAACAACTACAGGTTACCCAAAATTTTACAACATAACTCAGAGGCCCAGAGCAAGGCAACAGTAACAATTGCCTACTTTTGATTAAATCAAGCTTGTACTGTAGATAACGTCGATAGTATCAATAGTAAAATCAAAGTTTTCTCTTCCTGGCCTACAACGTGCCGTTAACTCTGCAGAGCAACGTGCGAAACGCCTTTCCTCTTGCAACCTGCACCAGCGGACATCGCACAGCAGAGACTGTTTGGACTCCAGAACCAGAACTCTGATCAGTCTGGCTCACAGGACCGCCAGCTGATCCACGCAGCACCCGCAACTCTTCTTCATCTTCCTTTTCCTCTATTGGACTGTCGGTACTGGGCAGATAACTTAACAGAAAAAATGAAGATACAGAACAGAAAATTTGATTTAAAAATGATGGTAAAAGAATAATTTGCTTACAAGTGCATCAAAAATCTCAATTCTTACAGAGTTCACTGTTTTATCAGCTGTTCTCTGCTTGTATTGGAGATATATTATATATCAAATATATTTCCGCAGTTATACGTGTCGTTGTGTGGCTTACGTTTCATGTTTTTTTCACTCATGAAACGAAATTCAGCAGCTTCTTTATGAAACTTGTGGATTTTATCTAAATATCTGAGTTGCTGGTGAATACACACACGCCGATTGGCAGTTCGTTTCCTACGAGTTCAGAAATACTCCTGTTTTAATGTTTTTGTTGCTTTTCGACGGAAATGTGCGAACGTTTAATGTTAATTGACAGTTTTTCGAATTAGAGTTCGGCTGACGTACTTAGCGGTGCACTGCTTTTCCAGGAAGTGGTAAACGCCTTGGTACGCGGCGGTCCCACAGCCTGCCTGCTTTCAAGCCGGCCCGCAGTCCGACACCCCGGGCTATCTTCTTCCCGCGTGCCGGGTCCCAGGAAAACCGGGGGAAAGACCGAGGCTGCGGAGCCAGCGGGCGTCACGTAGCCCTGCGTCCGGAGCAGCGGAGCCGGACACATCCAGGCCTGGTAAGTGTCGTGCGGCATGGCGGCGGGCAAGGCCCGGGAAGGAACCTGGCCGGAGGAACGGGCGAGTCCTTCAGCACGCAGAGAGTTGGAATGGACATACCGCGAGTGTCCGGAGCTTGGGTCGGGTTCTGGGGGTTTGGTGGTCTCCCAGCAGCTTCCCCGTCGGTTTTCAACCAAGTCCCGGACCGAGGACGACGTTAACCACGTGACACGCACAAACACAAACCGGAGAAAAGAGCACTTCAGGCTCCACACACTCGATGCTTAATGTCCACCACACAGGAGCCTAATTTCAACCAAGAGAGGAGACCGATAGATGAAAATGGGATCATGAAATTAATGGGTAAAAAAGTCCACTATAAATTTAAAAATGATTGAAAATGGAATGTCCTTTGTATTTTGTTTTGTTAATGACAGATAATCTTGTATAATTGTTGATATTTTTTTTTTTTTCTTTGTATTGTACTTTGCCTATTGCTGCTGTGTCACCTTGAATTTCTTCCTAAGGGGGATAATAAAGGAATAATCCATCTAATCTAATCTATCTAATCAATCTGATCTATCTATCTATCTATCTATCATATACTGTAATTTCACAGATAATGACTTTTATTACAGTTCTTATAATTTTAAAATTCCAAAATAAACAAACAGGCACTCTTCTGGTAAAATTTAGCTGATATTTTGGTATTTAAGATAATGGTAAAATTGGATAAAATGACAAAATAAAGTAATGGTGACGTCTATTTTATCTAATAATTTTACATTTTTTAGGGCTACGGTTTTACTTCATTAATTGAATGACTTAATTTTTCTTCGATTAATCGATTAAGATAGTTTTATCCATAAAATGTCAGAAAATGGTGAAAAAAGCTCAAAATAGAAATTGATTACTAAAAATTAGTTTGACTTAATTTTTAAATAGTATTACCAGAACACAACACAATAACCAAAATTACTGAATAAAACACATCGTACATTAACAGTAATTAAACAAGTTCTTTGTTTTAGCGTTAACTC
>NW_023339873.1:16047544-16051165 GCF_004916995.1 Morone saxatilis
TATATGTTGCATTTTCCTGCTGTATGTTATTTCAGAGAAAATGTGTCTTTCGAGATATATATCGCATATCATTGGCATAGCCTGAAATTATTGGATATTATTGATAATATATTACCCAGCCCTGACTGCGCAGGCCAATCATGCTTATTGTCTTTTGTTGGCAATGCAATTTCAAACCTAGATATTGTTATGCACCAACATCCTAACCTTACCAAGCCCACACACATACATTACTGTGACACAGTGTACCGTATTAGTGGTAGTAGTGTGTGTCGCCTGCACAATGTCAAAACTGCTAAACCACGGTGACATAAAATGTATCCAAGAGGAAATATCTAAGTCTATCAGACAAATCAAATCCAGAGTTAATTTAATACTGTGTCTGTATTCCTGGCATATCTGGCTCTGCTTGCAGCTGGGATAATAGCTCTGCTAGTTTATCTGCTTTCTCTGATCTCATTTGCTGTTACGTTTTGCTTGTGGTTCGTGTAAATGGTGTGTGTTGTGTGTGTGTGTTATGTAACCGCCACATCCATTGCTAAACAATGCTGTAGTTGTTCAAGGTGATATCACCCACAGTATTCACAGGGATCTCTCACACATAAACCTCGCAGCCCACTAATATGTCTACATTACAGTGCAGTGCATCGATCCACATCTCAGCTTGTCGTACCACACTGGGGAATAAAGCAGCTACAGAGTGTTTGAATCATTTACAGCAGTTTTAAAAAATACAGGAGCCTGTCGGTGGACTGACGGGGTCTGGAGGAGTCCATCATATTATATCTCATGTTGTTCCCTCATTCATATACCCAGCCGCATGTGCATTGACTGGGTCTTCACAGGGTTTGATGAATGGCGCCTGGTTAAACCATAAGAAAAACAATGTGCTGAATATGCCAAGTCGTCTGTTTGCAGTTTAGGAAAGCACAAGAAATGACTCTGAGCAGGTGATTACTTGGCTGAATTAAGCAGTGTGATGGATTTTCCCAAAGGTAATAACACACCCAACTAAGACAAATGTGTGAGCGAAAGCCCTCAGACTGCAAGTGCATAATAAAGAGGTAAAACACACACGCAAACACACACACAGATGTCACGAGGAAACCTTGTGGTGGAAACTAACGTCTGAGCGATGTGATAAAACTGGTTTCAGATTTCTTTCACGCTGTTTGTGCCTTTCAGTCTCTTTTCTCTCCATAACAGTTTGCAATCTTTTCAGACTGTGTCAACTTGGTCAACTCACTATTTTTCCCACTTCGGACAATTGACAGTTGAGATTGTTGTGTTTGGTCTTGCATTGTAAAAGCAGAAATGTTTGACATTTCCAATTACATTTCTTCACCTGCGGTCACCGTCGCTCGCTGTTCCTTCAAGCTACTACTTGATTTGACGTGAACTGAACTGAAGCAGAATAAAACCAAATTTTGCTTCTCTGTTTGACTGTCTTTGATTTCAACTGTGACAATGATAAGCACTTCCAATTTCATTATTCCTACTTTCAAGTTCCCTTCCTTTGTTGGCTATAATAGTGGACTTATTTTAGGGAATCCTTATGAATAGAGTTTAACCTAACACTACAAGTGGTATAAAAACATTGCAGCATAATGTCTATCTTACTCCGGACTGCTTGATCAGAGCTTGACATCCATCTGGAGGCCTGCGTCTCGTGCAGTTTGTGATGAGCTTTGTAAATGATGTGTTTGCCTATTCTGAGTCCTGACTCAGCAGGCTGCTTTGTGGCAGTGGCCCAGCAGAAAGGAGACCTTCAGCAGTTTGTCTCTGATTCATCTAAATCATTAGTTCTTTAAAACACTGTGGTGGAGGGTGAATGTTTACAGCCAGGAGACATCAAAGGTGTAAATCAGGGGTGGTGCCGCCCCCTCCCCGGTGGCATCATCAAAAATATGATAAACGGTCAGCACATTCAGGAAAAGTTTCTAATTCGACAGCCATTTTACCACTGAGGTCACACGAGTTAATCTTCTGTGTATAAAAGATGACAGGAAATGAAAAAAAAATGCTAGCACGCACGCCTCATTATTCTACTACTGATGTGTAGTTATAGTTGCATTAGCTGTGTTTTGGCTTTCTCAACTTTATGGTTCAATAGAGAAAATGCTCCCGTCACCTCAAACAGATTGAAGTATGACCATCTGGGTTGTCCTGCTGTCCTTTAAGCTGCAGCTTGAGGCAGCAAAGGCAATTCACATTGACGATAGTGAAATAAAATTTAGATAGTCACATGATTCCATGGCTTTAAGCTTCTGAAAATAGTAGCACATCCGATCAGCCATAACATTATGAGCACTGAATCAGTGGGTAGGATATATAAGGCATCAAATTAACATTTTGTTCATTCGAGTTGATGTGTTAGAAGCAGGAAAAATGGGCAGCGTGAGGATTTGAGCAACTTTGACAAGGGCCAAATTGTGATGGCTAGACAACTGGGTCTCCCAAACTGCGGTGCAGTACCCATCCAAGGAAGGAAAAGCGGTGAACCGGAGACAGGGTCATGGCTCATTGATGCCTGTGTCTAGTGAAAGCTGTAATAAGGAGAGAAGAAGGTGGCTTGGTCTAATGAGTCATGTTTTCTTTTACATCTTGTGGATGGCCGGGTGCGTGTGCGTTGCTCAACTGGCATCAGGATGTCCTATGGGAATAAGGCAAGCCGGCAGAGGGAGTGTGATGCTTTGGGCTATGTTCTGCTGGGACACCTTGGGTCATGCCATTCATGTGGATGCTACTTTAACACATACCTATTCCACAATATGTCAAACAGCATACCAACACATACGCCGCACTCTCACAACCATGCCAAGTGTATTTGCTGCTCCTCTAAACTCTCAGAAGGCCACTTTGTCATCTGCAAGTCTGGAGGCCCAAAATGTGTGTTTTCAATGACACAGTGTCACCAATTACTTTCACTATTCTGACACAAACCTTGGGAAAGGACACCGGTAATGGTGACAAAATTTCTGTCAGGAGGTGATATTCTGTTCCCAGAAAGGGTGACAGAAATAAATAATTTCACATGGCGCAAAGTGGAGACAGAAAAGGGAAATGAGATGCATTAGAGAGTGAGTGAGCAATGGTGATTATTGCACTCCCCGAGATTTGGTAGTTTTTGTGGAAACCAGAGCTGGACTGGAAAAGAAAGAACAGAGAAGAAGAATAGTGTTTGCACTGAAATTCAATATTGCTTCATGTTCACAAGCTGGGCTTCTGCACAGCCCTGCAAAGACTATAATGACTGTGAACTATCTCTTTCAGATGGGAAGAAGACTAGTGAGCTCATTAAAGGGCAAATCAGAGAGATTGTACACACAGGGTCTGGCTATTACAGGTGTGAATAATTCCTATACTCAAGTCTATAATAACAAACATCCCAGATGAAATGAATTTAATGAACTTCAGTTTTTCAACTTTCAATGTCTGGCCCACAACAATGGACACAAGTATTAATCAAATAAGTAAAATAATTTAGGAATTGATCATTTGCTATACCCCTCCCCCAATAAAATAATGAAGCTGATGAAAGACTGATGTGATGGGGAGGTGGGGGGGAGCGCATAACAGCAGATGCAAGACGATAGGCTCCCTCTCATGGTCCTTCCATAT
>NW_023339873.1:16051265-16068647 GCF_004916995.1 Morone saxatilis
GAACTGAACTGAACTGAACTGATAGGCTAACGATGCACGTGTGTCGCTGTGCTATTGGATAGATGTGACCAGCTGACGAGATCAGCTGCTATCTCGATTGACAGCCCCTGATAAAGACAGCAAGGAAATTATGTGCGAGAATATGCGAGAAGAATGAATAAAAAAGAATACTCTTCCTGACTGTTGCGATTTGGCATTGAAGTCTGCTAATATTTTGAGTTCTGTTGGATTGGATGGTGTAAAAAATTGATTAAACATGGTGTTTATCTGCTCTGATGTAAGTGTCCAGCTAACTAGCTTACTACCTAGGGCAATAACCACAATAATGAAATACCACACTACTGAGAACCAACTGCAAGCCACTGTTAAAACCCCACATGACGTCAAATCACCTTGTCATGTTCAATATTTGTTTTTTAAGACGGGAAGGGGTCCCAGAGCGGTGAGGCTGAAGAGACTCTACGCGCAGAGACACTGTCTGAAACGCAGTGCTAATCAATATCCCTCAATTCACAAGATAGGATTATAATACCACACAGGATGAGCCTCCGCCTCACTCACTCCGGAAAAACTCCCAACTGGAATCACCGACTGGTCTGCTAACTATCCCAATTTTCCTCATTTGTGCCGTCTGCGTCACGCGGCTCGCCAGTCCGGCAGATTTTCAGTGGTACACCTGGCCATTAACATTTAAACTGCATATGTACTGTCTGGGAACGGAAAACCTGACAGTCATAGCAACTAAGGGGGAAGAAGATTAGCAAACAATCAGTTAGTTATTGGATATTCAACGGTAAGTTATTACATTACAAAAGCATTGCGATGTGGACTAGAGTTAAAATGCTGCAAGAGTGGTGGATGGAGTTCATTTACATGACTCACACTGAATAAATGCAAACCTTCTCGTATCTTAAGATTTGCTCTCACTTCTCTGCATCCAATAAGGTGAACGATTCTTATCAGCGCAACGATTAGCTTCTCGTAATTAGTGTGTAACTCAGTCTCATTTCACAGGCCCTCTTGCAGAAAATGCTGCTTCCACATGTTCAACCCTGCATCTGGTGCTGCGACACAAAGACAGATTAAGGGTCATCTGTTGATGTTTACTGAAGAGAATTAAAACAAAGTGCGCTCACGTTAAATCAGCTTGACCCACTGCGGCGGAACTGTGCACACATGCGGCTTCTATACGGTCCGCTTCCCCTGGCGCGATTTGGAAGACAAAAACTCAAAAGCAACACGCCAGCTGGCTCGATGGCAACAGAGGAATACACACACAACTACACGTGTTCTCCCACGGGCTGGACTTTCATTAATATGATGTGTATCTGTGTGTTTGTGTTGTTTATAGAATTAAGCTTTCTTTCAGCTCGTGACAAGGGAAATTAATTCTTCTAAGTGGGGAAAACAACATTATAACACTGGTCCTCCATGCTGGTCACAAACTCTGTTAATCTCTATGACTGCAAAATATCACCTTCCTTGTTGCTAAACACAGCGTATTTAAGGAGCTCCATTATAGGCCGAAATCACTGTTGGTTGCCATATTACAGGCAGTGTTAAAAAAAATCCCAAACATCCCTCGTATTTCCAGACTGAGCTACATAATCCTGTACTGTAACATGCAGACAACATCCCTCCTCCTATCATTGTGTTAAATCTTGTGTATATTTGCAGACTTATTGGATATTACTAGCAGTACAGAACATACTGACACAAGGATCACGCTGGTTAACATGAAACAGCAGGTTATCTGATCTCACTCGCTGCGAGAGCTCAGACTCGACAAATACACAGAGATACTGTAGAGACGCAACTCACTTTTTTGTAGCAAGTGCAGTCAAATGGAGGTTGTGCATAACACTCAAATTATGTGCTGACTAACTTCAAAAAATGAATGTCTTGCTTTGTTAAGTATGGGAAATAAACAACGGTAAAATCAAAACAGAAAAACTATTTCATAAACAGACATGTGCAGCATGAAAATGGGTTCTTAATATTCCAAGCTCAGTAGTGAATTCATTTGGTTATTAGGAAACATGTAGTTGATAGCAGGATATAAATCAGGATCACAATACAAACTCATATTATAGCAGGCTTTTTGTTTTCCTTTCTGAAACACACTAGTCTATTCCAGAGGGACACACAGTATTCCTGCAGCTTTGTAAATAACCTCAGGGGATTTCCTAAAAAGTTCTGATCGTAATCTCTGCTGACTCTTAAGGCAAGACAAAAAGTAAGTCATCGAGCTAAGCCTGCATCTAGTAAACTTCTGGGTATTTGGAGTATATCACACAGCAATCATAGCCAAGGGGGGCTTATTTACTGTGATTATGGGTATGACAGTGATGGAGTATAGGCTTCTACTTTATAATACAATTACCAGTACATATGCACAGAGCCAAAAGGTAAAAAGAGAAAAAAATTAAAATTTTCCTCTACTGCTCAGGTTTTTTAGGTAAAGTATGACATAACACAAAAGCTATTCTAAAGAAGCAAATAAGAACAGGCAAAGAATAAGGGTTATGTTGAACTAATATGATATATAATACCATATGCGGTATGAGTTAGCAGGAGACATGTCCCCACCACTAGACTCTAAGAAATGGGCTGGCTGGTTTGAGTTGACACATCATTTCCCACGTCAAACATCCCAGACCTTCCAAGAGGGAGTCTGTTTACGCTGGATTTGGTTACGCGAGAACAAACTGTCTGGATGAGGATAACCCTGAAATGCTGCCAGGAACTGGACAGAAGCTCGCCAGGCCACCCAGGAAGACTCGGAAGGCCTCATGGAGAGAGTAAAAGAGGGATGAAGAGAAATCAGGACACTTGGTGGGTAATAACACTGATACCTATTTAATAGGTGTGGATTTTTAATGTACTGTATGTGTCATGTGTCATGTATACTGTAAACATTACATTTTTAACAGGTTGTTATTTCATGTCCCCTTTGCAAAGATTATTTTAGTTCTTACTTGTCATTGAACCCAGAGAGAGGGAAGTTGGGTGTACATTGTCTGACAGGTTGGTGTTGATTAAAGGAGATTATTCAAGGAGAAATACACCACCAAACAATAAATCGGGGTATATAGGTATTTTTCGTGGTTTTGCATGTTAGAACGCTAAAGTTTGCTAATTAGTACTAAACACAAATTACAGTTGAGGCTGATGGGAATTTTGTTAATTTTGCAGATATTTGGTCATAAACCAAAGTGTTGGACAAATTACTATTTTGACCTGGTGGAATAAGAGTTCTAATTTCATTTCACAAATTTTATCATAAGCTCTCTAAGGACCAACACCTCAAGGTGGACCAACTGAAAGATTGACATTGCCATCCAACCATGTTGCACAATGCACAGATGGCTCAAGAAAGGGGGGTTTTCAAGGTGAATAATGAGGTCCATACTTGTTTAAGATAGGAGTGAATTTTGAACTGCTGTAAAAAGAGGAAGAGGGAGAGGCTTCCTGCTTATAAACAAACAGAAACACCAATAATTGTGGCTGGATAATTGATGTTTCTGGTTAGAATGATTCTTTGAAAAAACAGATTGATCAAATTAAGTTACAAGGTACAAAACCTTTTTTCAAATTATTATTATTATTATTGTTGTTGTTGTTATTATTATTATTTTACTTTGTAGGCAACCAATAGTAAGTCCTGTTTGTTTCTAGATAACCTAGAAAAGGAAAGAAAAGAAGATGAATATCACTAGGCCACTGATCATCCATTATTCAATGGCAATCTGACAGAGTTTGAGACTGCTCGCCTTTGAAATTCAACTCATTTTTCAAAGTGTATATTACCTTTAATATTCCCTTTCTACACCACAAGAAAGGAAAATAAAGTCAAAAAAGGCCCACAGAGCTGTCATTAGAATATGTTACAGATAAACAACTGTGATGGGTAGATTAAGAAACAAAGAAGCATTCAAAAATAAGGTCACTCTCGCTAAAAAAAAACAATACTCTGTGCCATCTGTATGATACACATGTTGCACAGCATGAAAACCTCCTCCATGCACCCACCTGATAAACTGTAAGTGCATTTCTTCTACTACCATTCCCAAGACTCTCAGCTGTGAGAAAAGCCTGCCTTGGGAATGGGGGAAGCCCTGTGAATTCACCCTGAGTTTTATCAATAATGCAGGGCTTCATGGGGGTGAATAAGGCCAGAGAGGAAGAGAGCAGACTGTCATCAAAGTTCCCCCGCTGCTAATTCCCTCTGCCAGTATCTGCACTTTGATGAGGAGAAAAACCTCTTATTCGGAGGCACAGTTTCACAGCTTCACTACACCACTGTGGTTTCTGAATGAAGAAGGAAAAGATGTTTTCTTGTGTGTTTTCCACAGGATACACACAATAGGTCACAAACATATGAGCTGAGGCAGACGTTATGCTATACGAGCTACTCAAAAAAGTCTTCAATCTTGAAATGGCCTGAATATTCTGTGTCTTTAATTCTCAAAAAGTTTTTATTATTCTTTTTTCTTTTATGTCATTATGATATTTTTATGGTTTCCCTGATGAATAATCCAAGTAAAACTGTCTCCACTAGAGCCTGACGGATACAACGGCCGGGATTATATTATTGAAATGATTTTTGCTTTTCACAGTATGTGTGCACTAACTAACAACATATAGCCCAGACAGTGACGGACTCAGGCTGTCTGAGGGGCAAGGGCGAAAAAAAGGGCACCAGTGCACAGAATGTCATGATGCATTTATGGTGAAACTGTCTCAATGTCTTGTTAAGATTTAAATTGTTTTATCATGTGACTCAGACTTAAAGAACCACTACTACACCTATGTAATAGCAACACACAGGGAATTATTAACTATTTGACCATTTAGTGGCACATAGAGGCCAGCTTATTTTCTAGCATGTAAGGCAGTTTATATGGCACTGCATTGTGTTTTCTCCACTGGAAGGTCACCCTACCATAGGGGCATCCAAGAGGCCTTTTTCTTTATTTTTTTCGAACAAGGGGGGCGATCATCCCCCCTCCTGCCCTTCCCTGAGTCCACCAGTTTGATGTTTATAATACAAGGAGTTACATGTATTAGCCACAGGGAGTTTTCATATAGTTGAGCCCTTGTTTTTTTGTTGTTGTTTAGTTGTTTTTGATACTAATTTACGTTTACTATCTAAAATGTATTTTTGCTGTTATTTTTCTTCTGTAAAATGTAAAATCATTATCAAAAATGTTGGTTGATGTTGTTATGTTGTAAAGGAAATCATGATATATATCCCATAAAATACCTGGAATGTTTTTGTCATCATATTACATGATATTTTATGATCACATGCTGATCCATACTACATATTTACCAGTACTGGTATCTTCAGGAGGCCTACTGCTGGTTTTGATTGTAGTTGAGAATTTGTCCCTATGAAAAATCTCAAACGTGTCCCTGCATTGCTGCTCACACTCTGTATCAGCCTGTCCTCCTTGCTACCGTCCAACACACTGGGCTGTGCCTGAGAGACCTGCCTTCCTCCACACAGTCTGTCTTTCCTCATTCTCCTCTTCCCTGCAAATTCTCTCACAGCCTCTCTCTTTCTGTCTCTCCCCCCGCCTGTGCTCTCATGCCGATCCGCCTGTTCATCTCACAGCCCAAATGGCAACAGGCAAACCAGACTGCACGACTCCGACAATATTACGACACAACGGACCATTTTTGTCAGAGTTTTGGCCAAGTCGGGTTTTCAGTAAAGGATTCATCTTCCAGAAGATCTTGGGAACTGAGGGCAAAAGGGTTGAGCTGCAATCTTTAGGGAGGAATATAAGCCTGAGCATGAGGTGGTGTACAAATATGGTCGTCTTCACAAAACTGTAACACCACCGATTTGCATTACAAAAAGCCTTTACATCTGCAGTGGAGACACATTTCCCTTGCTCTAGCCGAAGTCAGAGGGATGCTGAAATCCATAATATAGCAGTGGAGAGTACAGCCACTCTGCTAGGACTTACTATAATCCTTCAATTTCAAATTTCAGCTGGGTGTGATAACAGGGCCACTTTATCTGCCACACACTCCTGGCACTGTCAAAAAAACAAGACAAGCGGTCAAAAGATCACTCTCCCGCAATTAAAATTTGCCTTCAGGGGTCAAATGTAATATATGTGAGCCTTTGTGTTAGTGTGTGCCCTGTGTCATGCTGTAAGGCACCACCAGTAGTATTTTATTCTAACTTGGCTTTGAATGAGAGATCACAGCTCCCCCATGAGGAAAGAGGTTGGCATAAAATGACATGAAAGTAAAAGAAAGTTTAAAGGGACAAAGAAAAAGGGTTCATACATCTGGAAGCCTCGTTATGCATTATGGATGGATTTTTACAAACATTGTCAAAGTGTGACAAAATCTGGGATCCATTTCAGATGTCTCTGCACCGAGCCCTTTTCAGTGTGTGTATCAAATCACAGCAGAACTATCTAAATGGGAAAAGGGACAGTTGACTGGCAGTATATGTGTAAATCATTCAGGGATAGAAAAAATAAAAGGGGCTGAGGGAAAGGAAGTGGTTGATAAGATGAGCAAAAGTGGCGAAAAGCAATGATTTGGAAATGGGTTTTGGCATGGGCACATTACTGAGGTGTATCACACTGTGAAAGGCATTGTTTTTTTTTTGCAATTTCTCCCAGAAGAAATAGATCTACTCCACCTAGCCAGACAGTTCTTCTACTTTTCCCTCCCAAAAACCCATGCAGTCAAGCCAGCACTTTTCATCCCTTGTCCCCCCTTCTCTCTGGGCCTCTGGCCAGCATGGATGAATGGCAGCTACAGTCTTCTCTACTATCCTCATGTTTCCTCTGCATGGAGGCTTGTTCCATTACAAAAACTGGCTGGAGATGATGTGTGAGTTTGTGTCTGCAAACCATTTTCCCTAGAATAGCTCTCACACCTCAGCAATTTCCCAAATTTCTACAGACAAAACACAACTCCTGATTGGTATAGCGAGATAAGCCTACAGGATTAAATCAGAAAACATCCGTGCTTCTCTTATCAGTGAGAAAACAAAATGTATTTTTGCCTCAGGTAAATCTGTGCAAGGAAATCTGTAAAGCTACAGACAAAGAGAATGCTACAAGGTGTTAGTCGGCCTGCATCCTCTAATTACCTGGAGCTTCTACACTGTTACACTCTGGCCTCTATTCTCTTCAGCAAGGAAATCCCCAGCTACAGAGCTTAGGTGTAAGACGGCCTATTAATAATTAAAGTATTTAAATGGAGTTTCATCAATATATGCTGACTCAAGTCACTTCTTGGCATCGCTTGATGGTAATAAAAGGTGTCCCTACAAAGATTAATTGCCACAATTTTGCAAGTGGTCCAGGTACACCAACATTGAAAACTGTAAAGTGTGGTCAAAACACTATGAATAATAAATTTGGTGATAGGGAATATTATGCAGGAACACTGATCATTAGAATAAAGTATCATGGACCTACATGAGTCTTCATAGGGCAGCTCAGAAAAAATTATGACCTGTTAAAAACTGATCTAAGAGCTAGTCACATACAAAAAAAAATTCCACCAAAAACAGGCCCAACATGAAGGAAAATGCTGCCCACCTGTCACCCCTCCTGCCTTGTTTCAATCATCCCTCCAAGCCTTCACACTGAACTGGCAGCCTGTTTAAATTCTGCCTCCTATTCCGCTGGTGTTGACCTTGCAGTGTTTAGGCAGGCTGCTAAAACCTCTCCAAATAGTCGTCTGTGTGCACGCGGGCTGGTAGCAGGGCTGAGGTGTCGAGCTGATGCGTTGTGATGGCACACAGATTGAAGGCTTCACAGGTCCCTGGTCCGCTCCACTAGCCCATATCCCAGTGCTGCTTCCTCCCCGGTGCCCCGTGCCGTGAGAAAGTGATGTAAATCTATTGCAAAGGCCTGTTCGCTGCAGCCACAGATTCACCCTCTCAGTCGTGCAGACTAAAGATAAGCTGACTCACAGTGCACGATAGGTGAATGCTAAGCAGTATAGGTGAATCTTATTAAGGGTCTGAAGAGGAAAGAAGTGGGTAAAAGAGGTTTTTCAAAGCTGCACTTCCTATGCCCTTGCAGGGTCCTTCATCTGCAGCAACTGCATCATCAGAGGTACAAAAGCATGAAAATTACCAAGTTCAGAGCAGCAGTCAATATTACTGAACATGAGTTTGAGATTAGTGATGTTATTTGCACCATGTGTTAGAGCATGATGTGTTTTTTTTCTACAGCAAAGACGCCAATTTAGGCACATAGCACCATCTCATGGTCCCACTCAGAAATTCATCCCTTATCAGTGAGTACAGAGGAGTGGTGCAAACAGCACTCCTATTACAGACAGATGCATTCTTACAGAGACAAATAGTGTAGAAAAAAAGTGTACAGAAAGTACACTCTGTTAAAACACATATACATTATACATTATAAGTCTACTTATAAGAGGAGCAAAACCCAGTAAAGGCAGGTTCTTTCCAGACTGAAACCAAGAGGTAAAGTGTTTTCTTTGTCTTTATAGCTATATAATTCCCAGACAGATGTACAAATAGCATTTGCACACACACACTCACACGCACTTAGAAAGCCGCGTGAATCTCCGGAGGCATCCTGAGTCATTTGTTAATTCAGTGGTACCGCTGGTGCCTTTAGTTGCAGTACAACCACTTCTTTTTCATTTGAATTGTAGAACAGCTAAGCAAGATTTCACGTATCGACTCTATCCAACACTGGACCTGGGCAAGATTTTCAGAAAAGCCTATACATTTTTAAGTTACTGCTATATATTCTAGTACCATCCTAAATACTTTGAAGCACTATCAAAGCTGACTGTTCCAGGCGTTGGCGTCAGACAGCTCTAGCCCTAGATACATACAGTAAAGACACAAGCTATACAACTAGATGAATTAATAACAGTTCCCAGTGCTGCTTGTGAGTGCGGCAAGGCTGCAAAGTCATTTAACAACAGCAGGTTCAAACGTCTCAGCACTGAGGATGTGGCAGGCAGTGGAATTGCATAATTTGCATCACGTAGACTGAAAATAGAGGCCAAGATAAGAGGTCGCTCTCTGATGAAAGTAGGTTTGAGTTGAACTTGTTTAATAGTTTAATAATGTATGGTTTGGTGGTGCAGAAAATTGAATAGATGTAGATGCAGCAGCATGAGTAGAAGGTATTGTATGGACTGCAGAAAAGGAATATTTGTCAAATTAAGAAAAAAAAACACAAAACCTAATTTTGAAAGCAGCTCTGCACTAGCTATAGGTGATCATTTTGTGATGCAGTGAGCTGTGGAGTGTGAGCATGTGAAAGTTAAGTGAATGCACAGCGTGTAATCCATATCTACATTCATCCCTCAATTCTCAATCACCTCCATCTCTCACACCTAAGCTTTTGATTATGATGACAACCATATGCCAGGCTGTTTGTTGTCTACGCAGTTCAAACAGAGAGCCATCAATCCCCCAGGTTGGACGTAATACCTGTCGACTCTAAACACAGCCGACTTTCCATATAGTGTGATGCATGGGCCATTTACCCGCTACCATTAACAGGGAAGTGTTATTAGCATCCTTTATGCAGATGCTTCGTCAGGATGTCACCACACCACTTGGATACAAAGTGGCATACTGATGTATAAGCTTCATCTGTCGATAATCTTAAACATATGGCAGTGTATATAGCTACTGAGTGTAATACACTGATTAGCTATGATGCAGCGCAGCAGGCAAACAAAAGCAGTGGATCAACACTAATGGACTGTGTCTCTCTCTCTCAAATCCACACCACATTTTGCTGAGGCAGGTGTGTGATGGTGAAACACCATTACTGCTGTCTTAATGAGAGCCCCGTGTGTGTGTTCCCCTGTGGTGGTCCCAGCAGGGCCTTATCTGGGCCTGTGTCGTTGGATACGCTAGATGGGTAAGATAACCTCCATCTGTCTTCATGACTGTCTGGCCTTTATTGCTTTAGGAGAAGTGCTGCTTTCAAAAGCTCTTCCTCTGCTCGGCCAGAAAAAACAATATTTGTTTCTGCTTTCAGGCCAGCGTGATTTGTAACAGGGTGGCCTTATGTTTCTGGTCTTTGCAGGTTAACAAGTTGGAAGTGCTCATAAAACTTTTGTTTTAGTTAGTTTTGCCAAAAACCAAAGCATTGTACAAACTAAAATTTTAATTTATGATGATCACAGGATCAAAGTTATTACAATCTATCTCCTGAGGACCATGAATGTCTGTTACTGTACAATTTCATGGCAATCCATCCAATAACAATCTTGATTTTTCACTAAGAACACTAAAATGTCAACCTCATGGTGGATCTAAAGGAAAAGGGATCACTAAACTCATTAGAATCCATTGTCTGGGAACTATAAATGTGTGTACCAAACTTTGTGCCAATTCATGAAGCAGACATAGTAGAGATATTTCACAAACTGTGAAAGTAAAACATTGACCAGATGGTGGTGCTAGAAAAAAAGTCAGGGAATCACCAAAGTCATGAGTATACCTTGGAAACCTTGAATATCTGTGGCACATTTCATGACAATAGTTGTCAACATGCGTTTCCACAACAGTATCAATAAAGAATTGAAATGGTATCTGAATGAAGAAAGGACAGTCTGGTTCTTTAAAACTGCTGGCTTACAATGTCTTGTAAATTCAATTGTTATTGAAAGCTTTTGTCTGCTTCATCCACCTTTTGGTTTCAATAATCTCATTATTCGGTGGTTGAAAAATAAGATACAAATACAGTTAGTACGCTGTATATAGAAATTTAAAGTTAAAAACATAATGACAAAGATGAATGTTTTCAATCGATTTTGTTTTGGGTCACATCTGAAGTGGTCATGCCGTTTAAATAGAGTTTAACTGCAGGGGTGGAAGTAACAAATTACATGTACTTACATCACTATAATCAATAATTTTAGTTTTACTGGGTATTTCATTTTTTTTTTGTACAAGAGAGTTACGCAGAACATCTGATTAAGCATCTTCTTACACTGCATGCCTGTCTCATTTTCCTGAGTCGTCAGGATATCAAAAACCTTTGAGTGGATGTTTTGCTTGTTCATACACTTGTCCCGGCAGGGGTCCCGCAGTGAGTCTCGGAAATTTGGACTGAGGGAACGAAAGCCTGTTGTCAAACATCTGTCATATCACAGCAGTACAGGAATTGAATTTGCTGCTCCACAATATTCTCCCAATAATCTCTCCCAGTGCATCAATAAACCATCGAGCTAGTGCTCTGGTAGATATCTAATGCAATTAAGTCCAATGTGTCCTCTGAACTAGTAAGCGCATGGAACAGAGAAAAAGGGATTGGTCATATCTCTGTCCTGAACGGCACTATAAAAAGGTGATAAATCATAATCCTGACATTTAGATTGTCGACTCTTAATACTACTTTGGTCTTTTGAATGTTAGATTATAGAACAGTAACACTTATTTCATTTCACTCCTTAAATAATGAAGTCCTAGCTTTTGCTGTGATGTCGCTGACATCAGTAGGAACAAGTTACATTTATTGGGAAATTTGCTTAATCGTGCCTCTAGTGCATTCATCAATAGCATTGCAGGGTTTTGATTGAAATAATGTAGTAGCCACTGACTGAATTATCTTCTCAAATGATGTTTTGGTAATAGTTTTAAGTTCAACATTTTGAGAAATGTGTTTATTTTCTTCCTTGCAGAGAGTTAGATAAGCATATTCATACCATGAGCCTAGAAATGATTAGGTTAGCATAAAGACTTGAAACAGCTAGCCTATATCAGACAAGTTATGATTTAATGACGTGAGTTACGTGTGGTAAGAAGTGCTAGAAGTGAAATAAATAAGTAACAAACTATAATAAGGGTATTTCCCAAAATGTTGAAGTATTCCTTGGAAACCTAATTCCACCTATTAAACGATTGTTTGTCTCTCACCATCGTAAGATTATTATTCTCTTTTAGGGGTCTTTAAATAATTCTATCTCCTCAAGTTAAATTTACCTCTCTAATCTCCTGTGTTCAGAGGAGATTATAGAACAAGAATGGAGAATGTCAACACTACTTCCTTAGCTTCACAGGATAATACTGCTGCTTGTCATAAAACCAAAAATCTTTTAAACATTTTCAAAGACTAAATAAACATATCTAAGCCTGTAAAAGAAAAATTACCTCAAACGACTTTTTTTTGCAGATTTGGCACATGTTCGCTTGGAGTCAAGGATGAACTGATTAAGATTTGCTGGTCAAGGTCACTGGGACATCAAAAAACACATTTTAGGCCAAAACTCAAGAAATTTCATTGATCGGACAATGAATTGGTGACACTTTTGGTCCAAAGGTCAGAGGTCACTGTGACTTCAAAATAACCCTGACAGACACTTTTTGGTCATCCATTCTCCCTTTCACTTACTGCCTCATTCTGGGGCGTCATCAGAATCATGACAACGTGTTGGAGCGCGCCTAGCTAATCGTGATCCTGTGAGTAAGTTTTACCTACAGGCCTTAGAGAGACATCACACCTAAAAATGCCAGGAGAAAATAAAAGCACCACATTCTGTATAGCTCCACAAGAATCCATCTTTACATAATAATCAAGTACATATGTAGCTGTTCAGCCAATACATCTATGATAGTCCTTCACATATACTGAACTCATATCTATGTGTACCATCAATATAGTGATAACTTCCATTTAGCCAAATAGTACACTTTTATTAAATTCCTTCAAAATATCCAACATATATTATATATAACAATATTACATAAGTCTGGACAGACATTAATGTAAAATTACTGTGCGGAGGAATACAACCGCAGGGCGGTAATTCTAGTTATATATTAAAGAATTGATTACTGGGTTAAATTATTAAATTAGGGTTTGCCATGAGATTTTTCTGCACAGAATTTGGGCTATTTTAATCCCACAATTCTTTTCGTCTCTTTCCTTTGCTCCTCTCTTCAGTTTCTCTTACACACACTAAACTTTAACCCTGAGCTGTGAATCATCCTGATGAGCTGTGGAATGAGGTTGACACTGGTCATCTTCTATCTTCTGCCCGGTTGGAGGTCTGACTCTGGCTGAAAGAGGTGCAATCGGGCAGACAGGATGTCACAGCGAGAGTGACACTGGCTAGTCACTGCCCGCATTGCTCTGCTCTAGAGACAAAATGATTAATCTATCTAATCAATTAGTTCAGGAAAACTGACACTCACACAATCACAAATTGGACACCACTGACAACCTGCTCTACCTGCAAGCATGATAAAGGGAGAAACAGAAGATTTCACAAAAGAAGCAAAAATGCCAATTTGTGTGCGCAATGTGGCAAAAAAGAGAAAGCAGGGGCAGGTCACTCCAGAAATAATGATTCCCCCTGACAAAGAGAAGTAACTGATGACTAATCAAAAAAAATGTGAGAAATTCTTTGAAAAACAATGACTGTAATGAAAACCTGAGTCAGTCATAACTTCTAAAAGAGCTTCAGCTGATGTCTCAGTTTCTGTGTCCTTGAAAGGACGAGGGTGACAAAGTATTTGTCCATGCATGTTTCTTATTGGTGTACTATTGCTATCACCCAAAGCAATGTTAATAAACAGTGTGAGGGATGATTTCCATGCTGTTTTCCTGATTATTATTTTGAAGGATGAGCAGTAGAGGAATGGCCCTGATCTGCCTGCCCCTCCAGGCATAAACACATTCAATTATATTCAACAAATGGTGGTGCTGGACGTGAGAGTTCTAAGAGCATGTGGTTTGGCTGCCTGGTGGAGACGGGTGCCTTGATGCACAAACCCAAAGAAAACCGTATGGTCAAAAAGATCAGGAAAGCAAAAGAGGCAATGGAGAGTGGCAGGTGCAGATGGTAGAGTAGAACAGGGTCCAGATCAGCCTGAAAGGGCAATGATAGATAGGAGTCAAACAAATGAAAGTTCCAAAAGAAAAGCCAAAGTATGATAAGAGTGCTTTTTTGATATTATTACACATCAGTGACAAACACTGCAGTGTATTTACCCTGTGAATGTGGTGGGTTTATCTGCCTATCTGAAGATAAACAACTCTTCTCCAAAGGATTGAGCCTGCTTACAATATCAAATTGAAGCAGTGACATCAAACACACATCCAAAATGGAGTCCACAAACATCCCACACAAAACTGGTTACAGCAGCTGCTTAATCAACTGAATACGTCAACAAATGCTCTCTTTGAGTGAAAAAGATTTTTACTTATTATTTGGAGATAAATAAGGCAAAATTCATTTAGTCCAAATTATTTAGACATGACAAGACATAAATAAATCATATAATTTACTGGTTTCTGGATTTTAACTAGCTGAAGTGATTAGTTGATTAATTGACTAGTCGATCATCAGAATATTTTGATAATCAATTATTTGTGTAAGTCAGACACTTACCTGTTCGAGCTTTTCTAATGTGAAGATTAGCTGTTTTTTTTTCTGGGTTTTATATCATTGTAAACTAAATATCTTTGGGGTTTTGTTTTTTTTTTGTCATTTTATAGACAACCTATTGATTAATCAGAAAAGAAATGAGCAGATTCATGTGATAATGAAAATCATTGCTCGTTGCCGCCCTAAATTTCTTAGTCTAAATGTCTTTGTTTTTCATAGGACAACAGAGAATACATCATAACAAAGCAGGTTGTTGTTATTTGACTTCCTGCCTTGTATTTGTTGTGGCTGTGATCCTCGCTAATCAAATCACAGCTAGCTTCTCCAGACAGCCAGTCGCTGGCCCGCCGGCTACAGCTCCTCCACAGATAATGTCACTTCCTCTGAAAACAAACTGATTTTGTTACCAAACATGGTCACTGTTATCTGTCACAGCAATACCACAAAAAAACTAAATTTGACCTGTAGTAAAGGCAGACAGGCAGAGAAAATGTTTTCCGTCAGTCTTTCAAGTGATAGTGTGAGTTATCACCTCCCTCTGAGTACCCGAACATCTGACAGTGCAAACAGTAAGACAAATGTCGAATTGAGATTGTTTTTTTATTTTACTTATTTTTATATGGTGGACATATCTGAATGTGTGTGTGTGGATGTGTCAGTAAAGAGAGACGCACAATGATAAAGGACAAGACAAATAAAGAAAGACATACAACTGTTCGCCTGCAGCATGTTCAGACACACAGGTGGAGCTCAGTTAGACTCTCCTTGACAGGTGTCGGAGAGCTCCAGGCTGCCAAATGGGTGCCATCTATTCAGCATAGCTGCTGTGCTAATAATGAGCGCTGAAATGAATGGTGTCACTTTATAGTGTAATTGCTGCGGAGGGAGAAACATGTTCACAACATCAGGTACAACGGCTAGATGGGCTAGAGGGGAACTAGAAGAAGAAGGCGGGGGGGGTGTTGGAAAGGAGGAACCGTAAAGTTTTGGTTTGGGATGTAAACTCTTCATAAGGCTAAACAAGGCAGCTTTTCACATGAACAAAATATAATGAAGAATCCGGGAAGGATCAAGGAAATGTATTTATCAACACAAGGTTGAAATCCCTTCATGTTACAGGGAAAAACATATTTAAAATTAAAGTAGAACAACATATAAAATAAAATAAAACAATATAAACAGTAACAGCAGTAATAAAATCACAGTAAAGTCATCCCAGTGTGCAGTAACATTTCTGCATTTCTTGAGTCTGCCTCTTCTCATTCTGCACTCTGTTAGCTCCGAACAGCCCAAGTCCCATATCCTACAGACCGGACATTAGGCAAGAGCAGCCTTAATTCTAAGTTGGTCCAGCATGGCTCCTGTCCCGACTCTCTTCCTCTCCTCCTGGGGTAACTACAAAACTCACCGTGGTGGGCAGGTCCTGCCCGGCCGATCTGGCTGGGTCGATCATCTCAAGTAATACATACTGCTGCAACAAAGCTGAAAACAGATCAAGCTAGCCCACCAGCCGCAACGCGTGTGTGAGCGCAGCTGTTGCCATAGTCAGAATCTCCTGATCCTATCGAGTTGACCAATTTTGGCTTAGCCCTTTAAAATAAGTCCAATCAGACATCATTCAATGATGTTTTCAGCAATAAAGTGGAATTAAATACAGGTTAAAACTAAAATATAATAGAAGCTGCCGGAAGCCACATTTACATGCGCAGCCGTTGCCAAGCAACAACATCAATCCCATCTGATTGATTTGATACCATGCATGCAAATACACAAACCAAGCAAATATACCCAGAAATCCCATGTCAGTGTGTGTGTGAAGTAAGCGGACCACATAAAAACCCCAAGACTCAATTTTTTACTTAACAGCAAAGATTCCGACTTCTTCATTTTGACAGAAACCATTTCTAACACGTACAATCGTTTTGGATGACACTATACACAGACAAACTGTGGAACAAAGCCTGAGGTGAGTTTCAACACAATGTCTGACACTTGAGACCACCAGAGCATAGCAGACTGCCCGCTATTTCTCACTATCATCTTCAAGCACACACTTGCAGATGCACACACACACAAGCACAAATACAGGCTGACTTTGTTTGGACAATCTAGCTGGTCAGCCAGTACAGATTTCAGATGAGCTTTTACAATCACCCTTCTCTGTCACCTTGCAACCCCAATTTTATCTAGCTATTCCATAGAGGCAACTAGTGTTAACATGCAGGTAGTAGGCTGCAGCTTTCATCTCAACCTATGCATTTCTCTTTCACTCCTAGCGAACAGTTGTAGCATTAAGATAAAATGTATTAATTGAGATAGTAGATAGAGACCAGAACCAAACAAGACCATCACATACACCGATCAGCCATAATATTATGACCACCTGGGCACACTGGTGGTCATAATGTTATGCAACCCCATACCAACAAACAGTGTGTGCTGACACCTTTCTATCAGAAACAGCTTTTTCAGCAGTTTGAGCTACAGTAGCTCATCTGTTGGAGAACCAGCTTTCACTAGACACATGCATCAATGGTTCACCGCTTTTTCCTTCCTTGGACCACTTTTGATAGGTACTGACCCCTGCAGACCGGGAACACCCCACAAGAGCTGCAGTTTTGGAGATGCTCTGACCCAGTGGTCTAACCATCACAATTTGGCCCTTGTCAAAGTCACTCAAATCCTCACACTGTCCATTTATTCTGCTTCTAACACTTCAACTTTAAGGACAAAATGTTCACTTGCTGCCTAATATATCCCAACTATTAGAATTAGCTCAGCTGTAAAACTGTTCTGTATGGATGAAATCTGCTCGGTCATCCCTTAGTGAACAGTCAAAGCACTGCTGACCTACACTTATTACTAATTACTCATACAGTAAAACATAATGGGAATAACAAACCACAGAGTGGGAGAATAAAGGGGGAGAGGGAGAAATGAAGATGAGAGTAGAAAAAATTAGTTTTTTCAAAGTTAATAGTGGGGACAGAAAATGGGTCA
>NW_023339873.1:16068747-16070553 GCF_004916995.1 Morone saxatilis
TTGGACCCCCCCCCCCATTATAATCCAAACATACAAAAAATATTGTATTGGTGGATTTCTACTCTAAATACACTCATAAATCATTAGCAATCAAAAACTTAGCCTCCAAAATGGAAGCTAAGTATAAAGCATTTGGCCTCACCGACCAACACCATCAGCTACCGGACTTTAGCTCCCAACTACAAGCTAACAATTTGTTAGACTAACTAGCGTTATTGCCAGTACCGACAGCACATAGCCTAAGATTGAACACTTAATATTACACCATAATCAGAACATCACATACATTTCCCTATCTCCAGCATTTCCATATGTGCAAATATACGCATAAATAGTGGCCAAAATGACTGGCACCCTAACACAAACATACTGTCATGTTCCACTGCTTATCTCTACTTATATTCAGTGTTCACAAAATGTCTACAGGCACTGTATCATGAATATTCAGCTAAGCTGCACCTTGACCAGTGTGTCCTATTTTAGAGATCTCTGTTCAAAAAGTAGCGCTGACTTTCTCTCTAATCCATTATGCTTCTGTGTCATATTTGTTTACAATCAATTTGTTGCTGCAGCAGTCCGGTTGCACAGAGACAGGAGCCTGAAGGAAGAGGCCATGTTTCAGAGCTACCCACTCTTGTAACAGTTCAGTGGGTACGCCTTGGCAATGCTGGAGGGAGTGCAGAGGAGGAGAGAGCTGGAGAGAGGGGGGGGGGGGGGTTGCTAGTGTCGAGGGTATAGACTAACAGTAGAAAGTAGGGAAGGCTGAGGAGGAGAGATAGTGCAGGACTCATTATCAACTACAGCAGTCGAGAGTTTAGCAGACATGAGGAGAGCTCCTGGGGGCCTTCAGCACACACATCCACTCTTTCCCCTCACTTTACTCTGTCGACTCTTACTCATTTTCTCATCCTTCTGTCTTTTTTTCCACCGGCATCACGCAGATTCACACAATATTTTTTAGCACTTCTGCTCATGCAGTCCATAAATCTTATTTATGCTTTGTATATTTCTAATGCTGTCTCTCCCTTCCTCTCTGGGTGTCTCTTTTTTGGTGAGAGGGTATGAAGAGCACACGGAGTTGGCACCAAGGCCTCTGAGAGCAATCAGAAAAAGACAGGCTCTTCCTAGTTGTCTCGCTTTGTTACAGATTGATATCAAGTGTGCTGGAGGACACGTTGCGCACATATGCACTGGTTGACTGAATGTGTTCATGAAAAATACGTGTCTATGTACAACGTGTGAGTGTATGCATTCACAAAAGCAGGCTGGACACCCCAGAGCGAGAGGCGACAGCTCGCCCGTTAATTACTCAAGTTAATAGAGCAGCTGCTGATTCACTCCCCTGTCAGTGAGATTCACAGCGGGACGGGGAGGCTCGGGCAGGACATGTGAAGCATTAAGATGGACGTGCTGTGACTCTGGACGGAGGCTAAGTAAGGTAAAGAGAGGAGCCATTAGACTGATGTAGTTCAGGGACTTCAGCTGTGTCTGGATGAGGACACAACAGAAACTTTCTTAGACAGCGGTCACAGGCAGTAATTGAGGGTGCTCTTATGATTAAGTTTAAAAAGTTCCCTAACATGAAATTCCCCAATATTATGTATATATTATGTATAATTCTCTTGCTTTCTAAATTACGTCTCCTCCGTAGCCCCTGAGTCCTCCTGGCCCACTTGTTTCCATGGCAACATAGTTGACACAAAACACAGGAGTGGTAAGTTAGCTAATTAAAGACAAAAGTTTGGTGAATGTACTGTGCTAGCATTCAAGCTAACAAGCTATATATTAAAGGGGAACTTCGGCAGA
>NW_023339873.1:16070586-16087685 GCF_004916995.1 Morone saxatilis
GTCCCCGAGTACTGTCGATAGGAATCATGAATTATATTCAGAAAATGTATTTCTTACTATTGAGCTTTATGATATCCAAAGGTCACTTTGGCATGAGTGCTGGTGTTAGTCATCATTTAAATATTTTTACAAACAGCATTAAGGTTAATGCTGTTGCTAGTCATTTTCAGTTCAAAAGCACCTTTAACAATAATTGTTGTAATTTTGTCATGCCTGAATTCAGCTCTTTGCATGAACACTGGACTATGCTATGCTAACAAAACAAATCACCTGAAAAGAACTACAGACTTATTATGTGTGTCCTGTCTTACCATACAGCACAGTCACATAGATCAAATACCAAGATGAAAAACACTTGAAGTTGTTTTTCTCACACAAAATGGGAGCAAGCCTCATGCACAATAATTGGAAACTTTGCATGCTCCACTATTCACAAATCAAGCATGCAATAACAATATTTATGACTAAAAATATTAACACTAATTAGAGGAAAATGCAAGACTAACACCAGATACACTTACCTGCACACAGAATACAACAACGGAATTGTAAATGGAGGCAGTGGGTAATGTTCGTGTGTACTTGCTTGTGCGTGTGTGTAACGGTGGGTTGTAAGACTCGGGGGAGACTGAATCGATGAGAATGTAAGGCCATGAATGCAAAAAAGAAGTTCAAGGGATGATAGAAGGTTCTCCCAGAATGCAACAGTCAGCATGTCTCTTTACAGCACTTTTGCATCCATGGTATAATTGTGGCATAAGCAATGTGAGGCACTGTAAATCTGAACTTTAAATCGGCTTGCTCTCTGTAACAATACTATCCTGCTGCTCATACTGTAAACGTGTGCTCAGTGTCATTACATACAAATCAAAAAGTCAGATTTTATGTTCCAGTGAATTACACAAGTGGAAATTACTGGTTACATTTTTCCAATAGAGCAGGAGAGTGGCTCTGAGCAGGGGATAGGAAGACATGATAATAGAATGCCAGAAATTCAAATTCAGCTTGGACATGAAAAATGGCAACAGAATGGTGAAATATTCACACGTTAATTAGTGTCTATAAATAGAAACAGTCAGTGAATTTGTGGCATAGAAATGCTGAGTGCTCATCAGCACAAAGGGTTCTGCTTTCGAAGTACATTAGGAGCAGAGGGACGCACTGATAATAGAGAGGGTGTGAGATTACGATAAGCCTCATCCCTCCAGTTTCTCTGCACAAGATTTCAAATCTGAGAGACAGAAGCGGGGAGCTGATGAGGATAAGTGTTACTGTGGAGGAGATGGATTTGTGAGAGCTGGGGAACTGTCCAGGAGAGGGCGCCCCTGGCTCGATCGAGTACAGTAGAGCAGAACACATGCACACAGACATGGGCGCGCACACACACACACATAATGCAGGCGTTTTATTCATATTCACCAGCAGGAGATACCAATCCTTTCACAGTCATTACTTTTAAAGTCTCCTCCAATCTTACTTGCTCTTCATCATTTTCCAGATATTCCACCCCTCATACTCTGCCCTCTCTTTCCTCAAGCCCTACACTAAATGTTTCCACTCATGCCTCTCCTTAGGCAGACCCATGACTGACTCAACACTACTGTACTAACTAATGACTGTCCTCCTTCAGCGCTAGTGTTAATTTATGCCATCCGTTTAGTAAATACAACAGCCGTACGTCATCCAATCAGTAGAGACAAGTAATGCTTATTAAAAATGGACACGATGCAGTCTTTGCATCCACTGACAAAACAAACTCTGTTGCCATGGAGACAGGATGCCATGGTAGACATTATAAATACAGAAACTACTGGGGGCACTGAGGTTGTTAGCAGCTGTGCCAGTGTGCCTTGCTGAAGTTGTTCAGCAAAAGCTCTGAATTGTGTTTGAGATGGAGCTGGTGGCTGAATCATGATCTATGAACTTTAGTACTTTAATAGTTTGACAAAAATGGTGGTTTGTTGATGCACCACTGCTGAGTATTCAAGAGAAGTGCCATGTGCTATGTCTTCTTGACAGTGCAATCTATCAGAATAAAGTCATTTTCGGGGAGGGGCAACATTTTTCAAATGAAATGGAATTTGTAAGTGTAGTGTAGTCAAACTGATGTTGCTGTCAAGTCAACATTCACATGCACACAATGTAGCCTACACATTAATGTATACACGCAAAGACACAAACATCATGAAGTAAGACTACAACTTGCTCTCTATTCCAGACCAGTGTCTGCTAAAATATCCTTGCAAAAGTTTCAGAGCTTAACACATCCATATTCATAAGGTTATTTAAGGTTATTTAATAAGTGTCCACTCTGTCAGAACACCTTGTTCTAAGACCAGTCGAGAGGTGCACCCCTGGGTCCTCCATATTCATGCAGTGATTGCCAGACACCTCAACACACAGCGACTCATCCTGCTGGGAAAGTTAAGTCTTTTTAAATATTCAAAAAAACTTGAGCTAACATTTGTAAATCTCTTCACGCGCTTCTTTGCTGCTGATTAAACTCGCACGGTACAAAAAGGGGATTAATCCATAACAGCAAGCCCCACCCATCTGGCTTGGATTGGATTCAAATTTGGTCTATGCCTGGCTTATAGTACTTTTATGCTCAAAATAACTGTAAAACTATTGATTTAAAGGTTTTTGTCAAGTTCCTTATCTACTTAAGTGCAGATGATATGCCCCATCAAACACTCATTTTACGCTGCGAGATGCACAGTTATCAGCTATAAGAGTTTCCAAGCTCCAACACTTAAAACTCATAACAAGTTCCCAAGTCCCTCTTTAACACCAAGGTTGCTCCGCCCTTGCTCTATAGTCCTCACGAATGTCTCACACCCGGGAAGGGTGTGCAGTTACCTTTCCAGTCATGTTTTTGAGAAAGATAACATTGTATGGTAGATATCACTCTTGCACTGTTGGAGAACAAAGTGAAAAACAGAGGGCAGAAGATCACTGCAGATAGCAATTACAAAGATGACAAAATGGCCATGAGTCTGACAAACGAGCGAACTGCTGCATCGCAGTGTGTCGGGCAGTGAGGTTTTGTTAGTGGGATGGATGGTGTGGGAGCCCATGTGCATGCAGTCTCATTGCGGTCCATAGGTTAGAAAGGTTGAGTCGCCAAAAGTAAACGCACAGAGAGGTAGAAGAAGTCATTATTGTGAGAACTGCGGCCAGGTACCTGAGTATATCTCCCTGCTCTTCAATTTCATCAGCAACCTCTTCACACCTGCAATAATGTGAAGAAGCCTGTCATCATCACAAGTTCGCAACAACTGGGCCCCAAATTTTACCCTCCCTCTGACATGTAAGTGTAGAAAATTACACAGAGAACCCCATATGATCTTAGATCCTTTAGAATTTTGCTAGAGGTAACATTGTGTAGTAGCAATAAAAGAGTAATAACTGTGTGAATCGCAATGATAAAGGGATCACTTTGTGGCCAAATAGTGAGGATGGGGTAAATCCCTATATAACAAAACTAAGTGGAAATAATCAGTCAGGAAGAGTGCCATCAGCAGACGAGGTATGAGCTTACAGATGTTCAGAGCACACATAAAAACAGGTAGACAGACAAATGTGACCCCCCCACTGAGCTTCCATTCCCTAGCATCACCACCCGCTCATTACTCCCACTGACAGGCTCTCTCCTTCTGTCTCAGCACCGTGTGTGACTGGTGTGCTTAGTGGAGAGGGGACATCTGTTTGGTCCTTACCTGTGTTTCTGTCTGGTAAGATACAGCAATGCTTCTGCAGTATGCCTGGCAACACCTTCCAAGAAACAACAACAAAGGAGAGGGGAGAGATAGAAAGAAAGAGAGAGAGAGAGAGTAGGAGAGACGTTAATATCACAGCAGCTCAAAGCAGATAAACAAGGTGGAGCTCAGAGGAAAAGCACTGAGCCATGATGTGACCCACAATTACAGAGTAGCAACAGACACCCATTTCTCACACCATTTGCATCAAAAGGAGCTGCTCCCGTATTTATCTAAGCCCTTTCTTCTGCACTGTGATCTGAGCAGTGGAGCACTAAATGATGGTCCCGGAGTGAATATGTGTGTGGAAGGTTTATTTTCAAATGTGCATCTCTGATTCAATCTACAAACAGTCAAAGGTGGGTTAAATGGTGTGTGAAAATATGATGCGCTAACAATCCATTGGGATAGAGCAGCAGAGAGATAAAATATTGCTCCATGGAGTTGTGTGTGTGTGTGTGTGTGTGTGTGTTGAGGGAGGAGGGGTTATCAGTCGTTCTGGTGGGGTCATGTCAACGGGCCAATTTTAGAAGCCTTTTCTGCTCCATCAGCAGGTTCACTTTGCCAGGAAGTTGTAACAGCAAATACAACGGCCAATTATTACACTATTCACAAGCGCCTGAGGTGGTCATACTAATCAATAATGCATGCTTACATTCTACTCTGTGAAGAGTCCTCTAAAAATTTAATCGATCCAAGGTTGTATCTCAGCTGCTAATATTTTGCTATCATCACTTGTCTACTGCAAGTGAACAGAAGACAGGGGATGACAGGTGCGAACAAAGCATCCTGTTTTCATTTCTATGATAACAGTTTTGTTAAGCTTTGCTGTGACACTGCATACCATTATTGGTGTTCACAAGCACAAATATGCAGAATCTCTACTAGAAATAAGCACAGGGAACCAAAAGAAAGGAGGAGATGCGGAGGTGGCTCAGCAGGTGCTATCAATGCCTTTTTGTCCTTGTATCTGACTGACAGGCTCATTGTTGTCCAAATGACTTCAGTGATATAGACTAACCTCCTCTTCTTTCTCTCAGCTCCATTTTTTCTGGGGATAGTGTTAACATTTCTTTACATATGCATTTGGTGGTTATCTCAGGCTCCTCTGTCTCTCAGAGTTATTGTACTTCTGTCTGGGACTGAACAGAACTGATCAGATAAGTGTCCCTTTTAATTAAAGAGAGCAGCATATAAAGGTAGCTCTTGAAAAGAGAGAGAAGACCAGGAATAAAAAATAGAAATGAACCCGAATGGCTCGTCTCTCGGGGACATTCAATGAGATATCAACCCACTCCATCATTCATATAGGAGGGCGGCCTCAAGCACATAGACTCTTGTCGTTCAGTCTCATTTTCTAATTTAACAGCAGCATATCAAGAGGTAATCCTGCCATAATATAAACACTACATAAACTGCATTTGTTTTTAAAATTTTAACTCAGTTCATGCCTGACTCATTCATCTCAAACTCAGTTTGAATAGACAGGTATGAACTCTACTAGAACTTTTTTTAAAGCCTAAACAACTAATTTTGGTGATTTGTTGGATTGCTTTGAGTTTCTGGGCCTCAAGCAAAAATATGTTCATATTTTTAAACTAAATCTCTTGTGCGTTTGTGTGCGGTTCATATAAGTGTTCAAAGTGAGAGTCACCAAAACTCTCTTAACAAGACAAACTTGCAGTAAATCTCTGGTTTCAGCTGGACAAATAGCACCTGTTCATGTCCCTAAAATGGCCATATAAGGCTGCCTGTTCCACTCCATATATGGACAAGTTTCACACAAGAGGGATAATCCAGGTCAAGAAGGCCACATAATTGTAGCTTGTGTTAAACCTGATGGCACAGAATGTCTGTTTAAAGCATTTGCTGCCCAGTGAAAACCACCATCTCTAAATGTATTGATTTTGATTTTGATTTTTTTTTTACATAAATTGAAGATGAAGATTAGCTTACTTCTTAAGCAAGCAAACCACTCAAAAGTGCATTGTCACAAACATGTCAGTTTTTCTTGAAAAGTTGATGTTGATGACAGTGTACATTGGTAACATGGTCTGGTCTTAAAGAACCCGTGTGTAGGATTTATTGTAGCTGAAGAATACAACCCCCTCGCCTCACACTCCTGTCCCAAGAGTGCAGGAGAAACTACAGTGGCCGCGAAAAACTCAATAAACACAAAAGGCCCAATGTAGAGCCAGTGTTTAGTTTGTCCGTTCTAGGCTACTGTAGAAACATGCCGGTTCAACTCTTCCTCCATAGAAGAGGACAGGTTCCCTCTGTTGATTACAATGGCTCATTCTAAGGTAACAAAAACATGATTCTTTTTTTCCAGTGATTATACATGATACATTATAAATCATCTATCTATAATTTAAGTACCTTAATTACATTATATTGCGTTTTATCTCATTTATTTAAATATGTTTTGCTGAGAATAAATAAGTGATTTTATAGATTCACTCCACAGAAGAGAGAACTATGCTGAAGATATGGACTCTGATGATAACCAAACAAAGAAATTGCATTTGTTATTGTGGTGACTTTGTATAAGAACATATGAGACAAAAGTGAATCTTTTTGTTTCATCATTTCACCTGTTTCACATAAACGTATTCTCTGCATGCATGTCCTCTATTCAATGATATGCGACAAAATGTTATTCAGGCAGTACAAAAGAAAGTTGTGTGGTAGATAAAAAAAGATATGTCTGCAGAGATGAGAGGTACAATGATTGCATTGTAATGACTCAAACAGCTGCATGATGTACAGTTATAATTGATGCTGGCTAGCTGGCTGGCTCGAGACTTGTACTGGAGGAGTGTGGAAAACGAACTGTCAGGGACACTCTTCAGTGTTTCAGACACACAGATCTGTCACTCGCCTCTCATTTACGGTTTAAAAGGATTGGAGTCTGGAGGCAAGGCATTTAATTTCACAAGTGGAAATGCGTTAGGCATCCGTCTTTTTAAGCTTATCTTGGGATGAGAACAAGAGAGGGTTTATGTCACCATGTTTTAACAAGAAAGATTTACAAGACACACAAGGACAATCCCATGGACACGTATAACTGGGACAACTGGAAATACAAAAACAGTCAAGAATCTGTCTTGGTATTTTGGGTGTTTGAACAGGTTTGTTTTCTCACAATATTATGAATAGCTGTTTTCATTCAAATCGCATTTTATAGTTATCCTCAAAGACCGGACATACATGAATAATAACCCTGATCATATCAAAACTAATTACTTATAATCACCCATTAAATCAGTTATTCAATTGAACCGTTTTTTGTCATATTCAATGAACATCTAAGGAAAAAACAGATCCTTGAAGACAATCCAAAGCAGTGCCCTTAGGACCAGAGGCCCAATCTTGTGAATGAGTCTTCAAACCCCATTGAGTCGGTGGGTTAATAAAAGGCTCCATTTGGCAATGTTGTAGCAGTTTACCATCTTGCTCCTCCGATAGGATTGGTTGCCCTTCTCTTGTACCCTGAGGCTGTAAGAAAGAGGATTCAGTGAAGACATCATTAAACACACCTAAAGTCTCCAGGAACGGTCCATGTTATCAGCCTGTTACATCCACACCTCTTGTGGCATTTGGGGTGAAAATGCATGAGATAATATTGCAGTAAAGTATACTGTTTTGGTCTTAAAGCAGGCTATAAAAATAAACTGATTGCTCTTTATTTTCGATATTTCAAGCCTATTTGTACAAGAATGTTATGAGACAAAAGATCCCAAAACAGTCCCAGTCCCATATTCCCAGGATATTTTGTAAGCCATCCACATAATTTCAATATGTATAGTATATCATTCTACACTACAATGTGGCATCATATATATCCACTAGCCTCAATTTCAGTCACTTTTATAATGACTCATAATATAAAAATAGCTGAGCTTCTAGGCTAGAGTAGCGAGTAGCAGTAAGTAAGTAAGCAGTAAATAATTCAGAGTTATTTTTTTCTGAAAATCAACAGAAAAACAAGGCTTATGGATGTTTTTGACAACTTTTCTTCAAATATAGTCATGTCTTGGACAAAGCAGGTATTGAGCTACGTGTCTCTTTTTTACAGAGACATACTTTACAGCACAAGAGCCCTCAAGAGAGACGAAACACAGGCAGAAGTGGAAGAAGAGAGAAACAACCAAATGCATGCTCATTAACTGAGATGAACAATCAAACGGGCCGACTCAGGTGAGTCACACACCATTTGAGTACATAAAGAAACTTTTCTCTCGGATATCTCTGAAAATGACCCCAGACACAATAGTGCTGATTACTTTCCCCCTGAAAGTCCATTTGACTGGGGAGATTGCTTTATCTACTGTTTGAGACTGCCTCATGAGACTGGAGAGTGAGGCTCAGATATAGCCTCTTTGATTTAAGTCGTGTACTAAACTGATGCTCATAAAAGTAAAGTTACGACATCAAAAAGTTCAAGTAAATTAGTTTTTCTTGTTGTTCAACTTCTAATTTTTCTCCTAGTGTGGACCACGGTGAGATGTGCGTGAACCCTGTCAACCCAGTTGCACTAGACTTTGGTGTAAATGCACCCAAACAAGTCAAGCTCCAATGCACGAGGTTCAGTTAATGGCTATGCACATGATCTGAGGCTCGGGGCAACACAGCCTAGTTTTGACCACGACAGAGAGCGGTCAGCGGGGGGAACCGCTCTTGTCCCAGTGTTCTTTCAGGATGCTCACAAAGCCACAAATACCTGTCTACATAACGGGCGCAAGCACATACACTCGCAAACATAGAGACACACTACCTATCTCCACACACTATTACTGCGGGGTACAGGCAATTATCACAAGTGGGAGTGTATAATAGGATATCTTGGCGCCTGCTGCTGAGGACTAGAGTGCAACCCTTGGTGAGCTAATGGAGATCTGAGAGGACGGATGGGAAGTGGAGTCACTCCAATGCATTTCAAAGCTCTTCCTGTCCGCCTTGAGCGCTCTCTGCTCCCTTCTTACCCAAGCTATCAAATGAATGGTGTGCAGATTGAGCAGAAGATAAGAATGCACTGTAACTACTCACCCCAGCAGTAACTAAAATAGATATGACAGACAGAAATGGACAAAAATATTAGAAGCACGTTTCAATACAATGCAGTTCAATAGTAGTGGTAAGGAGTTAACTGTCTCTAGCAGCTTTGTGTGCAAATTCATCTCTATAAAAAGCATAGTGTTCATTACATCCAGCATTCCTGTACCCTCCACTGTCATAGGAAAAACATAAATATGAAATGTGTACTTTTTTGGCAGTCTCAGTCTGAGATCTACCACGCACTAAAATATGTAGCATATGAGTCCTAAGTCATACTGTAGTTTTCAGTTGGATTAATGCTCATGTAGGACACAGGAAGGCAGCAGACTTAATATACAACCTTTACTTCACTCATTTAGAACATCACCAGAGACATGGGCAGGCATGTAGATGAAAGGGAGAATGTGGAGCTGAGATCCAGATGCTAAGGCATGGAGGCAAGTGGTGCATCTGGTAAGTGCAGGGATATGTTTGCAGGGTCGGATGGAGGTCAGAGCTTTTACCTAAAATCCAAGGATCATTTACAGGATAAACTAGAATAACGGCATAAGCATGTATACCCAACGTTGGAGGGGAGCTATGCAAAGGTGAAAGCCAACTAGGTGCACTGTAATGACGGCAACAGCAGCATACAGCATTAATGTTAAACAGCTTGACCACATTAGGACAATTATAGTGCAAAGTAATTCTCTGGAGCTCAATCAAATCTCTTAGACCTGCCCCAATCTAAAATTCTGCTGCCTTGATGTCCTTCACTTGAGAGGGCTATTTTATTACACTGATATATTCAAGTTCATCGCCCGGTTTAAAGGGTCTGGTAAAGACCCGGTTGTAAACGAGCTGGGCCTTCCGCCAACAGCAATGGTATTAGGACTTATACTCTACAAGGGAGACCTCAAGTACACTTGGAACTGTACAGGGTCTTGCACCTGCATTAGTATCAAATTTCACACTTTAACAGTGTTAACACAATGGGCCTTAAGGGACACATTTATAATTCCTTTTAGACCATGAGATGATTTACCTTTGTCTCTCTGTCAAAGAGATTCAAAGCCATACAGCTGGAGTCGGGTATTGAGTAGTCGTCGTATCTGCTGTGCCATCTTTCGAAGGACAGTGGCTTTTATGATGAAAATATACCAGTGTGGCTGACATAGGTAAATCATAAATGATATTACAAACTGGTATCAAACTGTCTGTATTTATGACTGTCCAATTAGGAATTCTTACAGATAGTCTCCCAGCTTGCTAATGAATGTCGTAATGACTCACATCTGACTTGGGGCTGTATGTGACAGCTATTGCAGTAACAGTAACACTGGGAAAATGCAGTGACACCCACCCGTCTGGAAAATCTGTGCCCACTGCAGCACAAAGGTGATTAACTGAGTAGTGCACAGGTGTACACACATACACATACTGTATATATAGTATACACACTTGGCTCTCATGCATTATTAGATTCATAAAGCTCTGTCCCATCCATCCCCTCTACATCCCTCTACTGAAGCCAAACTATTACAGATGTAGGGGGCATTCATTGGGGAATGAATAGAGACACAAAAAGAGAGGAAATACGGGGACAGTATCAAAGTATCTGCCACGGTGAGTGGATGAATAAGGCAAAAAGCCTGCTGAATGTTTCAACATTTACTTTTAGTCAAGACTAGTCTACATTCACCGCTGCCGCTCTCCCCCTGTAGACCAAAATGACATCACTGCACGCATAAATGTAGCGTTTCAAGTTTTCTATGCATCTTCAAACAGATTATGAGAGCGTTATCATGTCACTGCCAAGTAGGCAAAGTCCACACAAGCCTCCCATTGACAACTCTGTGACAGTCTGTTTGTGTGGGCGCGTGTGTGTGTGTGTGCAAGCAATTTAACAGCAGCGTTGGAAACATCCTGAGACAAGCTACCTTCAATTCTAAAGTGCTTCTGAGAGGAAATAGTGTCAGTTTCCAATTAGGTTTTTTTTTTTTTTTTTTGTCCTTTATTCTTTGTACGCAAATGGTAGCTTTTCATTAGGCTCTCATCTTTTTAAGTGAAGAAATTGCCTGGTAGGATGAGTAAAGATTTCTCCATCTCGTATGAATCATCAAGCTTTCATTGAAAGACTGATTTAAAGAAGAGGGGTGGGAAGTCATGTGGATGAGGTGAAAGGTTGGCCCCCCCCCTAAAGCTCGTAAGTGACAAGTAATTTATTTTTCAGTCAGATAAGGACTTACAGAGGTCACATGAATTTCTCACCTGCCACCTGGTACCTGTCAACCCACAGGTTGCCACACTTTTAGGTATACACAAACTACATATGCATACATATTGCACAGGCACATCAAGGCAAAGCATACAATTAAACTCCTTATTGATTAATTACATTTTCTCCTGAATGCTTTCCGCAACTACCACTGCTCTAGAGCACTTCTCGCCGCCTGCATAATGAATGAACATGGGACAGTTTTCCAGGACCTAAAATAAAACATGCTTGCTCCTATGCCAGAAAATGCAGTTTCCATGTATGAAGTGCTTTGCAGTGCACCTTGAGTTTCAGAGACTATAGAGTAAAAAAGACCATCACTTACACATCAAAGTTTCATCCACAGCAGCTGTGTGTCATTGAGGGAAGGCTGCCTGACCACTGCTGTCTATAAATAAAGACTTTTTGTATTATTGAGCAAGGTAGGAGTAAAACATCGAGGAGTATCTTGGTAAAACTTCGAGCTGCGAGGGTGAACAGCAATAACTCCATTGAGCTTCTAAAGCACTGCAATGAATATGGTCCCCTATTTTTAGAACCTCTGTGATTATGATGTCTGACTATGTGAGTGCTGGCAGCCAGCATTTTGTCAGTCACAGTGTGTGCTGAGTACTGTGGATTTGCTGTGGATTCGGCGGCAGTGCTGAAGCAGACATTCTATACAACTTCCTTTTTTTGTGCCGCTCAATCATGGGAATCTATTGGAGCTGAGACATTAATACGTGCAACGGCACTGAATCTTAAACAATATGATGTGTCAGTGTACAGCTGACAGTGATGACAAGCTTTTTACACAAACAGGCAACTTTTTTTTTTATCTTTAAACATCCTCAACAACAAAAGAAGGTTGATTCCTACCAGTAATAATCCCCCATTCATAGGAGAGTCTTACTACTTTATTAATCAGAAGGCTTGTGGGAATTTCGCATATGCTGTTGATACCTCGCAGTGAACGCCTTGTTCACTGCGAGGTATTATGTAACATGTTTACACAGATCTGTGTAGTTCCTTGATTCTTGCAAAACGTACAACTCCTCCAATGCCTCCTTTTGTTAAGCTGTATGGAGCTCCACTCTCATTCAGGATTGCCAGCGCTGGGTTTGGGGCTCTGTCAGACACAGTCAGTGAAGCTCATCCACCCACTGAGACTACAGTCAGCATGGTACATACAGTATTACGTGACAGTGCACAAAAGAAGGGGTCCAGGGGAGATCAAAACTGACATAACATCCATTTGAGAAGTTAACCTTGTGCTAAGAGCGCTTTTTTTCTGCCTGAAATGCTCCTCACCCAAGCCTCCTCCTCAGGGATAAATGTAACTGCAGGAACGACGTCCATGAGGCAAATCAGAGGAGTGGTGGGCAAAATTCATGGGCCAAAGTGAAGCAAAAATGATATTATATTTTGTTTATTGTGATGCTTTACCATATTTAAACACATTCAATTTGTGGCCCCTAAAATAGTTGAAATAATTATGGAAGGGTTTTAACAATTTTATCACTCTGAATAAGCCAGCAGTCCAAAGGTCTGGTTACCTCACACAATTAAGAAAATCCTGCAACCAAACTGCTTAAACACACACCCATTTTCCACTACTGCATACATCTTCTCATTTACTGTAAGATGGTAAAATCCAATGTTTGAATCCTGCACATGTCATATTTTAGGAGTTAAATATGTGCTCAAAGATGAATAAGACAGAGAAGGGGGATTTACCTTCTTCAGAGCTGACATTCTAGGTGGATCCTCCTCCTGCAAAACCCGTTCACATGCTGAGGTCCCAAGCCAAGTTTGGAGGGTGCGCAAATCCTAACTCAACCCGGTGCTGATGCTGAGCCATGAGGTGCCTGCTTAGTATTCACATCTCGCTTCCAGCCCGTCCTACAGCGGGCTCTGTGTGCGCACGCCCAAAACCCGCTGCTATTGCACGATTCAGACACACGGGGAGCTCTAGTCTGATGCATCGCGGACTTCATGAGAGAAAGTTGGCAACTTAAACTGACCGCCAATATAAATTGGGCTTGATTATTTTGGTAGGAAGAAAGTGACTCAATATAATTTACCGAGTCTGATTTCAATTCGTCTCGCATTCGGTAACACAGAAGCAATATGCCTCAGTAAAATGTAAACGTATTACTCTGTACTGTCTGTCCTCATCAAATACAGTGGCCGAGTAGTTTTAAAGAAAGCTAAAATAATCTAATATATTGTGCTGTACAAAGCTAATTCATATGCCGATTTGAAGAAGGGATTCGACGGATTAAAACAATATACCGGTGTATGATATACAGGATACGTGTCTTTCATGACAAATAAGAATACATTAAATTGCCTTTAGTTTGAATGGAAATCGGCGCCACAGGAACAAGTGAGGTCTGCCTGTGTAATCAGTCTACCAGTCTGTGAGCTGCTGTCTGCTGGAGGGAGTGTAACTGCTGGAGCCCGACAATGAATGCACTTTGAAAACCGTATAACGTTAGCTGGTTGGGTTTTTAAAGTAGCTGCAGACGTTTCTTTAGCTATTTCAACACGAACACGCTTCCCCGCTGTGTGCTGTTGTAACTCTTTGTTGTGAAGGGAGTTATTAACAGACCGCTAACTGCTAGCATGTTAGCTATAGCCACATGTTACATTTAGGTTTCCGTCCTCTTCGCTTCCACTCAGATATCGGTTAATGTCGATATGGCCCGTAGGAAAGAAGGTGAGCATCGCCGGTGTGGTGGACAACTACATTAATCCCATTTAAAAACTCAAAAAGTTCAGGCGACTAGCTAGCTAACGTAGCTACCAGGCTAAGTCTCGCGTTAAGGAGCTATGTTGTAAACAAATGCACGTGTTCCACCGGCTAACAATACAAAGTAATCCTAACCTGTCAGTATTACAGTCAGTTTACGGTGACCTTAAATAACTGAGCACCGTGATGATTGAACGGTCGATGGTGCTTTTTATAGTATAGGAAAAATACTCAAATTTGTAGTACAGGGCAGTGCTACTTTGATTATTATTATAGTATTATAATGCCCCCGACATGCATATGTATGAACCAGCACCTCTTTCGAAATGGTTGCTTCTTTGAGTCCATCCCTTGTTCTGCATTGGAAACTCATATGAGAACTTGATGTGTGAATTAGACCTACTGCACACTTAATTGAATTGCATTGTTAAACTGTCAGATTTTAGCATGAATAACATTTTGTTTTCCTTCAATACTAAGAAGTCAAGTATCTTACAGTGCCTCTGATTAATAGGTAGTGTTGTGCTCTTATGTATTTTGTGTCCTCTGTCTTGTGTACTTAGCATTTCAATCAAAAGTACTCCAGAAGCTCTACCCTGCAGCTCCCAAATTGGAGAAGGAGCCCAGCCCACCACACATGGTAGAGGCCCTCGCCAAAAAAAACAACGTGAAAAGAAAAGCCTCCCAAGAGGACGCAGCCACTGGTAAGATTACATTCAGTTCACCAGCAATACGGTTTACAAAAGTCAGTTTTTGGGGGATAAAAATCACTCTTTTCTGACTATCTTTCTTTTTGACCCTATTCCCTTTTTTCAAATTACACACATTATTATACTAACACGTTATATATATGCAAAGCTGCTGCCACCCTGCTGCTCTTACCATTGAGGTTTATTACCTTCTTTTATTTGCCATGTCTGTCTCAGGAAATGCAGGGAAGACACAGAGTGCAGCCATTCCATGCGGGCGGATGTACACGGTCCTACCTCCTCCTGCAGACTTCAAGACGGATTCGGAGAAATCCGTCACACTCCCCCAGCTAGAAAGCATAAATAGTGCCGAGGACCCAGCTGGTGAGACGACCATAATCTTACATTTATGTACTTGCGATGTGCGCCGTAAAGTTAGGAGAGATTTACGGCATGGAGTTTCTCCAGGCTGCCACTCTCTGTTATTAAAGTCTCTCTTCTGGATTGTCTCTGCCACACCACTAGCTAATGGAAACAAATAGTGATAATCAATTGTGTTTCTGAACTGAGGAGAACTTGAATGCAGTGCAGATGGTCTAAAAGCCTGGTGGATTTTCACTTTAATCTGTCTGTTGAATGTTGTTTGTTCGAGTAAACTTTTACAACTTATCTAGGAAATACTTACCCCTTGTTGATGCCATCTTTGAGGCTGAATTGTGAGCTGACGTTAATGCCAAGCTGATATGTTCTTGACCTGTGAATGAAAATAATTGGCTGGCAGATAAGTCACACGCGCTGCAGTTAATATGCATCATTTAGTCTATTCTGTCTGCGCTGTGTCTTGTCGTGAACCGGTGGAATGATCAGACTATAATAAGAGTCCTGGCTCACTGCACGTGTCTCTGTACTCATCATCTTCCTTAAAGATCCAGCGTGTAGCATTTAGAAGGATCTTGGAAAATAATATCTTGGAATATATTATCTAAATCTTCCGCAGAGGTTGCCATGTTGAACCGCCGTGTCTCTACAGTAGTCCATAACAGAGCAAACACTGGCTCTATATGGGGCTCTTTTTGTTTTTTCACCATAGTTTGTCCTACACGCTTGGCAGGCTGAACTTAAACGGTTCTGCAACTTCACTGCTAGATGCCGCTGAATCCTACACACTGGTCCTTTAATACAGACCTCCACCCACTTGACAGGCTTCTGCTTTGCCTCAATGGAACAGAAGAGATTTGTTGGCCGAGGCAGTGCAGCATTTAAAGGTGCCCACTAGAATGAATGATGAGTAGTTAAGTTTGATTAATTGCACTCGTCAGCCTAACAGCGCCTTAATTGAATCACATTTTTGATTTAGTGGGCAGTGAGCCTTGATGGAAATTGCAATCTAAAGTCCTGTTTAAGGTCGGCTTGGGTTGGGTTTCATAAAGGTTTGATGATAATAAATCCATCAATGTAGCATTATAGAAACGAACAATAACGGATTGATGTGATACAGTAATGATTAATGTATTAAGAGTCAATAAGACAACCTCTGTTGTAGTCTTGAATTACCAGAGCTGTCTCCACACTGTGTTCTACCACAGTGTGAGCTTCTGCTATAATAATATACTGCTGTAGGGTTCACTCAGTTCAAGAATGGACATATATTTTAGGGCTGATTCTGTGCTACTGTCTGTTGTAGCTTGCAGTGGCTGTCCTTTGGTTACCAGTGAAAGGAGTGCACTACTGTCTCTAAGTTGCCAAGACATAATATTTAGTAGATCTTAGTGTTTTCTCAGTTTTTTGATATCTATGTACTGTGTGTGACAGGCTTGAATGAATTCTCTTTTTCCTCTGTGCTGAGCAACACATTGACGTGAGATACTTGGGCTCAGTTTTAGTCTTCCACAAAAGGACAGAATTGATGAAGATCACCATAAATATTGCACATTTGTACATGCTCTAGGAAAAGAAGTGACTCAGTGCACTCAGATGACTGCAGCAAACGGGACAGTGCCGCCCAGATGGTGTATCAGACGAGTTACAAAATGACGGCAGTGATGACAGCAATGAAGATCAAGTTCATTTTTACCTTGTGCTTCATTGATGCCCATATAGCCAAGTCCTGTAAGTGACTTTGGTTTGTCATCACTACAGTCCATGTTACAGTAAATTGAACAGTGGCTCCTCTTGACTTGCTTTTCACTATTGGTCGATGTTACTCTGCCACTTTCTCTGCTGCATTATGTTCTGGCTGCTAGCCATTTCGCTACTCGCTAATGTGAACGAGTCACTGAGAATTCGACGGGAGCAGGTTTTCTGTGACCTCTCAGCGCCTCTTGAGTTGTTAAGGAGAGGGGAGGTGTGGCGAGGTTGAGAGGAAGCTGCTCAGCCAGGGAGAGCCCCGTTTTCTGTATGGACTCACAGTGAGGGAGAGGTTTAACACTGGTAGGATTTTCTTTAACCTAGGAACAAAAATGACAGCAAAAGAAATCAAACTGCGAAGCCAAAATAGAACCGCAGGAGCTCGAATGATGATTTCCATAAGGTAGGAGGAATGCGATCATTTTGTGTGTGCACAGTGGAGAGCTAATGCATAACCTGAGCATTGCCCCCCCCCC
>NW_023339873.1:16087785-16107101 GCF_004916995.1 Morone saxatilis
CATTTTACAATGTTTTGAAAACAGTCTAAGAGTTCATGATCTTGTTGCCCACAGACGACAGCGTCCATGATGGCAATGAAGAACTAGACCAAGATAAAGAGGAAGAACAGAAAAGAAAAAGGAGAAGAAGGAAAAGAAAACCAGCCCTTTACCAGCTCTCTGGGAAAGATGCAGCAGTTCCAGGGAGTGAGTCGGGCATGTGTCAGAGTCAGACACCTGTGGATGAGGGAGGAGAGCGCATTAGCAGGAACAAGAAGAGGAAGCTGAAGAAGAAACACAAAGAAAAGCTGCTCTCGTGGCCTGATGCCCGGCGCTGCTAGCCCTGGAGTTCACATACAAAAAAGAGGAGGAGGAGGAGAAGGATGAGAAGGATAACGAGCAGAGAGCTGCTGAGGTGTCAGACTTCCTCAGGACAACAATGGAAATCTATATGTCAGATTGTAAGTAGAGAGCAGAGGTTTGCTTACCTTTCTGGATCAACTGGTTTCTTATGTTCTCTGTGCTAAAGCTTGTAGCTAATTCATTATTAAAAAATCCTTACAAGGAATATTTTGATTTTACTTAATTTTGGGTGCTATATTACACAAAGCTGGTGGCTTTCTAGGATGAAGTATAAAGCAAACACGTAATTAAATTCCACCAAATACTGAAAGCATGTCAATGAGAACTGAATTCACTGGACGTCTGTGCTTTTTTTAAAAACATGATGTGACAGAATAAACAAATAATCCATAATAGACCTTAATCACAGCAGCCATTTTGACATGAAATAGTAGGGAAAACACAGGTATTATCAGGGACACTAATTAAGGTTCAGTTCCATTTAGTTTAGCAGAGCCTTCCAGTGAGCCAACACCCTGACTCTGACCTAATTAGTATCATTGGTGACGCCTGTAATTACCCTACTATTTCACGTCAAAATTACTGCTGTGAAAAGTGTCTGTTGGATCAACGTTTAAAGGCTAATGGTAAATTGCAGCAGCATTAGAATGTACTAGATGGAGAAACTGTTCTTTAATTGCGTGTCTGTGTCTGAGTGCTGAATGAAATCAAGCCAAGATAGCCCACTTTTATAAAAGTTAGAAATCATGTTTAGAACAGGGATAATTAGACTGACAATACAAAATCCAGTTTATGGAAAGAAATTGCACTCTTCAGTCACTGAGTTTTTAATCAAGGCTTTGAACTCGCCCAGAGAAACAGATCTATTAAGCCGCAGGGTGTGCTGAAGATTAGGCCATGACCAGTGTTCAAAATAAGAGAAAGGTAGAGGAGCCTCATAAATGAGTGAGACTAATAATAAATGGGTGAGACTGCACAGCTATCAGTTGCACCCAGTCTGGCATTGTAAATGAAAAAAATAAACTAGTGCTGTTTCTCTATTGTGATGACACAGAGTCTCGACAGTTACGTGTAGCGTGTCGATTTTGTCATCTCAGTTTGGATTACACTCTAATGTTAGATACAATACTAAATTATGATATTGATTAACCGGCTGCCTCTCACTTCCTCTGTGCTCCCCCAGCCTCGTTGCGTGTGGACAAGCTTCCTCTCCTGTCTGGGATACTGGATGACCTTCTAAGCAGCATAGCCAGCGGAGACAAGCCTACCTCTGTCCTGAAGCAGCTCTACAATCTCAAGGCATTTGTCCAGCAAAAAGAGTCAGACAGACTGGAAAAGGCGCTGGAGGAGCTCTGTAACACTTCTTCTCTGTCTGCAGGTCAGTACTGCATCACATTACCTGCCGCTCCACGCCTGTGACATGTATTCATGCCCGTCTCTGTCCACACCGGCCTCCTCTTGCCGGGATCTGTCCCAGGCCCGTTGTTGACCTGTCCCAGCAGGTTAATACATGCCTCTATCTGTCCCTGCTTGCCTTTTTATTCTATGCGCCCTTACATTGATCTCCATTGTTCACCTGAGTATGCCTGCCCTTACTTGCCTTCATGAGCCTTTACCTGTTCGTGCCTGCCCTTAATTTGCAGTACCGGAACTAGTCTTGTCCACATTACCCCTCCACTATGAGTTAACTAACATGTTTCTACTTGTTCATCTTTACCCTGTCAACAGCCAGAATCGCTCATGAGTCCCCGGACGTGTTTTTCACCTGTGCATGTTTGTGTTTGTGCATTTGCATGGTTGGCTAGCTGGCTGCATAATAGGATCAGCAGGGACTTTGCTGCTGTCACACGCACAAGTGTTTGTGTCTGGGAAAGAGAGGGAGAGCTAGAGAGACCAGCCAGGATATTCAGGCCAATGCCATGTCAGTGACCACAAAGTGACGCTTGTCTCCGCCTGTCCCTGTCGCCAAGACAACACCGCGTCGAAACTAGTTTGCTATCTCGCGAGCAGAGCCCACAATAGAGGGCTCTTTAGTTGTGCCTATCCTCGCCATCGACCTGCTTCACAGCTGCCTGAAAGCTTTTCTAACCCCCCTTGTTCCCACCCGCCTCATATTGTATGAGTCATGCTTCGATTCAGTGTTTTTAAATGCTGCTGTTTTTGAATGCAACTCCGCCAGCAGGTTTCTTTAGAGCAGAATTCCCTGTGAATGAATATTTCTAGTTTGCAAAGATTTACCTCAGTTAACTCATCTTTGCTATGTTGGCTGGTATTCTTGCTGTATTTGACTCACCTTTATAACATCACATTAACATTACAATATGACAATTTTAAAGAGCCCGTCCAGACATGTCTTGTTCCACAAAAACAGATTCCATAGATAAAAGGCATCTACTCTTTCTAGCTCATTAAAAACTTCAAAATCTGAATGAATGAATATGCAAATTTTGTTTTCCTGCTGGACACAAGATGTCTCCTACTTTACTGTCTGTTTGTTCGCTGGTGGTTTTGAGTTTCTACATCACACTAAGTTGCATACTGTACCGAGAATGACTTCCAAACTATCTGTGGTCACAAATCATGCTCGTAAAATCAGATTTTCAGTGAGCACAGAGAAATTTTCGCTTGCAGCGGATAAATGTGAAAACATCCTTCTAGTGTCAAACAGTAGATACACTGCACATACATCATTCTGCACAGTAAAGCTCAAACATCCAACTGTAGGAACAAGAACAAAAACACATTTTTGACTGGGTGGGGTCATTTGACCACCTTGTTAAAGAAGCATTCTGTATTTTAATGTAACCCACATCCCCTGCCATACAGGAGCTAGTCCATGTGCTTGTGGAGAGGTTTGCTTTTAAAGTTGTTCAAGTGAGTTCACTGAAGCTCTCCTCACTCTTCACTCAGCCCCAATCAATTGAGTGCAGGAGCAGGTCTAAAGCAGATTTCCTTTGAACATATTTTACTGCACCCTGGAGTTCCTCTCATGCATGACATCGGCTTGACTGCTCCCCTTTATACTGTCCATTTTATGTTTTACATAGCTTCGCTTAAATTAATTCTTTTCAAGAATAAGAATTTCACGAATAAGTAAAAGAAATATTCTGTCTTGGGTTAGAGACAGATGTGTTAAGTTGAATGCCTACACGCAACACTAGCTGGAAAAGTTTTGATTACTTATACTGAAAATACAACAGCAAATAAATCTCTGTGGTGAAAAAACACTGACTGTTCCTCTGGTATTGTGTTGTCAGCAGCAGTTTCAGCTGTACCTGAAATGTTGCTCTCTGTCTCTTTTGTGTTTTAGAGGAAACCACTGCAGTCGTTTCACTGTTCCAATACTGGATCACAGACATTCTTCCCATGCAGGGAGACAAGAAGACAAGGCTTTCTACAATGCACCCATGAGACTGCCAGTCACAGTGAAACAGAGACTCCAGTGAAGGATTATTTCCATCACTTTAGACAAGAAAGTTCTGGAATATACCAAGTTGCACACTGTTGGACTTTACATGATGTTATTTAGAATATTTTTATAATTAAATGTTTTTTGATCTATATATGACTTTGTCTGATCTACTTTCATGCCTTATATTGTACGAGAAGAAAACAAAGCCAGTTAATGCTCAACAAGGCAAATCCTTCCGCCCACCACAAATAAGCTCGGCGCTGTCATTATCGACTGAGCTGTTACTTACTTCCTTGTTTGTTAGAGTTTTATGTAGTTCAAATGAATCGAACATTTAATTTGTATTAACATAACACCCATCCTCCTCATCTGACCCCTAATTGCCAGAGAAGCAAATGTCAGCTCTGCCGGAGCTCCAGTGTTGTTTGCGGATGTTATGACATTTAAACCCAGCCGGTTAACCTAATAGCTTCTCAATTATCTACACTACACTCCCCACAAATCAATTTTTGACAGAGTTGCTATTCCACATGCCTTTTCAAATTGGCTGTTTCACCTAACTGCACTGGATTGATTAATAGTCTTTGGGGAGGTAATACTGATGGTACAAATGGCGTTTGAGCAGATAGTAATTATGGGGCTGAATGATAAAAAACAATAACTAAACTCATAACATGAACCCTAAAACCACTTGCTGCCCTTACCTAACTGCCCACTCAATATAGCAACGGAGTATGTTGTTGATGGACTTTGGGCACCAGTACCACCTAGGGAGTCGGTAGCTTAACCTTCCGCATCACTGTGCCTGTGTACAGCTCAGATAATCTATTCTAATACATTTACCTGTAGCTCTATGCCAGGAGATAAGTTCAGTAAAAGGCCAGAGAATTATCTCGGCTGGACGGTGCCATTGTGATGACCTGAGTCAGAGCTGTCTGTTACGTACCGGCTCTGGAGGAGCTAGAATGCACCAGTAGACACTGGCAGGTTATAATGTACACTATAACACACAGCTCACAGAGTGTGTGTGTGTGTGTGTGTGTGTGTGTGTGGTATTATAGTGGTGAAAAATTTGCATGAGGGTGGCCATCTGTGGCCCTGTCTTCATGGATGGAAACACCTGGTGCTGTGTCTGATGAAAGCTCATGGGCTCATTCTGCAGACATTAGCCAGAGGAGACAATAAGGGCAAAGAGCACATTGCCTGATATTCTTATGCAACATAATATAAAGGTGATCATCTGTAGTTTTAGTGCTCTTTTTTTAGCCATGCTAGCAGCTTGGCGGTTGGGATGGCAATGTCAGTCTGTTGCTCAATCAAGCACTTTAGTCCACTTTTCCACCACTTTATCTCAACCACTCTTGAATGGATTGCCATGACATTTGGTATAGATATCCAAGGTGCCCAGAGCATGAATCCTAATGACTTTGGTGAACCACTAACATTCTCTCAAGTGCTACCAGCAGCTAAAGTATTTATGTATCCAGTGAAGTGGCTCAACTTATAGTGGACGGATTGACACAATATTTTGTATAGACATTCATGGCTCCCAGACAATGCATCCTAACTACTGACATTTCCTCTACCACCATGAGTTTTAGAGGTTTTCTGTTTTTAGGGATATGTCTCAATAAGTCTTGGTTGGATTGGTAAAGACATTTATACCCCCCTCAGGATGAATTATAATAACCTTGATGATCCCTTGAACCTACAGAGAAGTATCACCTGAATCTTCCACTCCCCTCGGATTTACAGAGCTTTATAATGAATTTCAGCTCATGGTTTAGCCGTCAAGCCTGCGACTGCTGTTTTGGTTCACTCTCACAGCTCTCTTGTTTTCAGTGGACAAAGCTCTAAAAACCCACTGTACACTACTTGCACAGCACCAAATGGCAAATGCTGGGGGCCGTGGGGTAAACAGCCCAAGTTAGCAACTAGCTGGTGAACATAGTGGAGCGTTTAGCAGCTAAAGAACCAGGTATTAGCATCAGGAGTTAATATAGAGACCAAAAACATAGCTAAAAGAGAGTGAATATCAATGTTCGCTATATCAATTTAAAATTTGATATGTCAGTGTTGTGCTCACAACTTGTTTCTGCTGCCACCAAGTGGCCAAAAAAATCAATTATTGCAGGTTAAACTCCACAATGAGGTCAAAACTCGATTTTGTCCAGTACTTTGGTTTATAACTAGAATCCTGCAAAACTAATGACATTCCCATCCACTTCTGCATTACTTTGTGTTTACTGCTATCAGCATATTGGCTTTGTCATAAAGTTTAGATTAGTCTTGTTAACATTTGCACTAATGTCATTAATAGGTTATAGTTTTCACCTACAGCAATGTTATATGGTTTCTTTTAGTGTTTCAGTGGCATCATGACTTTGCAGCATCATTGCCAGGGTTTGAGATTATTCATGGATGCATGAGTTTGGAGGCAGAATTAGGTCCTATTACCAGAGATGAGAAGAAGGTCATTGTTGGCTGCTCGCTGGAGAGAATTCCTCTCCAGTGAGAGAGACGTTATCAGCACAGCTACCTCATTATAAGACCTCACTCTGAGTCGAGGACCCCGAGGCCAGGAAGGATATTAAAGCTTAAAGAAATTTGCTGACATGGCAGGAGAAGTCATTCTCAACATCAACAGGAAAACATCCAAATCAACCCACTTGGCAGATTCAAATGGATTCTAGTGGTTCTGACTTCAAATGACATAGGCCTCCTGTATAAAGCTATTAAAGGAACTGCTGAAGTAAGAAATCAGTTACAGCTGATGGTAATGTAGGTACTGTACTTTACCAGAATTAGCTTACTTCTCATTCATCATTTTGCACAAATTGCACATTATTTTGATGGCAAAATCCTGGAAATGTTCAGAACAGAATTTAAAACTTTGACAATGACTGTATGCACACTGCTATCTGCCCACACAGTGTGTACATTAACACCCCTCTGATTCTCCACACACATACACCATATATAGTACATAGATGAATACAGTGTATTATGACTGGGTGAATAATTACATTGTTAGTAAGAATATTTTATATTATTTTATGTATTGATATTTATCACAATGTGCCAACTGTATGAAACATTATATAGAAATGCTTGATGTTTAAACTGCATTCCACTGTTATGCAATACATCAGACAAAACAGTGTACACATGTAAACCAAAAATAAACCCCCAGTAATATCTTAATTAGTTTTTAATAACTGCACAGTGAGCTTGAAGTCATTCATTTCCACAACAGAATTTAAAACAACAGTACGTCATTGCAATATGATTCCCCTAAAATTTGATATACATTGATATTTAAGTATGAGCCAGCTCTACACTCCTTTCAACCTTCCTTCTGTTCAGACAGACTTCAGTGTGCCAGCTCCTGTAATCCCCTTAGGCACACCACCTGCAGACTGTGTTATGTAAAGCAAAGAAGGAGACATTATAAGAGCTGACCAGACTGTCCTGCATCACAGAGCTGAGCACAGGTTGAAGTGTCCAAACACACAGGACAGGACAGACCCGCCGTCAGTGGGTTTCCCGTCCTGGGAGTCCAGGAAGAGAAGCCTGAGTAAGAGAGAGAGAAGAGAGGATGGAGAGACAGAGAGACAAGTGTTATCTGGGCTCTAACTCAGTCCTGATCCAAAATGTTTTTCAGAGTCCCAAGACTGACTCCGGGCTACATCAGGCTGCTGCAGGTGAGTTGGGCAATTTGGGAGGTTTTGGAAGTGTTTGATGGTTTTTGTCAATTTGAAATTCCATCAAATGAAGTGAAACTGGTGAGATTTAGACTCAAGTAGATGCTGTGACCACCCACAGAGTGCTGTGATTTTTACTCTCAGAAGCATAGTGACACTAAAGTTGCAGGAAGGTAGAGTGCTGAGTCATTGGAAGTGTTATGATCTAAGAAGCAGAAGTGGATTGTACTGTATTGCAATTTTTCTGCATCAAGCAACTTGCTTTGATTAAAGACCTTTAAAACAAAAAGGCAGAAATCTCTGTCAATGCTTTGGATTTGAAGTCCCAATTACACAATGCTTGTCATGCTCTGTCTGCACTGGCTCTTATGGAGTAGAATAAAGTGGCAGATGAAATGACGTTGAGAGTTCTGAGCACAGCCATTGACGTAATGAAGTGTTTGCAAGGTACTGGTTTTATGGGTACGTACAGACGTTTATAGCCTTATGCCACCATTATGCTGCCATTTTTGTTTTTTGTCATGTGTCTTAACAGATGATGGAATACTGTACTATCATAATATATTTCACACTATCCACAAATACAAGTTCGCTCCAGTTTTCTGTACCAGTAACTATAGGGTGCCTTTTGTCTTAGCTCACAAAACACAATCACCTTTTTGTTGGCGTTTACCATAAACAATAGCAAGATCCAAGCCTGTGACAGCCCATTGCGTTGTAAATGGAAATGGGAACTGGGTGAGTGAGCTACAGGAATGGCTTCTTAACTGTCTGTGACACAGCTCCATTAGAAACTATGAAGATTCTATTATTTGCTCCTCTATGCTCTTTATAATTGTCAAGGGCCCACTGAGGAAATTGCCCATGTCACAAAATAGACGAGCTTTTTGTTTGTCAAAAGAGACAGACTGCAATTTGGTAAATGAGCGAAGATGAGTTTTTAATCTCTTTGGCATTGGTGGGAGAGGGCTAGATAGGGTGGGGGCTGAGGTGAGCATGTTTAAGCTCACTCATGTGATGCAGACAAATGTTTCGAAAAAGGGCTGCAAGGCATGTTGTCCTCCTGTGCTCTATAGGCCTGAAAATTGATCCCCATCCATGCATATAAATGGGAATCAATGTTGAATGTTAATAAATGAGGACACTTCGGTCATTCTTTGCCAGGAAGTTGTGTTATTTCTGGACTGCTTTTAAAGCAGTTCTGATTTTGTTAATTTATCTTAAATACTCAAATGCAACATTTCTCTCTCCATTATTCTCCCTTTTCAGACCCAGGCCTATCATAACGTGTCTGTGACGCCTCCAGCTGAGAAGAACATACCCGGCATGGCTATGCTGCTGGGGGCCGTGGGGATCGGGATGTGTGGCTACAGCTCCAGGCAGTTGGCCCTCCACCACCGGCCCTCTGCACGTGTGCTGCAGTTGGTTGGCACACACACTGATGCGAGCATGGTGGGCACAGCGACCCATAGGACCCCCTTCCTGGATGTTACTCGCCGGGCTGGTGCCTGCCAGGAAATCCCGGCTCCTTCCTTTGTGGGCCAGAAAGTTTCTTCGAAATAACCTGCGATGCTAGGTTGGATATAGATTGGCCTGCATCACAGGTTGAGTTCCAGTAACTACACTTATGCACATCTAAGATTGTAGCTATGCTGGCCCACTGCACCAGTGTGGCCCATGTGCTCTCTGATGATGTGCTAGTGTGGATATTTGAATGACCTCAACCTTTATGTTGGCAGGAAGTTGGATGTCTTATAGTAATAATGAATTCTGTAACTAGCGCAACACATAAAAATAGTTAAACTGCTATTGGATTGTGTCAATTAGTCACTGATATTAGAGTCTTCGTGTACTGAGAGAGCACTAAGCAATATGCATGATTGGATGAGTACATAATGATGCTGGAACTTCCCAAAGACTGTTACTGAATGTAGCTTAAAGGAGCTAACATGTTTAATTTGGAGATATTGTGTGTCTTTTTGAGGCATGGCGTAAAAAGGGACTGACGCTTGGCAGTGCCCCTTCATACACAGATGGTTGGCAGTCCTCTCCCTGTGCCCCAACCCCCCTTCACTTTCCCTCCCCAGGCAGACAGCCATGTGTAAGTTCTTTAGCAAGCCCATCCCTGCCCATGACTTCAATTGATTTCCTCTGAGGAGGAGCAGGTGCCATCCATCAACAAGCCTTGGCATTTTCTGGCACAGTCTTGCATCGGCTGTCAATCAAGTGACAGTGGCAGAAGACACAGGTTGGCTTCGTGGCTGAATCAGTGACTGGTGCTTCCTGTGTTCAGAAAACTTAAATTCTCCAAAGGAGGCTGGTGAAAGAATAGCAGAGTGGCAGGGTGTTTTTGTGGATTGAAAACCCTTGAACAAAAGGAAGTTAAGTACTTTCCAGACTGAAACCCGAGTCATGTAAACAACACTTGCACAAATACACCTGGCTGGATTATGAATCCTAATTTACCTGGCTGAGACACTACGGGTGGCAGGCAGACGAGGTAGAGTGGTGATTCCTCCTGGATAAGCCTGTGTCCTCTGTAGGGATTACCCCAGGTAGAAGATCATTCCTGGCACACAGACTCACTCACCTAATCTGGTATTAGAGGCAAGGACCCGTGAGAGGTTGACAATATCTGTGCATTCCAACTTTGTACCATTCCCCCTGCAGTGTCCACCGATTGTCCTACTGTGATACATAGACGCATTGTTTATGGAATTGGTGTTTCCATTTGTGTTTACACCAAAAAACGTAGCAGTAAAAGTGGACTAGAGATTTGGCGAGACACTGAGTGTGGTTGAGAATGCGTGCTGTGCCTTATGGATAGCACAGGGTCATACCGTCCTTATCTTTACTGTCTCTTATTTTGACTATGAACATTTAAAAATCTAATAAAGAGAAGTAGAATTTTGCGTTTCAGGTGTCGTGCTTACACAAGTAACCAGAGATAATTTTATTTTCCCACAAGCAGGACAGAGGCAGAGGAGAAAGTTCCCATGTAGTCTGCAAAGTTGTGAAAAAGGAGGGTGGTGAGAAAGTTGAGTGTTTCATCACTTAGAGGTCAGCCAGACCTTATAATCCAGTTTTTCATTGCTGAAGAGCCATCCTTGTCTGTCTGCCAAATTGGATCAGCAGCTGGTTGTTGCAGGTTGGGGGTTTTTAGAGCCTCAATAGTGGCCCTCCAGAACGCTGGCGCAGTAGGTCACCAACAAAATGGTCATAATCCACTCAGCAGAGGGGGCTAATGGCTCCAACTGGCATTGACACTGTCTGAACAATTGGTCACCTTACTCTGCACAGAGACCGACACCCATAAACAATTCCATAATGGGGATGTGATGGTATCAAAATAACAGGATACTCTATACACCGGTGGGAAAAATACAGTTGTTATGAAAATTTGTTTTCAGGAACACCTGATTCTGATACATATATGAATTACCATGATCTTCATCAGTTCTAAAATCGAAGTGTGAAAGTGTCTGTCATTCTGGCACCAAACTGCATTTTATAGTCACATTCAGTCACCACACTTCCATAAGTGTGAAATCAACCTGGGTGAGGGCTGGAGCTTGTGTAATGCACCTGGCTGGTTTTGATGGATTCTCTCTATACTGCAGTGATGCGCAGTGAGCACAGAGCACTGTGGAAACCTATTGATCTCAATCAGAGAGTTTGGGGTTGGGGGAGAGGGGGAGGGCTTGTCTCCTCACTGCAGCAAACTTCCTGTTTCACTCAGCATTGTACAGTTCATGAGGGAGAACTGCCAAGACAGTGCGCTGACAAAAAGGAATATCTGAAAAACATGTTTGCTGCTGGAATAAAATACAGGGAATGTTTGAAAGCACAGTATTCATCTGTTAGCTTGTTGTGGTTGTCACACATCACTGCTCATTCATTTCAATCTGTATAGGTCCACAAACTCCGGTTCAGCTGTGCCCATTAAAGGAAAGATGTGTTCTGTTAGCTGTATAATTAATATTTAATGAAAAGATGTTGGAAGAGATTTATGAAATAAAAGCATATTTGGCAAACATGCTTCTCTACTGTTGCATTTAGTCACACCTGTCGGTCAGATGGTTTTTGTACAGTGTTGTGCAATGAAGTTGTGCTTTTTGTACTAAGAAATAAATATATTTTTAGTCAAAGTGCAATCCATGCTGTTTTGGTGTAACTAGGCTTAAAAAGATCAGACACTGATTTTACAAATTTGTAGCAGCTGAATCATTCAGTCAAGCAGATTTAGACCTTAAACCTCCAGTACAGGTTGCAGGTTTCACATAATGGGTCATTATTGTTATTAAGGTAAATCATTTCTCGGTTACACATGGAGACAGTAATCACAAAGACAATCACAATCCTAACTATCAAATCATGAGCTACCTTACATTATCTAAACCTTCAAACTTCTTCACAACTCTGTGCATGTCTTAAGTGTCAATACCTAAGATAACAAAAAATAACAACCAATCATGATTAAAGGCTACACCTGAGCCAGCAGCAAATAGGCCTGCTTACAGATTGTACAAAATAAGACAATATGTTAAAAAATTTTATCACAATAAAAGAGCCCATTTAAAGAGCATACGAAAGATCAGCATAGGCATTATAATAAGAGTCAGAAGTTATTCAGAATTCACAGATATGGTTGGACTGAAACCTTAAATGTGGTTTTTTTTATGTTTACCAGATGAGATGTGATCTATTAGAAAATGAGTATTAAAGGAAATAAATGCACATTTAGTGTACGTAGTATTTGTATAATGAGTAATATGTAATGAAATCTGCAAGTCACAACTTTTACGTAATATAGCAGAGGTGCAGCAGACCTCTAAATAAGATCTTTTAACTTTTAGTGTTTTTATCCTGTTTGCTTCCAGTTCATGCATAACTTGAGCTACATGCTATTTATAGCCTTTCTTGGGTGTTTGTGTGTGTGCGTGTGTGTGTTTCTTATGACAGAAACAAATCAAAATCAAATAGTTGCATTAATGCCAAATAGTAAACATACCACCTTAGTTTAAAGCTCAAACATCTAAGCATCCAGATGTTGCACAGAAACAGACAGTGTGTTAATACTGATATAATCAGAGGGATGCAGAGAGCAAACAATCAATGCAAAGGTTTGAATACATTTAATCTAGTAAAAGCAGGTATGAGGAAGGTTTAACTACGGGCTTTTCAGCCTGCTGCCTGGCACAGTGGGTCAGTGGGTCATCAGCCTGGGAGAGTCAGCTTCATCATTAAGTCAAGAGATAAGAGGAGCCACTACACATCCCAGAGGCAACAGGTTCTTCCAAACGCAGCCTAACTGTGCCCTCCAGTGGACACATCCAGCGGTTATCGACACTATCGTCATCTCTGTCCGGAGTTTTCTCCCTCTTGTCAGTGCGCGTTTAAAACTCAGATTGTGTCCTCATATCAACATGTTTCCAGCAGCAAGTGGTCGCTTGGGTTAAACTTCGCTCTATAGACATGCAGCTGCATTTCTCGGTCTCCCATCCCCTCTCCTCTCCTCGGCGAGGACGCAGCAGGGCAGTGCGCTTGGCTGAGCAGCGCTGAAAGAAGCAAAGCGTGGAGGAGAAGAAGAGTTCACTAAACTCAGAACAAAGGGATTGGGGATTTTATTTGTCTGCTTTCAAGAGGTTTGTATCCACTTTTCGTTTCTCTCCAAATCCAAGATGTGGGTTTTAGCGTAGTAAAAAAAAGTTAAGTTACTTTTCCAAACGCGTTTTGAAAACTCTTGGCGCACGCTGCTTCGGGTTTATGTGTAAAAGTTTGGATTGCGCGTTAAACTCTGCGGCGTTAGAACAAAATGATGTTGTGTTTGTATCAACATTTCATCTCAGATGTGTTTTGCCTGCTTGGATTAGTTGTGTTGTTTCGATGGGGCGGAATGTGTTGGTTTTGGCGCATTTCTCTCAACTCGTGTGCAGTTTATTCTCATTCAGATGTGTTTCAACCTGACATGCTCACAGCTTTGTTTGTCACATGTGGTCACACTGTGAGTGTCCTGTTTCCTGTGATCGAACCTCTTTGCGTAAACAGGCTGATTTTCTTCAAACATTAAGATGAGTGGCATGAATTCCCTGTAACTTCACTCAGTCTTCCGGAGCTCAGAGATGTAGTCACTGAATTATTTCTCAGCTGGACAACAGTGCGTGACTTCATCCATCATCTTACTGGATGTCCCTGTGTTTGTGTGTGTGTGTGTGTGTGTGTGTGTGTGTTTGTGTGTAGGTCACCTCTACAGTGCCTGTACAGTGAGTGAAAGAGCAACAAGCAACTGCAGGGCACCATCAGTGGCCCAAACCCCATTACTGCAGTATGGGCAACTTTTCCAGCAAGGACAGCCATGGAGCCACAGGTAGGTCAACACACACTTATCAGCCTGCAATTTTCTCTTTTTTTTAACCCAACTGTGCTCAGATCACTTTCCTTGAATCTCCTTTGTTCTGTCTCTGCAGTCACAAATGGATTTCAAATGTTTGGCAGTACACACAAAGTGCGCCTGGCGATGTCTGTGTGTTGGCCTCATGTTTTCAAATGTTCTGATCAAATAAAGCCAGCACACCTCAAGGCTCTGATACATTGAGTAGAAGGAGGATGGGTACAAGGAGAAATAGGAAAAATACAGGAAGGATGCTAGAGACTGCATGAAAGAGGGGTGGATAAGGGGTAATCAGGAAATTGAAGGCAACAAAAGGAGAAGCAAGAGGAAAGGCAGTGCGTGTGTGTGTGTGCTGAACGGCAGCAGGAATCTTGGCAGCCCTCGTGTGTTGCTCAGTGAGTGGTCATTCTCCTCGCGTCCCTATGTGATTCGTTCTGGCCCCGCCGGGCCAGCTGTGATGAATCGGCAGAATTCCCCGGCTCAGCACAAGGGCAGCGGATTAATCATAGGAAGCCTAATGCTATCTGACACGCACACACACACCTCTGTGGACGCACACACACACGCACACACTATTTCTCTTTCAGTCAATCTGCCACCAGTGTGTATGGTTGGACAGGCGCATTAAGGTTTGGAATGAAGAAATAAAAAGCAGGGGTGGCATGAGAAAGTTGTTAGACAATCCTGTCATTCTTTCTCAATGATTTGGCCGTACAGCAGGTGGTACATAACTTTGAATATGTTCGACTGCTCCCCTTACATCATTTTAAGAAAAAAAAATCATTCTTCTAGAGAGACTTTTGTCCAAACAAGGAGAAGGAGGAAAGAAAGGGAAAGATACATGGTGTCCAGTGGTTCCCATAGCTTCACAAGTTATTGGTGGCATGTTGTTATGGGCAAGGAACTCTGAGCCAAAAAGTAAAAATCACTTGGGTGTGTTTTTCTTGTGTCAAGTTTGGAAATGTATCTGCGGCTTTGGGGAACATTTGTCCTCTGTGTGTTCCTTAATTTTGAGAATGAGTGTCGCAGCAACCTTGTGGATGAGCAGTCCAAGAGGAATGTCTGTATTAAAGCATTCATCTTCAGGGGCCTGGCCTGGATGTTTGCTGGCTAATGAGGGCCTTGCTGCTCCAGTCACCTCAATGAATGGTGTTCTCAGTATCAACATACCAAACTAGTGACCACTAATCTGTTTTTTTTTTCTCTCGTCATTTTGTCCATGATTCAGCTGCTCTGTCAGTCTTTCAATCTGTTTTGTTGTTTCTCTTTATTCACAACCTTAAAGGCCCCCTCCATTCAAAATAACAATACTGATAAATCTTGTTTGTTGTTACTTCACTTGGATGTTTGACCTTCAGTTTTCAGAATTATCTATGAGCAGAGTTTAACACTAGAGGATGTTTCCACATTCATCTGCTGAAGGGGTAAAGTTTAAGACGTAATGCACTGGTATGATTTTCTGACATTCACAAGTGGTTTAAAGGCCAATCAAAGTCCAGTATGCAACTTACTCAAGTGTGTTGTGGAAATATAACAACTCTAGCTCACATACACCTAAAAAGGACGTCAGTGAAGTACGAGACATTTTTTTTTTGGTAGTTACATTTTAGACTAGAAAGATATCAGACAGTTTATTATTCTAAGAGTATTTTTGATATATATCTTATGTTTTGTTATTATATCTGAATCCAGTTGTGTTTTTTTCCAGGGGCCCATGGGGATATTTTCCACACTCCTCCTGCGTCTCCACAGGGTGATGGGCCTCCTTTCGTGCCAGGTGTCCCTCAGCTCCTTCACCCTGCCTCACCACAACCTTCCTCTTCTGCCCCAGTTTCATCTCCACCTCCAGTCCCACTCCTCACATCCAGTGGGAAGAAAGCGCCATCTAGCAGCCCTACCACTTGCAGTCCCCCTCCTGATTGGAGGCCTCATCCACCAGTCAGTTCGAATAGCTCCGCCATTGGCCCTGGAGTTAGCCAGGTGCACAGCAAGCCAGGAAGTACAGGGATTAAAGGACAAGCCGCTTTAGGGAGAAATGGGGGTCCTCCTACCTCCACCCCTCGGACTCTGGTCTTCCAGGGGAAGACTGTGGCTGTCTGCCCTACGAAGACCCCCTCTCCCCTGTGTAGTGCCTCACCTGTGGTGGGCAGCTCTTCAGCGCAGAACTGGAGAGAAAGGGACAGTGGTCTGAGTCAGTCTTTACTCCCCAGTCATGAATCTGAGGACAGCCAGGGTGAGGAACTGGAGAAGCTGCTGGAGGAGTGTAGGACAACACTGGGTATCACTGGCAGCCAGGAGGGGGCCACGAACACAACAGGCAAGAGTCATATGTCTGTCATAGTGCTAGTATTTCAATTTTCAATACATATTTTCCCCTGAATCTACTTCTGATAAATAATATTCAGGCCTGCAATATTTTTGTTGAGCATTAAAAGTTTTCATTTAACTGTGGGCCTAACATTTCTCAGTTTTGAGAAGGGCAAATCCATTTCCTTGACATTTTTTTTGTATTTGCTATGCATGCGATGTCTTCTGACATTTCTCTATACTTTCCTCAGAGATACTGAAGGATCTACTGACAGAAGTGAAGAGTTTGAAGAGTACTTTGCAGGTGAGATGTGACAGAAAGGTTGTTTTTTAATATATTCTTGCCTTTCTTCTTTTTTTTTCTTCTCCAGTTTTGGCTGCATGCTCAGGGTTATACTAATGGTAATGGACTATTTTTGCTAAACTGAACAGCGATGGTCCAGTCTTGGCCTAGCGATTGTAAGTAGGCCCATTATGTTGGTCCAGTTTTGGATTTCTCTATGTTGCTGCAGTGTGCATTGAGTAATAGGAGCAACACTCAACTTTTTGAAGTGTGTTGTCTTTTTGTAGATATTCCCAAACCGAAAAGAAAAGTGTAAGGCATGATTACAGGGTATATGTGCTTTGATTAGTTATTATCCTAAAAGCCTTTTCTCCCAACTACTGGTAAAAGTGAAACGTGAACAAACAGGGTTATGTTAAAGTGAAAGGCGAGGCTGATTATATTTTTACATATACAAACTAGCTCTGCATTGAATCAGAATCCACTTTACTGGCCAACTACAGTATCTGTAGACATACAAGGAGTGTTACATAGCACAATGTTAACACAGTTCCAAGAACAATTTAAAGGAAGATGGATCGAAATAGACGTTCAGCTAAAAGCAACAATGATCAACAAGTCAAGTGTTTCTGTAAATTGCAGTATAAGAACACTTAAACAGGGTTCTTGTTGTAAATGAGTCAGTGCAAAGGCAGAAATCTTGACATACTAATAGTAACAAAGAGGAGCGGGGCTTTGTGAATGGTCAGTAACGGACCTTATCGACAGAGAAATTGCCTCCGTTTTCTAGAAACGAGTATTCATTACTAAGTTTGTTTTTCATTTCCTACTAAAATCTTTTTTTGTACCTCTTTCCATCTTTAGTCCTATTTTTTACACATGGAAAAACACTTTTTTTCACACACTTGAAAGACTAAAGTGGATGAGTATAGCAATGTAAACAGGAAGTCATGCAGTCCAATTATACAGAAGTCAGAGTAGTACTTGTGACCTTTCATCCAGGAGATAACACCAAAACACACCCTGTCAACCCCCCCTCTGTCACAATAGGCCTTGGAATGGGTCCCACTGGGAGCTGCAGCTTTGCTAATTGAGGTTTTCCTGTCCTCTGCTTCCCCTTAGAGGCCTGAAAAAGGAAAATTGTTGAGATCATCTTCTCTCCTACTGCTACTCTTGTAGCTCATACATGTAGAATTTATTGGATATTGTTGCATGTAGTTGTGGCTTCTTCTGAAGGATAACGTAAGTCTTGAACATTGGCAGGACACCGCTTGCCTTCATTGTTAAAGATTTTCTTCTCAAAGTAAGAAGTAAACCTTCCATCGCACACATTTATTTCTCTTTATTGGACCCCAGTGAAAGTTGCTTATTCATTAGGGACCAACCACCTACTTTGGATCGACCCATTATTAGGTTCCCATCCCAACGTTGAATAAACCATGCACAATAAAAATAAAAATTCTGCAGCATTCTTCAATCCTATTGCTCAGGCGTTCCATGCTCTTATGAGGATGGTGATATGCTGCGGTAATTTCCTGTCAGTCGTTCGTTCCAATTCCTGACCCTCCCTTATGAGGATTGTATCCAGAGGCTCCCAGCTTCCTCTAGATCTGCCACAGATTACAACAGCTGGAGTATGACCTATAGTATGCCTCCCTCAACCACATCTCTTTTCTCACTTTTTTTCCCACTTCTATTCTTTTATTTCGCCATATATATATATATATTATAATCAGAATTATTTGAATTCCATTATATTGCAAGCAAGTGTACTCCAGCTCTTCTACCCCACACTCACCTGTTTCTCTACTTGACATTCAATACCTGCTCCCTTCTGCCTTTCTTTCCTCTCTCCCTCACTTTCTCAAACCCCTATAAGGGACCTGGAAATACAAGCCTTGCACAGGCTGAACCTCAGAGAGTCTGTGGTATAGCACCGAGAGGTAGCCGTGTATTAGAAGTCGGGGCAATCCAACACTGTGTTTACATGGGCCCTCGATAGTGCAATATAAGCTAGCAAAGCTCGACTTTATGAACCCTCTCGGTCTGCTCTGCTGTCCTGGGAGCCTTTTTGTGGAGAGCTGGAGAAGGGGAGTGCAGTGCAGAGGAGGGGGTTCACATTCGGCTGTTCGGGAGACAAAACTTGTTTTGTTTTGTGCGGTGTGGTGAGGGGGGCGGGGGGAGGGGGCAGTGACTGACTAGCCATGTGTTTTTCTGTGTGTGCTGCACGTGAGACGGAAGACTCGCAAACACGTACAGATGCATTGAAAGTCTTGGCTAGTGCAATAGGCTTTTTAGCTTTGTAGGGAAGCCTCCCTCCCCCTTCCCTTGCTGTGCCTCTCTCCCTTTTCTTCATTCCCTCATTCTTTCTCCATCAGAGAGCTGACCGCTCCTCCCTGAGTACAAGAACTCAAAACAATTACCCTCCAACTTTTGCTGCATTGCTCCTCTCTATCTCATCCCTCCCTTTCTCTCTCTGTCTCCCACCTCTGTCTTGCTTTGTCACCTCCTTGTCTGTTCTTTCACTTCTATTTATCTTTTTATCTGACCCCAGGTTGCTTAAGCCTTTTTCCTTCAGCTCTGACCTCTTGTTTTTTGACCTTTTTCCCCATGTAATTTAAGTAACCATTATTCTTCCAGTCAGCTAAGCCTCTCCTCTGTGCCTCTTCATCTGTCTTGATCCCTGTGTTCCCAAATCCTCCTGTCTTTCTCTGTCTGTCCATAATCATAATGTATTTCTTGGCACATGATTACCCAATGTGCAGCGAACTACTAAGGATGTTATCCGATGTGCCATCTGTCTATGCTTATGTGCACCACCAGTGTTCAATTGTCTTAACCAACAAAAATGAAAACACTCCATTCATGGTTGGGGAG
>NW_023339873.1:16107201-16107717 GCF_004916995.1 Morone saxatilis
ATACACACAAACACACACTCACAAACTGACACAATCTCCAAGAGTGCTGGACCCTTTCCAGGAATTGTCAGGAACTCAGATGTGCATCAAGAGTATAGACAAGTGTGTCTGTGTATGTGTGTTTGAATGCTGGATAGCACATCTGGTCTTGCAGTGGGGCACTAGGTCAGCTCTTGAGGGAGTACGAGCGTGTGTGTGTGTGTGTATGTGTGTCTTGAAACTGACAGTCCACACCCTTATCTCAATGTGACTGAGGAGCTCCTCTTCCTGTTTCCTTAAACAGACATGCTCCAGTTGGAGTGGCCATGTCCAGATAACAAAGGCTCTCTGAAGACAAGATCCAAGTGGTTGTTTTAGTGTTACTTAAAGGACCAGCTTATTGGATTTAGTGGCATCTAGTGGTGACATGGCAGATTGCAACCAACTGATAACCTCTTGACTAAAGTGTGTCGGAGAAACTGCGGTGGCGTGCCAAAAACGTGAATGGCCTTATCTAGAAGCAGTGTTTGATTTGTC
>NW_023339873.1:16107742-16134190 GCF_004916995.1 Morone saxatilis
AATTTACCAAAAATTATTAGTTGTTTATTTACATTTTTTTACTCATATTTATAAAATATTTTCTGTAAGCCTGGCAGATGGGCTATTTCTGGTGCCCTTTAATTTTTTATCCCAACCCAATCAATTGGAGGAAACCTTTCTCACTCCCCCACCGATCTCCCAAAATGATGAATCTTGTCGGTCCTGAGCATTTAAAAAGGAAATAAATCTCCCAAAACTGCTAATAAGGAGGTTTTTTTCCTTCAAAATATGGAAAACTTTGGAAACTTTAATCTTTCCCACTGGCTTGTAAAAGTCGTAATATAATGAATGGGGCATTATTGTCATTCTAGATTGTTGTTAAGTGGTTGGAAATTAGGAGATCGGGCTTTTCGGCCAGGGTCAAAGGATTGTCTGCTATTACAAAATGTGCACGGGGCAACGGCATTAACTGACATTTGAAGACGTGTCGTCTCGTAAAACATAAAAAACTGGGGCCAGGCTACCCTTCCAGGGCTGGGGCATAACAACGTTTTTTAAGCCACAAAGCCTTTTCTGGTTTTTTTTGGCCATTGTGTGCCTTATTTTTGCTGGCCGAACATATTTTTAGGGGCATGTTTTCGTTGTTTTTACTTAACTTCTTTTTTTCTTTTCTTGTTTGGCATGTTTTTTAAAAAAACCGAAACGGTGTCAATTAAAAAAAGGTTACAATCTCAAACCTAAGCCTCAGATTTTTAAAAAAAAAATGGGCCAGATGTAATAATTGGGTCACTTTGTTAGTTTAGAGGGATGGTTTACTAATATGATGCTGAAAACCACAATCACGGCTCAACAAAAAAACCCCTAAAGGCAATTTATTAATTCTAGTACCCAATACCCTGCTGTTTCTGTGAACTTGGCCCATTCTTTCTTTAACTTTCTTTTCAACAAGCCCATTGATTTTGGGAGGGGAAAGTGATAGAACCTTTTGTTCAAGGCCCAAACAGGTGGGCCCGCAAAACCACTGCCTGAAAACGGGCGCCCAATGGTCGAAAGTTTCCATAGAGATTCAGTAGTGGCAATGTGTTGAAAGTCCGCACTTAGATAAATGCAACACTCGACGCACGGTGTTACGCGCCCTTACTTACAAGGGGGGTTCCATTTGAATTTGCGGCTCCGGCCATTAAATCTCTTCCCTTCGAGCGAGGCAGTGTTTCCCAAAGGATTTCCAAGCAGATGCTTCTTTGGTGATGATTTTTTCGCTGATTATTTGGGGAAAAGGATTTTGTTGGAATTTCGTTATTTTTTTTTTCTTTCCTAAGAATGACGGATTGGGGAATTTTCAAAGAAAATTGGAGAAAAAAAAAACGAACGGCCAATCCTATAGATAAAAAAAACATTTTTCAAAAAACAATATTATTTTTTCTCATACAAACTACTGGGTAAAAAGAAAGATTGGTGGGGACATACAACAAGGAAATCATGGAATTAAGTGTATGCTGCAGGGAAAAATGGACACTTTTTTTGGAAGCCAGCTGTACTGTTTCCACCCCATGGTTGTTAGTAGGCCCTTGAGGAGGTGGAAGTGCCTACCAGTGATATGACGCGAAAGCTAGTGGGACTGTTCTCCTCTGGGATCAACCACATTCCTTCAGGCTACAGGGGGGTGCAGGAATTGCGAAAACGAACGGACGGTGACAGGAGACGTTGTACCGCGCGCATCCACCATCGCTCCATACAGGAGGGCACATGGAAGGGCGTGACTAGAAGATTCGGATGTGTGAAGCATGCTATGCAATTTTTAACTGGTTGTTTCATCTTTATTTTTCATATGTCTGGGTGGGAATCCCTTCTATATATTTGGTCTCAGAGTGCCAAAAGTCAAGTGTGGGTTTGGCCCTCCTATATGAATATAGTGCACCTTTTCCTACTGGCGGACCAATCTAGGGAGAATAAAAATGCTAGAGCCGCTTTTCTCTTCGTACTTGATATACACTGTTTATTCTTCTACATGTTGGAAGTTAATATTTTCCCCACTCTCGAGGCGATCGTATGAAGATACATATCGAAGCAGGTTCGTTCTCCTGCCGCAGCTTGTTGCAAGACTTATTTTTTCGCGTTCAGCAAGGAGTGCCACTATCTACCATGCAGCACCAGGATATCCAATTCAATTCAAGTTTTTTCTCATGTACTGAAGCCTCTCAGAGATCTGTGCCGATAGTGATGAATGGTAATGATCTTCGTAGGGACCTTTTTCCTATTTCAGGCCTCTAAAGGGGAGTAGGCAGGAGGAAGGGAGAAACGGCTTCATTAGCAAGTCTAGCGCCTTCCCTCCAAGGTGGCGCCCCGCCTTGCGAAGGGGTCCTTAATTGGGGGGCGGGAAAAAAGGAAAGTGGCGCGATGAGGGGTTGACAGAGGTTGTAGGTTTTTGGTGTTATACGCGCTGGGAGATTAGAAAGGTTCCTCACAGTGTGGACCTGACCTGCTCAAAAGGGCGTATGCTAACCCACCTCCATTGGTACTGCTATGACTTGCTTGCATTTTAAGCTTGCATAATACTCCACTCCACAGTTGTCAGCTCTTATTCAAGTGGTGTGTGCAAACATAAATGTTTTCCCATGTGTAAAAATTTAGACTAATAGATGGAAAGGTTACAAAAAGAAGAATTTAGGTTTTAGGAATGAAAAAGAACTTTTAGTAATGCCATTTCTTCAATACTCGCGGTGTTCCTATGAACAACCGGAGGGCTAATCTTCTTCTCTGTGTCAGATAATGAGCCGGGTAGCGGTTGACATTCACTCGCTCAAAGGCCTCCCCCGTCCCTCTTTGCTAGTGGGATCTCTAGTTTGATGTGCAGGATCTTCTGCCTTTTGGCATCTGACTTATGTCTCAACAACAGAACCCTGTTTAAGGATCGCGGGCCTCTGATAGACGGACAATGTATACGCAACAAACACTTCGCCTTGCTTAGATCCGATTGTTGTTTAGACCCTGCGATCTATTCCGAATCATCTTCCTTTCTCTTGGTTGTTCTTGGGACTTGTTAAACCCTCTGCTCGCCTACTGTAGAACAGTCGGGCTTGACTTGTGATGTTACTCCTGTTTAGTTGGCCGTAGAAGTGGATTTCTGTTTCCAATGGCAGAGCTAGTTTTGGTATTATGCTAAAATATAATCAGCCTGCCTTTCACTTTAAATATGAGCTACTGCCTTTGCTGTCACGTTTCACTTCGTTTTCTTCCGCGAAGTGTGTAGCGTATTGGGGGGGAAGGCACGGCAAACTTTTTATAGGGGTTTCTCATACTCATGGAGCGATATCGAATAGGAGCACACGGATTAAAAGGTCAATACAGCAACAAGTATTCCTCGCGGTGTAATCAAATGCTTACATCAAATATCAATATACTATATAAATAATAACCGTGCTTGTTGTCGGAACAGTATATTTCTCCTTCATACACATTACACACAGCTTTTACATAACAGAATACAATGGTAAGACGATTTAATTAGTTGGCCGGTTTGCATTCCTTAACTCATTTTTCTTTCAGAGACTCAATGACTCAGCCAGCAGATCCATAAGATAAACCAACAGTTCGCTGGTACTTCATAAATTCGGGTGTCTTCTTACAAAATCGCCACATCTATAGAATGCAACACAAGGCCTGACCCTCCGGTGCTTCGCGCTCTCATTTTTTAGGCACAAATTTGTCAGTAGGCCGGTTTTTCTATTTCTCAGAATGTTTCTTGGCTATAAGGCCTGGCGCCCGCTACGCCAATCCTAACGGAGACGTGTGGAGGAAGAAAAAAAAAACATAAGATAATATAAAGGAAATACTATACATATTTTCCTCCTTCCTCCAAAAAGATAAAAAAAAAAAAAAAAAAAAAAAAAAAAAAAAAATGATTAGTTGGATAGAGGATTTTACCAAAAAATATATATCATATTCATATAATAATTAATAAGAATCCAATTAAAAAATCTCTCGCGCCTGCCAATGTCAATTCTGGGTGGCGAGTGGTTTATGGAACTATGTGGTTCCAGCATCTTTCGTGGCCCCTTAAACTGAACACGCCGCGTTTAGTCTTCGGTCCGCTCTACTCGCGCGCTCTGTAAGTTGTAAGGGCGCCCCTAACATAGAATTTAGAAATACCCATGTTTTCGCGACGTTTTAGTTGACGTCTACAAGGATCTGTTGCTCGATGCTCTCTCTCAGTAGTTGAATTGTCGACGTTGAACATAGGATGCTCACACGCAACTTTGGACAAGATGTGTTGATCTTTTTATAACTAGCATGGTCTGGGAGGACATGTCGCGGGAAGAAGGAGTGCTTTAAGACAAATGATATAACCCAGCGAGTCTCTCTTAGTTGTGCTGTCGTGTTTTTGCGCTTTTCAGGGGTATAATATCTAAAAGCCTTTTTCTCCAACTACTGGTAAAGAGGGTGAAACAACGTGCATTACATCCCCCACAGTGGTTTATGTAAAGTGAACAGGCGGAGGCTGATATTGTACCATTATGACCTTGAATCCTAGCTCTGCATTGAATCAGAGTACACTTTACTGGGCATACACAGGTCATCTGAACGAATACATACAAGAGCTTGTCTACATGCCGATCGATAACACAAGTTTTCAGAACATTTACAGGGGCACGATGATCGGAAATAGACGGTTCGTAAACGCAACTGAATCAACCAGTCAATGTTTCTGTTAATCCAGTATAAGAACACGTTAAACAGGGTTCTTGTTGTAAATGAGTCAGCTGCAAAGCGAAATCTTGAATACTATAGAACAGAAGAGGAGCGGCTTTGTATGGTCGTTAACGGATTATCGGACAGAGAATTGCCTCCGTTTTCTACGAGTTTCATTATATTGTTATCTTTCCTACTAATCTTTTTGTACCTCTTTTCTCTTAGTCCTATTTACACATGGAAAAACACTTTTTTTCCACACTTGAAAGTTAAGTGGATGACTGTTTGATTGCAATGTATTAAAACAGGAAGTAGCGGTCATTTGAACCGTGAGTCAAGAGTCGTTACTCGTCGTGACCTTTTTCATCAAGAGTACACCAAACACACACCTGTCAACCTATCTTGTGCTTCAAAGTATATGGGTGGAGATAGCGCTCTCGCGCGCGCGGTATGACATTTTTTAGTAAAGTCCACCACTGGGGACTCTTGCTACTTGTATGTCTAATATAGTAGTTTTGTTAAGGTGTCTCGGTCCTGGCTTTCACGCACTCTCTGAGGCACGATAAAAAGGGAAAATAGTGGACTGAGATGCATGCCTCTTCTATTATCCCATTATCCTGAATTTTTGCTATGCTTTTGTATAAATTACAAAGGTTTGCAATATAACCATTTGATTGTGATTTTAGTTGTTTATTTCATGTGTTAGTTTGTGGCTTTCCTCGCCGCGTTTCTGAAGAGATAACGTAAGTTCTTTGAACCATATTGGCAGGACACCGCTTTTGCGCCGGTTGCATTGTTGAGAAGATTTTCTTCTCAAAGCTATAGAAGTAAACCCGGTTGCGCATGGCTCTTCAATCTGTTATTTCTCTTTATTTGGCACCAGTGAAAGTGCCCCAATCATTTACTATTTTGTGAGGTAAACAACACCTACTCTTTTGGATGACATTATAGGTTTCCCTTCCCAAAACGTTGGAAATACCAACTGTCGACACTTAACACTAAATTCTTGTTTGGTGCATCTTCCGTAATTTGCTTTTCTGCTCAATGCCGTTCCTAGCTACGTATTGAGGGTAATTGGTAGATCTTTTAATCATAGCTATAGCTTAAGGATCGTTTTTTACCTTCGTCGGTTCTGGCCGCAAGAAAACTGACACGCCTTCCCTTTTAATCGATTGTTGCTATCAGAGGCTTCCCAGCTTCCTCTAGATCTCGCACAGGATTACAACAGCGGAGATATGACCTATAGTTGACCTTCCCTCAACACATCTTCTTTCTCAACTTTTTTCCACTTCGTAATTTCTTTATTTCCCCCATGTCTTGCGCCAGTAGCATAATAACGTAGAATATGTGCAAAAGAGTACACTATTAATCATTATAATCGTGTTTTGATTCCCTCTATTTGCAGAAGAGTGTCTCAGCTCTTTCTCCCACGTACACGACACTCACCTGTTCTCTCTATTGACCCATTTCCTTCTCAGTCTATAGCGTCCTCGTTCTGCCTTTTTTCCTCTCTCCCTCACTTTCTCAAAATCCACCATAAGTTTAAACACTAGCGAGCCTGACTGTGAAAATCAAGCCTATACCTCAGGCTAATATGTAACCTAACTAGAAGAGTCTTAACGCTCGGTTTAATTGCGACCCGAGCTTAAGAGTGTAGGCCGTGTATGTGTAGAACAGGTCGGGGCTCAACACTGTGTTACATTGGGGGCCCGGTCGAAATATGTTCAGCACTATTCCAAAAGCTCAACACGGCAGGAGGCTTGGTATTATTTGTCCTGATGCCCTCCACTCCCCGTAGGCGGTCTGCTCTGCTTCCCTGCGGGCCGTTTTGTGTGGAGAGCTGGGAGACTAGATGGGCCGAGTGGCAGTGCAGAGGAGGGGGTCACATTCGGGTGTCTGTTTCGGGAGGACAAAACTTGTTTGTTTTTCGTCCGAAGTGCTAAATGTAAAGTTTTATGCTGTGTAGAGGCGATCTAGAGAGGCGGCGGGGTTGGGCGGAAAAGGGGGCGTGCTGCTCGGCATTGTTCTTACTACATGGGTGTGTTGGCTGACCGTGGCGGGAATGGCCAATGTTGTGAAGACTTCTAAGTCTGGCTTAGTTAGCGCTAGGAGTGCAATAGTGCTTTTTAGCGTTTTTGTGTAGGGAAGCCCTCCCCCCCTTCCTTGGCTGTGCCTCTCATCCCTTTTCTTCATCTCCCACTGCTTTCTTTCTCATCAGAGAGGCTGAACCGCTCCTTCCCCTGAGCTACAAGACTCAAACAATTACCCTCCCAACTTTGCTGCATTGCCTCCTCTCTACATATCTCCTCCCTCCCTTTCCTCTCTTCCCCCTCTGTCTTGCATTTGTCACCTCCTCTGCTGCTGTTCTTTATTCATTTATTCTTTTTTTTAAAATCTGCTCCACCAGGGGTTTGGCCTTAGCTTTTTCTTCAAGCTCTGACCTCTGTTTTTTTGATCCTTTCTCCCCATTATTTAAGTTAACCATATATGTCTTCACAGGGTACAGCTTAGGCCCTCCCCTCTGTGCCTCTTTCACTTGTTCTTTGATCCGCGCCTCAGTGTTACCAATCTCCTGTCTTTCTCGCTGTCTGTCCTAATCATAATGTATTTCTTGGACAGAGGTTAACCCCACTGGTGCAACTGTGATGAACCTACCTTAGTGGGGGATGTCTTGGTCATTCCGATTATGTGCCATCCTGATCTATATTGTATGTATGTCAACCCAGTGTCCGAAATTTGTTCTTAACCATAAAACCAAAAATGAAAACAGCTCCCCATATCTCAATGGTTTGTCAGGGGAGATAGTGGTGTGGTGTGTGTGTGTTGGTGTGTGTGATGTAGTGGTGTTGTGTCGTGTGGTGTGTGTGTGTGTGTTAACTTCTCCGTTTGAGTTATGTGGGTGGTGGCTGGTAGATTTTGGTCCCTCCCCTCCTGGAGAATTCAGTCCGACTCTCTAACGCTCCTGCCCTTTTGGAAATCAGTTCCAGGGACGTGCTGGAGACTTTTTTCAGGAATGAGTCACCAGGTTCCCTCTGCTCTCTTTTCTCCTTGCTAGGACGCAACCCAGCTCAAAAAGGCCCAGTTATCTGGAGCATGGAGGCTGTTCCATGTAGGAATGAAGTTTAGTGTGTTTTGGCCTGGTTTGGAGAGGGGCTTGCGTTGGCGTGCCTGTCAACGTTGCCCAGCGCGAGTAAAATGGGCCTCATTCTTTGGATGTCTGCAGCATTTAATATGCCGACTTTGTTATCGTACTTATTTCATGTGCCAGTAGAAGGCGGAATTTGCGCCATTTTTATGTGGTGTGACTGCTTGAAGAGGGATATATGCTACCATAACATAGGTTTAACTGTGTATTTAACACTTTTTTGAATTACACACGGCTGTGGAAAACTGGGAGGAGGAAACCTCACAGACGTGGGGATGTTTCCAGAAGTATTTTAGAAAGAGCTGGGCTGTTGGAGGTGAAACTCAGGACTAGGTTGGATACACAATACACACAAAACACCACTCACAACTGACACAATCTCCCAGGTGCTGGACCTTTGCCAGGAATTGTCAGGGAACTCCAGATGTGCACTCTTGGTATAGGACAAGTGTGTCGTAGTGTATGTGTTTTTGATGGCCTGGATGTTGCACAGCGTTCTGGGGTCTTGCAGTGGGGCCCCACGGCGGTAGGTCAGCTCTTGAGGGAGTACGAGCGTTGTGTGTGTGGTGGGTGTGTGTATATGGTGCTGCTCTTGAAACTGGACGAGTTCCCCACCCCCTGGGCATCACTAATGTCCTCAATCGTGGACTGGAAGGGAGCTCCCTACGTTCCCTCCCGCTTTGTACCGGACCCTTATGCGGCGCCTTCAGTTTTGGGAGTGGCCATGTCACAGTATCACATAGATAGGCCTCTGTTGAAGCACAAGATCAAAAGTGTCGGCTATTGTTTTGGAGCTGATATACCTTAAGATGAGCCAAGGCTTATTCGGTCGATTTTTGGGTGGCACTAGTCGGTGACATGCAGATTGCAACCACCTGACTGAGACCTCCCTCTCTACTAAAGCTCGAGGACTGCGGATGGTTGCGCGGCAAAAACGTGAATGGGCCTTATCGAAGCAGTGCTTTGATTTGTGCTGCTTCATGGCTGCTGAGAAACACCTGGTGGGTTCAACATGGGGGCGGACGCTTCTCGACTCACTCTGTATTTATAAAAAAAGGTTCATTCTGAATATTGTGAATCTGAATATCCTATTCCATTTCTGTCAATAGATCCCTAAATCTTCCACACTGGTCTTTTATATCATATAGAACATTTTCTGTCTAACCCCCTATTCATTTGACACATTTTGCCAGGCAGAGTGTGCTTTAACTTACCCTGACTGTGTGTGAGAAACCTTAACAATGTGGTTAAGTGGTGAGGTAAAAGAACTAAAGGAGGTGTGTGTGTGTGTGTGTGTGTGTGTGTGTGTGTCTCCAACGTAATCGGGTCCAGCTGTGGTCTTGAGTCACTGGTCAGTCGAAGGAGCAACTTGGCTCAGATATCACCTCCTCCTCCACATCTCCATCCATTCTTCATCTAATTACCAACCCTTCCAGCCCCTGCGCTCCTCAGCTCTCCCTCACATCTCTCTGGCTTCCATTGCTCCACAGGCAGCATTAAATCTGTGCAGGATTTCAACCACTTTTATTGTCCTTCATCCCCCTTTTCCGTCTTTCTCGTTCCTTCTCTCCTTTTTAAGATGATGGGTGCTTAACGCTTTTTTTTTTAATGGTCTGGTATTGTTTACCGCCTGGCTTCATAGATTCGGAGCGCGTCTTTTGATGTCTGGGTCAGTGTTTGTGCATGTCCGAGGCAATAATACTCTTAAGGAATAAAAACTTGGTTTTTATCCATCACTCATCCTCAAGATATGAAACTGAATCTGCGTCACAGTCACACACACACATTTGCAATAAACAAATAAAAAATTTATTGCCACAGTGTTGATGACACAGAAGGCAGTTTCACAATGCTTCCAAATTGTTGCTTAAATCTGTTATCTGTTTTTTCTGTCTGTGTCCAAACTTGTTAGGGGCCTTTTTTTTTTCTTCTAAAAGTCTCATATTCTCATTTGGTTGATCTTAGATGACATGAGTGAAACACACGGAGCAAAACCTTTTGGCTCACAATTCAGTTACGGCTCATTAGAGTCGACTCCACTCCTCTCTGCTTGCTGAGGCTTGCTGCTCCGTTCAGTTCAACTTGTAGTCTCCTATTGAAAGCCAAACGGATATTTGATCGTTCACTTGATTATAGTGATTTTCTGCTGAGGGTTCGGCTATGTTTGTTTTTGGCAGTCATGTCCAGTTTGGGTTTAAAAGTGCCAGTTTTAATCCTTTTGTATGCTTTGTATTCAGGTATTGCAGAAAATGATTTGCAGTAGCATAATCCTCGTCAAAGTGGAGCAGGACCACTTATCTGTTTATACTGTAATGAAATGTCTTTCAACACATTCGTAGTAGTCATAACACGAGCAACTCCGGATGAATTGTACTAAATTTGGTGATCTTTTAACTTCAGCAATCATAAGGTTAACATTTTAATTTGTCCAGTACTTTTGGTTTATGGTCAAATACCTGCTAAATTAATCAGTTTCACTTTTGTATAAAAAGTCCCCTTAAAATACAAAGCATTGAGAAAGACAAGTTTCCAGAAGACCACATGAGTTGATGCGTTTAGGCTGATTGTGTGCTATAATCTACCTTATCTTTTAAGAAAGACAAGGCAACACAAATATAAGTATGTGTTCAAATAAAGCCTCATAAATCCGTTGGAATCATGAACACCCCCATTGTTTCCCCTTCAGACGGAGCGTGGGGAATGGCTGCAGTTCCAGGCTGACCTACAAGTGGCGGTGTCAGTGGCAGACCGCCTGAGAGCCGAGGCAGAAGAAGAGCTGACTGCGCTCCGAACAGCGCACAAGGATGTTGAGAGGGAGCTGGCTGCTGCCCAGCAGAGGCAGAAGGAGGCCGATATGCAACTGGTCACCCTAAGAGGGGAGTTAAAGGAGAGCAGGCAGAGACTGGCTACTCTCACCCAGGCTCAAGGCAAAACTGACACCCAGGATCCATGTCAGGAACCAGTGCGGCCCAATGGAGAACCAACCAACAGCTCACAAAGCACAGAAGGGACCCAGAGGGGCAGGGAGAAGGGGGTGTACAAGTTGGGACGAGAAGGGGTGGAAAGCAGGGGTCAGAACGAAGTGACGAAGGATGTTGCAAGCGAGGAGGCTAGAACAGACTGTAAAGGTGTGACTAAGCGTTACCTCAGAAATGTGACCAATGAGGATAGGAGTGGAGAGGAGGGGCGATCCAACGAGACACGAAGGACATTAACCACTGAGAGGTCGAGGTGAGAAACAGTTTGACCTTTCTGGGGAATACACAAAAACAAATAGAATTTCTGCATCACATTTGTACATCATTTTGTGTAGGTGGCACTTTAATCTGTTCACACAGTTAGATATTTCAAAACAAAGCTCCTTTTTGTTGTCTTCTGCATTTTTTGTCTGTGACATTGCAGTCATAAATGGATACCAATCACCAAATTTGGTCAGGACTGTGATTGTGGTTTCTTTTTTTTATGTTGCACTCAACCCACAGGCCTCCACAGGGGCACTTGAGGACAGTTCCAACCGCTTAATTCATAGCTGGAGCCAAGTGGAACAGCTGTTGCAGAAAAAAATCCATCAAAAACAGATTGTTTGGTTTATTTGGTCTGTTCTCTAAACTATGTATTGAAATGTTGCAGAAGCCTGTCCAGATTACCTGCTTCTTCAGACACCCCCACCATGCAGAATGGAACTTCCCAGTCCAGTACTCCATCAACAGCTGGACCCACAAACAAGGTCAGATACTTTATCTAGAGGAAGAGCCCTCATTTTGGTTGTCAGCTAGGAAATGTTCACACACTTAATTCATGGTTTGCTGTTCATGTAATGATTTTAATTTGTAGAAATCTTTTTTGTTTTTAAAGAACTTGGGGCAACTAAGAGGCAGAAGAAGTCTGGATTGGCAAGACAGCAGGTTAAACACTGACACAGGTGTGTGTGTCCAAAATGCTTGTGTACAATGTGCCACAGTATGCTTGAGTTTGTGCTATAGCTGTTTTTCCTTTTTTATCCTAAAATTGGTAGGAGTTTTTGACCACAAATCTTGTTTGTATTGTACATGTGCACAAGGACGCACAATGTTATGGCATTAACATACAAGTGTAGCAATTAGAGCCTGACCGATATAGAATTTTTGCGGCCAATACTGATTACCGATATGTCCACTGATGTGGATATTTTAGCTGAAATAAAAAATCGACCTTTTCTATGTGAATTGTGCACCAATTTAACACCAATATGACTATGCAAAGACAAATACGTTTATTAAAGAATATTTAAGTTAAATGATTTTTGACATGGTAAATACATATACATACAACCAAGTGTAGTTGACATTGCTGAGAGGTGCTTCTTCTCTCTTACTGTGTGCTGCTTACCATAGTTTTGCAAATTGCAGTGCACTCAGCTGGATAACCTTTGCAGTGATGCCAGTATTTTACCACAAGCATTTTCCTGCTTTGTATAAAGGAATCGGCACATATCAGATAACCTATACCAATATGTCTGATATAGGTCAATATTTGCTGATCAGTATATCAGTCGGCCTCTTGTAGCAGTGTGCCATCAAAGGCTGGAGGCTCGTACACAAACCCACCGGTAGTTAATACCTCACTCTGAAGTTCCCTTGAGCTATGCAGAGCATTTTTGTGTCTTTTAGCTCGCTGTTTTGGTTTTACAAACCGTGTCTCTGTGTTTTTGGGATGTGTACATGGGCAGTTGTTTGCTAACTTGCTGCGTGCTACTTTATACAGTGAAAGTCAAGCTTGTTATGTTGCCCCCAACTGACCAAAAATCAATGAATGCCACTTTAAACGTGTAGAAGTTTGTGTATGTTTAAGGGTGGTATTGCTAAATCCTTTCCTTCCAACACTGCCTGGTGCAAGTGTTCATGACGGCAGACTGCTGGGTAATGAACTGTGGTTGCTTGTCTTTACAGGAAAACGTGAGGACTCTCTAAACAAGTACAACTCTTCCCTCACTGAGCTGCCTCCCATCAAGTGAGTCTACACACCCGCACACCCACGCACACACACACATTGAAAAACTATTCTGTCCAAGAGCCCAGTCCATTTGCTACATCCTGTGTAAATCTAATTACCCGTTCCGACCCAAGTACATTTGTCTGGTGACCTCATAAAGCTCCGTATTGGGGCCAGAACACCTCTCTTGCTTGAATCAATGTATTAATTAGGTTTTCTTTTCAATAACAGAGTCAAGTTTATGGCAAGATTCTTTTTTATTTTTTCACAAAAACCCAACTGATTATAACAGCAACCCCTGCAGTGTTGAAACCAAAAAAAATCTGAAGCCCTCAACAGTTTGTATCTTGTTGTTGTCAGGTCCCAGGATGGTTTCAACCTGCTGCTGCGTCGCCACGGAGGATCAAAGAGAAACTCACTGCTTCGCTGGTGTCAGAGCCGAACACAAGGCTACAAGGTGATCCCAGATATTTGCATATCTTTCTTGAAGCTGGAATAAGGGATATTTTATATGATCTTACACTGGTCTTGAAAAGCTAAACCAAAATGTAATGGATGTAACTGAATAACATTCAACAGATAATGTTGTATTGGTGATATTAATTGCTGGCCTAGCGTGGTTCAGTCAGGATGGACTAAGTGAAATAAGGGTTTAAGAGTTATTGAATAATGAATTTAGTTGATATCGTAAAATACACACATCATCTTTTGGTGTTTAGACTCCACTGTAGGGCTGTGTATTTGCAAGGTCTGGCAATTCAATATGTATCACGATACAGGGGTTACTAATCAATATATTGTGATATTGTAAGCAAGGCGATATATTGAGATTTTTTACAGTTGTCACAAATTGATACTATATCACAAATCAAGATATCGCAATACAATATTTAAAAAAATATTTTCTTACACCCGTACTCCACTGTCAGATAATTATGACAGAGGTAGTCACTCCATGCAAGAATGTCCCCCCAGTGGAGTCCTCGCTTTGATGGCGAAGAGGTGAAGAAAAATTTATCCTAGCTGAAGATCTGGATAGATCCATAATAGATCCGTATTATGTCATATGAAACGACAGCTGACAGCAGCAACAAAGGGAACAGAATGATTGGCGAGATGAGTGACTCACGATTGTTGTGGCAAAGATTGATTAAAGTCAATAAGGGGATGGCTTGCAGATTGCAAAAACCTAAAGAAATAGTGAAAGTTTGAGACTATATTTCATGATTACTTGTCCTAAACTTCATTTTGTATTGTGAGGATGATATACACATATGTAAAAGTATGTAGGTCCTGTGATTTATAGCGAATATGCTCTCATGCTAATCTAATTTGAAGAACCACTGGAAAAGTTTCTGGACTTTTCTCCCAACTTGAAAAGGTGTCTTACTGCTTTTGATGTTCGCACTAGGGAGTCGGAATTGTAGCCTCTCTTGAATGTATTGTGGTTCTCCTCCTCCACCTCCTTCAAATAGTTACCCACCAGAGTTTCAGTTGGCTACTGCAGCTTAACCCATTGATTCTCTTGTGTTACCATAATCTTTTGTCTTTTCTCCCCATGCAGAATATTGACATCACAAACTTCAGCAGCAGCTGGGCCGATGGTCTCGCCTTCTGTGCCGTCTACCATACCTACCTCCCTTCACACATCCCTTACAGCACTCTTACTCCAGAGAGCAAGGTAGAAACTGTGCCTGTTTAATGAAATGGACCAAGTGATTTATGGTGTACAACTTATCGACTTGTACTTTTCTTTGCAGAGAGAGAATCTCAACCTGGCATTCAAAACAGGGGAGACTGTTGGGATTGCACAAACTCTGGTAAGCCTCTTTGTCTTTTCTAAATAAAACAAATAATTTTACAGAAAAGCCTAATCTCACTTTTCTAGGTCAGATGCGAGGTTGATTTTGAGCCTATAAACTTATTATGAATCTTCTATCTACAGACGGTAGAGGAGATGCTGAGAGCAGGCGGTCCTGACTGGCAGAGGGTCCTGAGCTACGTGGAGAGCATCTACCGTCACTTTGAGATGTGACTGCTGGAGGTACTGACTTACAATCCCACCACAGTGGATCCTTAAGGACTCTTCAAAGGAAGCAACACAAGTTGGCTCCCTGAATACTATACTATACTTTTGTTGCTTGTCTGGAAACTGGAGAAACTGACGTTCTTCTGTTAGCAAAAAAGACATTCAAAGCTTCAATTTTCAACTTTTTCGACATTAAAATATTTTTTTCTGCTTGTGTTAAGTGTAGCATATCTTAGAAATAACAATGGCAAAAACTTGTTTGGTTGTCTCCATTTATTTTTTATTGTGACTTAACAGATGCTGGCTCAGGCAAGGAAAAATAAAGTGTGTTAATTGTTAGTGCATTGCATATACTTTCAGTATTTATTGAAAAATACGTACTGTTACTTCATACAGTCCACTATGAAGAATGAAGCATGCATTATGATTACATACAAACACATTTTCACAGCCAAGCGTATGTTTATGTAACACTGGACGAAAGTCTTTCCTGTCCTTATTTTATCAATACATTATTAAATAATATATACATTGATACCTGAAACATAAAAAAGTACTTAAGAAATTTGATTTTGCTACTGTGGATCGAAGTTCCATCTGCTTTGTTTTCTGTCACACATTACAGAAAATGTCTTCTGGCCAGGTGGAAGTGACAAGGTGCAAAGTATTGATTGGTTTACTGCCATCGGCTCCACAGTCAGTTTTACATTTTTGTTGTTGTATGCATTCTTATATTTTTAAAACACTTAATCAGCTGACATTTGGCATACATCAGTAGTGTGAAGAATTCAGATGCAGTGAAAGTATACAGCTTATCAGACTGAGTGAAATGTGTAGAGGTGAGAACCTGACCAACTGAGGAGGGGAAAATTAACAAAACCCCACCTTTTAATACAAAAAGTTAAATATAGTAGCTTTCAGAATAAAGACTACTGTTGAGCACCATAGATATTCAGAATATCTGGATCTTTTTTTATAGCATCCCTTTGAGGAACGTGTATGTACAGGTAGAGTTGCTGTAAATGTCTCCACACTGGTACTTCACTGGCCTAAAGTACTGTATTACACAATGTCCATCAAATCTGTAGGCAGTCCTTACACTGCACATTGTTTTATCTGCCAATATATTTTGCCTTTTAACCTTGTCTGTGATGCTCTGCAAAAATTCTCTTTTTCCTGGAACTTGTAGCACTCTGTAAATACGCACTTTTGTCAGCACTTTGTTGATGTAACAATACAATAATGTACAGTACAGACGTTACACAACTGTCTTCAAATGACTGGGCAGACATTCAGTCGTAAGGCTGCAGACCAGTTAGAAGATTTGTCAAGTTCAGATTTCTGTTTTTAAATGTGGCAGTGATCAAAATCTGAAAGTGCCTCCATGTTATCACAAGTGTGCCAGTGCTGTTTAGGTGCTCAGGGATGTGCATCACAGGAGTGACTTAGAGCAAAAGCAAATGCAAGCCTACACGTGCTTTGTGCATCCGGTTGCAACATCATCTCACGTCGTCACACCTGCATCCTCACATATGCACAAATTCCCCCTCATACCACGCCAGTGCTGAGAACCACTGAATAACTGGTCTGTTTTGGTTTTGACAACGGTTTTAAAGCCTTGAGTTTGTCTGCCAAATGTTGGAAAAATAATCCTTTTTTTTTTTGGTGGAAATAGACCATTGTAAAACATGTTTATATGTAACTAGTGTGAAAAGAAAATTATACCAAAGAAATAAAATGTTAATATGAAGCAAAGAATACTGTCTGTATTGTGTAACACAGTGACTGTCAAAGAATAACTCTCAACACTACCATGAAAAGACTGAACACAGAACATCCATTTAAGGGCTTTTAACCAAGATTCCCATCTCTTCCGGCTTTGTAAAGGTTATCATTGGAGGTGAATGAAACTCGTGTTTTAAGTTATGAGTTAGCTTGGACTCTACTACCCCCTGCTGGTAATGGTGAGTTAATACAGGTTTTTATTACTGCTGGATGTGCCTCAATGAAAATTTTAATTACTGCTTAGTGGTTAAAACGTGGTCTTACAATCTCAGCTCATCTGCTCCATGCTGCTATTTTTACTGCAAACTCTGTGTGAACTGTATTTTTGTGTCACACTTGCTTACAGTGCAAAATGCAATAATACAATATATGACATTCCTTTTCCCTCTTGCTCAGTTTAAAACTAAGCAAGAGGAGTAGCAATAGCTGTTCTGGATAAGGGATTGTTTGAACTAAGTAAACTGCATTTTGCTGACTTATCACCATTTTCTCCCAAGACAAAACCCCACTGACACACCACCATTCTTCCTGTGTTGTCACAAGGTAATTAAAATGTCCAGCCTGTTTATCACACAGTATAATATAACATAATATAGATTTGTGTTTCAAGAAGGCAGTATAAAGTATTAAAATGTTTACAAAAACACTGCAGATTCAAATATCAGCTTCTATTTTTTAGACTATTTTAGTTGAGTTGCATCTGACATTAAAGACTTTCTTCTCAGTATGGATGCAGTAATGCCAGAATGTGTCTGTGTGCTTGCTCTTGGACAGGACTGGGAATTGTCAAACCCTGAATAGACAGACGAGACGCATCCCCCTGGGCAAAGGCGTTAAGAGTGTGTGAATCCTCCCTATTTATGTGTATAGATCCTGGTGTGGGAGAAGTGTATGAGCATCAGAGTACGGCCCCCTGGGGCGTTAGTGTGAGGACAGGAGGTGGGGTTTTATAACACATCGGTCCAGGTCACTTGCGCTTCACGAAGCAGTCACTGTCAGTTTGGAGTCAACCAAAAGTTGAACGTGTTTTGAATGTAGGGGACAGAAGCATGGATTGGATCTGGACTTTGCTTGTGTGTTTGGGAGTTGTGTTTCCTGCTGTGCCTGGTTCGGCTCAGGATTCATCCAGGTAAGTGATCTGGTTTGATAATACAAACACGATCCGATCATTTTTGAATACCTGATTCAAGTTTTCTATATTAATACAGTTTTTATCTAATGATCCAACTTGTTTCACCAACCAGTAAAAAAACATTTCTCTTCTTTCTACTAGGACATGGTTTCTGATCTCGGGTCCAGAGGTGTTGCATGCTAGGACACCCACTCCGCTGGCTGTCACTGTCCTTGCTGACTTCCCTGGCAGTGTGATGGCTGAAGTGGCACATGGCAACATCAAAGTAGCCCAAAAAGAGGACTTCCAAGGAGGTGACAATTACATTAAGGTTTAGGGTTGATTTGCGTACTTACTTTTTGACTTTTAGAGAACTAATGTATCATTCTGTTGTTCAAGGCTTGACGACCGTCCTCACACTCCCTCCTGTGAGTATGAATCATTCTCTTCTTTTAATTTTTTTTTTGTTTCTAACAGATGAGAAAATAATACTTGGAAATGACTGAACGACCAAATGGATATGTTTGTTATACAATCTCTCCAGATTCTTGACTCTATACCCCAGGATTCCCTCTTAAATTTAACAGTCTGGGGCTACAAGGGGAATGATCTCATTTTCACTAACACCACCAGCCTCAGATTCAGCCTCAGGAATGTCTTCACCTTCATTCAAACTGACAAATCACGCTACCAACCAGGCAATACCGTCAAAGTCAGAATTGTGTCCGTTCAGTTGGATAACCGTCCATATGAAGGCAGAGTGGATATCTCTCTACAGGTAGGCCTCTGTCCTCTGTGTGAAAGAACAAAGCCAGAGGAGTTGAATAGATTTCTAGCGTGGTATTGTGTGGTGGTGGGAAATTTTACTGACATTCTTTTGTCTCGCACAGGATCCCAGTGGGAACCTTGTTGACAGGTGGGAGTCCACAGGGAATCTGGGGATTGTGTTGCGGGAATTCAGTTTATCGCAGACGCCTCCTCTCGGACAGTGGGCGATTACAACCACAGTGAACGTAGGATTGAAATATATAGAAATGGCTTTACCGTTGCTGTTTAAAAGACTGCTATTTGAATTGAATAAGAAAAGCACCTCATCACCTCATTTTGCCTCCCATTCTCTTCTCTACAGGGTGTGACTGATAAGAGAGCCTTCACTGTGGAGCATTATGGTAAAAGATTAGTTTATTGCAGTAATATTTTTTAACCATGTCAGTGGCTCTAAAGCATGTCACTGTTGGTCGGTTAGTTAGCCAGTTCACCACTTTGGTCAATACTGGTATATCTCAACAGTTATCGACAGACCATCCGTGACATTTTATACAGACATTCATGGTCCCCAGAGGAGGAATCCTACTGACTTTGATGGTCCCCTGACTTTTCCTGTAGTGAAACCATGACATTGACGTTGTTTTTCTCTATATCTCAACAACTACTGGGCAGATTTAAAAAATGGTATTCAGTGTATATATAAATTTATATTTATATATTAATATTGATATATATGATATTCAAGGTCCCTAGAGGATGGATTGCAAGTACCCCCATGTGCCTCAGCTGTACTTTGTGTTTAGTGTTAATTAGCCAATGTTACTTTTTAAACTAACAGCATAACATTGCTATGAAATGTTCTAAATCAACATGTTAGCATTGTCACTGTTAAGTAAACTTACTGTTCACATTTTTTACTGACTGGTGTTGCAGAGCATCACTTTAAAGTACTGCTGAAGACGCCTGCTCAGGTCCTGGTTGGAGATCATATTTCAGGATCAGTGAGAGCGCTGTGAGTTCGTTTAGCTCATGCAAATCAGTAATATCACATTTATGCATTTGTTATGTATAAGTGAGTATGCAGCAGTATTTTTTCTCTCTAGGTATCCCAGTGGACAACCTGTGCAAGGAACACTAGATGTTTCAGTTACATTGGCGTCTGTTATGCACACTGCAGCTTCTTCGCCCATGCAAATACAGACTAAAGAGGTGAGGTTTTATTGTCCTTGTAGCTCATTTATGAAAGAATTGGCACTACAAGTAGGCTCTCTGTGCTTATAGCAAGCATTTACGGTTAAAGTATCTGCATACTCAATGACATTGGCTAACCAATGTGTTTTCAGATCTATGGGTCAACACAGTTTTTCTTCAGCAAAGATCTGCTTGAAGCCCTTCACGCTTTATCAGAAATTAGCAGTGGTGTCCAGCTACATGTTGCTGCCTGTGTTACTGACAACTCCACAGGTGAGATATATATTTTGAAACTATATTAATTTAAGCATAGTACAAATTTTGGTTGCATCCTCACACCGTTCTGCTACATCATTCCTTGTCACCCAAGGACTTAAAGTGAACAAAACAGTCGAGGTCCACCTTATGAAGAACACATTTCAGCTTGCGTTCCATGATTTTCCACCTACACTAAAGCCATCTTTAAACTTCTCTTCAAAAGTGAGTAAATGATTATTCTGTGTATTTGACATGTATCTTAAACCGTATCATGAACTAACTACGTCTCTGTTTCTATTCTTCTACACAGCTAAGGGTCTCTAGATATGACAGAAAGCCACTCAGCTCAGTGGATCTGATGCATTCTGCTGTGATCAAAGTCACTCAGAGAACCTCCACGATGAATGCTAAAACTACAACTCTGACACTGCCAGTGCCTGAGGACGGGAGCATCCACATTAAGTTTGAATTACAGGATCAAGTAGCGATGCTTTTTATTCTGGTGAGTATGTTGATTTACAGTACCTGGAATGTCGGTCCTCCGGGAAAAGCAGTGTTGGGTAGTTTCGATGAATGTAAGATGAGTAGTTTTAGTACAGTAGCGTTACACAGACTCCTAAAACAGATTATAAAACAGATTTCAGTGTGTGAGGTTTACTTTCCTTAATGTCTGAGAAAAAAACATCAGCAAAAAGAACACACAAAGATTGATGATATCTTTTATGTCACCTATGTGATTATTTTAGACGGTTTATATTTTCTATATCTTGTGTTTATATTCAGGCAAGATTCCAATCCACTGAGGAAACTCTGATTGTCTACAGCAATTACTCCTCTCCTACTGGCTCATATATTCAGATCTCCCCAGTGAACACCTTACCTGCACAGGTAACTCTAAACCTATATATTGCAGTACAAGGAATAATACAGCAAACATTCCTAAATTATGTTTTTTATTATGAAACCAAGATGTAATTCACATAATATTTTTCACCTCCAGATTGGATTGCCTCTTCAACTAGACGTGGAGAGCACATTTCAACCAACTAAGCTTCACTTTGTGGTATGTTTGGTCAAATGTATCCAATAATGTTATGCCATCTGCAAATAACATAACCAGGCATTTTCTTTTCTGTCTACATGAAGAACATTGCAGAAAGAGTGCTGTAGAACTTGTAGACACACTATCCTACTGTCTGTGAGAATTGTATAACCTACAATGTCTTCTAATATATGGTAATATTTTCACATGACCAGAAGAAGGGAACAATTAGCATTTGTGCCCACACAACCTCCAACACTGGTGTTGAGTATGGAGTTAATTATTTTTACTTGCTATGAGAGGTATTGCTATAGTAAAATATGCTACACAGTAAGTGTAGAGATCATTATGGGAACTCAAACAAATACTTCCCTTTTTTTGTTGTACTTTCAGGTGAGCTCTGGAGGTCAAGTGGTGGCCGCTGGGACAAAAACTTCCTCCTCTTTTTCTCTGACGCCAACAGTGTCCTGGTCCCCCGAGGCCTGTGTCACTGTATACTGCATCCTCTCTGACGGAGAGGTCACCAGTGACACAGCATACATACCCATCAACCATCACTATGTACTTTAATTTTATGTTTTTTCTGTGTATTCGTATTATTTTAGTAGATGCATGATTCTCCTTTGCATTCTTGTGAAAGCGTGTGCGTTTGATTTCCTCAGGTGTCTTTAAATTGGAGCAGTGTCAAAGCCCAGCCAGGTGAGCACGTATCGCTCACTGTGACTACTGTCGAAGCCAAGTCCCAGGTAGGAATCGTGGTAATGGGGTCACATGGTGATGCTCCCCAGGCTGACCTCAACTTGAAAGTGGAGCCGGTATGACAACCCTTTTGATTTGCCAAAGGTTGAAAAGTTTATATCTTCATACAAAAGGGCAAAATATAATCTCCAAAACTTCTGTGAAGGCATCTGTTTAGATACTGTCAGATTTGTGTCATTTCTCCTTTGTCCATCTCACAGTCTAATTACAAGGAACCATTCTTCCCACTCTCCTTAATATGGTGTAAATTACTCCTAGACCTATTTCCAGTTCAATACTGTATGGGTATTAAGCGTGTGACCATCAAACCGGCTGGTCTGGCTGTAACCTATCCGTCTTCTTTGTAACAAGTTGACTCTGCTGTTTCTAAGAGCTGGTAACTCTAGTGTGTTGGGTGCAGGACCTGAGGGTTATTGATGGGTACATGGTGGAGGAAACAAAGCTTCAGAATGTTAAGATGGCCTTTCCTCATCTCCAAAGCTCTGGCGCCATGTATTGTGTCCGGTAGAATAGATACTTTTTAAAAAGCAAGATCACTTCAGGCATCTAGAGTTTGTTTTACATCTTACATCACCTGCCAAGACTCACACTAATGTTGCATGATCTCATAGTGACCTCTCAGTACAAGTTTTAATGTCAGTTTATAGCTGTATTTTAGTGGCTACTCTAACAGATTTACCATTATATTTTTTTTGTGTGTCTTTCATACCACAGGAATGTAATATTAGGATGCTGACCAATGCCAGACTATATATATATAAGAAACGGCAGCCCGATGGACCCAAAAATGGTATGATAATAAATAACACAGTGAATCAATGTGATCCTTTTTAATATAGCATCTACTTTCTATAGTATTTGGAGTCCCTCTTGTGGTCATTTAGCATATTGGATTGGTCCCACAACATCAATATTACTAGATTTATTCTTCACTTTTCAGATATTTCTAAAATCTGAGCTTCCTCTGAGCTCTTCTCTCTCCTCTTTGTGTTTTTCAGAAGGAGATTCCCTCATGGTAGAGAAGTACTGGAGCTACTGGATGGAAGCCACTGAATCATTGCTGTGGTTAGACAATAGTGTTAGGTGAGTGTTACATATGCTGGCAATGGGTAGGTGATTTAAATGAGTGATCAGTATTGTCAAATATGGTTCATTACATGAACACATTTATGACAGAACCTGCTAAATAAATTCAGTATGATGCTTATTTCTGTCAGTGATAAGTCATGGACCACTGGGAAGATAACAGTGCCAGATGGTGTTACTTCTTTGAGAGCTGTTGCACTGGTGATGTCAGACAACCTGGGTTTGGGCTTCACTCCTCTGCCACAAATGGTAACTAAATACTCACTTTGTTCCTCTATATACCTGTGATGTTCCTATTTTCCTCAAATCAAATTTCCTTTTGCAAAGAGGATGTTGTCCTCATTAGCCTGTACTGAAAAAGAGATTGACGATTGTCAGTCCTTCTCATTGCTGTCACTTACAAATTCTAAAACTTTAAGTCTCGTAAACAAAAAACCACTTTGTGAAGCTTTAAGAATTTTCTATGAAATCCAGCTGGATATTTTGATGGTATTCATCATTTTTCTGGGTAATTATAATGTCAAAACAAGAGCCTACAGCCATGCTAGTGGCTCTGTGAGGCTGCACAACTTCCGCCTGCTAACAATTAATGTTTTTGCCAATCCAGATGTTTCAGTCTGGACCAAAGTGGTGGGCTGACTGACTGACATCGCCATCCCCAGACCCACGCTGCTAGCATGGCTATCTATATAAAGTGGTCTTTATATATCAATGTGAAAATGCTACACAACTTCTCCTTTAATTAAATATAACCTAATCTATAGTAGTATGAACTGTCTGGTTGGGGCTGTAATGCTGCTGGCAGGAGCCCTGTTCCTTAACTTTTAATATTTACTGCCAACAAAAGTTGCTTTTAAATTGGTTTATGTTCTGTCATTCACAGTTGAGCGTGTCCAAAGATTTTTCAATGTCTCTGGATGTGCCATTGCACCTCATCAGAGGAGAGGAGATTGTGCTGGATGTGAACATCATCAACCATTTAGAGCACGAGATAGAGGTATGAAGGACTAAATGTGGGAAACATGCAGACTAAAGTAGGACTGGTAAATTATCTGACCTGTTGCACAAGCTTTTTGTGTTGTAAAAGATTGTGCTCACATATGTTTCTCTCCACAGGTCATTGTGCTGCTAGCACAGAGTGAGGACTTTAAGTTTGTTTTGACAGACAGAGGGGATGTCTCTGTGGTAAATGCCCAAAAACTCACTTTAGGAAGTCATGTGTCTGCTTCGGCGCTGTTTCCTGTGAGGCCTGTGACTCTGGGCGTGATGGAAATATCTGTGGACGCCGTATCTTCAGAGGCCACAGACAGCCTTGTTCGGAGAGTGCTTGTGAAGGTGTGGTATGATGGAAACACTGAATAATATCTATGAATTGAATGGGCGAAGTCTAACTTAATGAGGTTGAAGATAGTGGGTTTGTGGCTCAAATCCTCTTTTTTTTTTTTTTTGGGCTATGCATGTGTCATTAATAAAGTGTATTTAGACCTAAGGATGCAGTATGAAATGCATGGTGCTACGTGGCATATGGTTAATCCTATGATAACAGTGAATTACTTCCATGTTCCTGAAGCCTGAGGGAGTTGAACAGTCCTTCTCACAGACTCTTTTCCTGGAGCTGGCACTAGAGAAACAAAGCAGTTCCAGCTCCGTCTCCTTCTCCTTTCCACCAGATGTGGTACCGGGCAGCCAGAGGGCCCATGTGGCATTGGTTGGTATGTCGATCATTTGTCCTCCCTGTTGTGCCAATGGCAGTTCTATCTGAGTGCTGTTCATGTTTGCTTTTAGTCAATTAGGCATGTGTAATATGTGCCCTCATTTTTCTTTTGTGTTTAGATGATGAGCTTGTGTATATGCGCATCGTATCAGTGCTGTCCTGAAAACATTTAGATACTGAATGTTGAAAAATGGAAGCGATGGACATCAAACATAAACCAGCTGTCAGGCTGTTTGGCTTGGCTCCATTCAGGTCAAGGGGTTGTCGTGGTTAAAAGGCAAACCTCAGTATTTCCTCAGTTGGAGCCAAATTTGTGGTTTCTGTACTTGTACTACATTTTAGGGTTTTCCTGCAAGTATTTATCATTTAGTAATACTACTTCTTCTCAGTACCAGAATGCACAAATTGCATTAATATCATATTCCTTGACAGTAGTGTGTAGTAGTATGGTAAAGGTGGGAAAACTTACTCAGATTCACAGTACAGACACTTTCTGTCCCTGTTAATAAAAGTGTTAAATTCTTCCTCCTTCCCTCCATTGCTTCTCACAGGTGATGTCTTGGGCTTGTCCATCAGCAACTTGGATTTGCTGGTTCAGCAACCGATTGGCTGTGGGGAGCAGAACATGATCCACTTCGCTCCAAGTATTTATGTTCTCCAGTATCTGGATGCATCGGCCCAGGACAACAAGGAGATCAGGAGCAGGGCTCTGGGCTACATGATGGAAGGTAATCAGCCTTTATATGAGTCACGGACATTCAGTAAATGTGCTGTATAGTAATCTATAAGCAAGCATGCTACTTAGATGTACTAGGGCATCTTTTGAGTGATGTGTTCAATTTTCTGCTGCCAGGATATCAGAGACAACTGTCCTACCAACGATATGATGGTTCATTCAGTGCTTTTGGAGCCAGTGACTCCTCAGGTAGCACATGGTAGGTCACCAAGCGAAGCTTTCGGCTTTCTTTTCTGAGAGGACATCATGTTGTGTTAGTTTAGAAGGTACGAAAATGCTTTAATTGCTCTGTCTCTAATGCTCCTTCTCCTTTCTGTGGTCCCAGGTTGACAGCCTTTGTGCTGAGATGCTTCCTCCAGGCTCAGGCCTACATCCCGATAGACCAGAGTGTCCTCACCATGGCCAGTATTTGGCTCCTGAAACAGCAGGGGCCTCAAGGAGAGTTCAGTGAGATGGGCAAGTTGATCCACACGGAGATGCAGGGAGGACTGGATAATGGTCCAGTGGCACTCACTGCCTATGTACTGATAGCACTGCTGCAGGACGAGAGCTATGTGGTGAGTCAGGAGAGAAATAATAGTTTGAGTATGTCATATTAAAGTATATGAGGAAAACAAGTCAGTAATGATCTTCTGTATGGCTCCTTTGTGTGAAGGACATGTACGCAAGTAATGTGTCCCTGGCCCAGAAGTACCTGGAGGACAAAGTGTCCAGTGGAAGGGTCAGTAACTACAGCCTGTGTCTAGTGGCGTATGCCTTAGCTCTGGCCAATAGGCCTGTGGCTGGCATCGCCCTGGATGAGCTCAACAGGAGAGCAGACTACAAAGGTAATTTAGTAAAGGACTCTGTTGTATTATGTTCAGGATCGTGCAAAGGGCACACTATTTTAATATCTTACTATTATAGATCCTATTCGTCATTTTTGTCTAATTGTTGTTTGAGACTGGTGCATTACATTCTATGTAACTGGCAGATGTCATTTTAGCACTGCCCTAATGTGAACTTACCAGAAATGTGGTACCCTGACCCCGTTAAATGATGGGATGACCATTATGTCAAGTTTTAGGTTTTAACTTTGCAATTGCTTTTTGTCAGGTATATTCCACAGCCTTACATCGATGTTTAAAGGGGAACTTCGGCAGATTTTTACCCTAGTCTTGATCACTAGAGGTCACCGAGTACTGTCGATAGGAAAAATAACAA
>NW_023339873.1:16134290-16151932 GCF_004916995.1 Morone saxatilis
GTACTCGGGGACCTCTAGTGATCAAGACTAGGGTAAAAATCTGCCGAAGTTCCCCTTTAAGCCCTTTGTGTGTGATCAGTTTCCTAATAATGTTTGTGCAGCATCATACATCTGTACACTATGTGATGTTGAATTGATTGCGTAGTCTGTGATTTTGTTCCAAAGATGAAGTTGGGATGTGGAGCTCCTCAGCTGGCCTGGAGTCACATGACTGGCAGCCGCGCTCAGCACAGATCGAGATGGCCTCTTATGTGCTGCTGGCTCTTTTTAAGCGCGGCAGCTTTGTGGACGGCTTTGTGCTGATGAAATGGTTGAGCAAGCAGAGAAACCATCTAGGAGGCTTTGGGACGACACAGGTGACACTGCACCTTTTTCTGTTACTTGAGAAACTGATGTTTCAACTATACAGCTGGAAATACAATAAGACCTGTTTGTTCAGTTCATTGTAAACTAGGGAGAACTGAGAGACATTTTAACATCTTCATGTGTAAGGTGTTAAAATGCTTACCTGCACTTCACTGGTCAAGTTGCTCCTTGCTGTCGAGTATTGACCTGAGTTGAGATTTTGTGCATTTTGTCTGATTTTCCAGTAGTGTTCTTGAGTTTAAACTGTCAGTAACAGTCAGTTGGAACATGCCAATTTCATAATTATCTTTTATGCAAACTTACCATAAATTGTACATCCAGTTTGTTAATTAATTGGGAAAGTTTTAACTTTCCTTCTGTGGTACCATATTGCAAAAATATGCCCCAGTTCTGCACCAAATGATATATAAAATGATATAATTCAGACGCAGGTATTTTCTCTTCCTTCTTCCTCAGGACACAGTAGTTGCCCTCCAGGCTCTCTCCTCCTATGCTGCCTTCAGTGGTTCCAGCGCCATTGACCTCAGACTCAACATATCTTCCCCAACATTTGTGTCACAATTTTACATCAACAACTCCACCTATCTGACGTATCAGAGCCAAGAGGTAATGGATATGGATGAAATCCCATGCTTGTTGTCATTATACATTATTTGATATATTGGATAATTTATATGATGCTTCATTGTAATTCTGGACTTTATTTTCCTGCTTTTACTTTTTGTTTTTCAGATTAATACTGACAAAGATCTAAACCTAAATATATACATGGAAGGAAAAGGATTTGCAATAATTCAGGTACAGTTATACATTACATTCTGCTAAACCTATCCACAAGGAAACACCAAAACTATCCTTCACAATGCAGGAATGTTTTCATACGTTCATTTAACAACATAAAGAATAGTTCAACAACTGGAGCATGACCAGAATAAATTGAACGCAGCAGCTGTGCAAGATAACTTCACCCAGCACAATGTACTGCATTGTAAATGCTGAACCAAAACAGCTAAATGCAAATGTAGCATGATAATGGACTCCCAGCAATTAACATCTGGAAGACATACTGCCGCTTGAAGTCCTGTCTGCGTTTAGTGTGTCGAGATAATATCACCCAGAGAAGGTGAAAGGTTAATCTTTTCACTGTGTTCAATATTATAACCTGTTGTCTTCTATTGCAGACCCCCTCTGTTACACATCCTGTTTTTAAACTCCTGTGATTCAATACTTTATGTTAAGACAAGTAAACATAGAGATTCAATATTTATTTCATTTTTGCTTTATGGAAATGGCTGTTGTCTCAAGACTATAACAGATTGTGTTTCTTGACCTTGAGGCATTTGCGCTCAATCATCTATATCACAGAGTCATATAATCTCTGGCTATCGGGCAGTACAGTAAACTTTATCTCTTCACCACTAAATCTAAGTTTACATTTAAAACATCTTTTATACTTCCAGATGAATATCTTTTACAACCTGGAGAGCGAAGCATTTTTACAGAACCTCCAGCATGCCACAGACCATGAGGCTTTCTCGCTGGATGTGGAACTTACTAAAGAAAGAGACTACAATCACATGCTGTTGTCTATATGCACAAAGTAAGTACTACAACACAGATATCAGATGTAAAATATTCTTTAAAGCAAGGGACTCAAACCATATGACCTCTTGCTTTTGTCCTCTCTAGATTAAAGGACAATCAGGGGATACCTCTCACAGGCATGGTTATATTGGATGTGGGCATGCTCAGTGGTTTCAGTCTCTCTCCTGGAGCTGCCGCCCTATCAGATCTTATCAGAAAGGTGGAGATAGTTCCTGAGAAAGTCAGCCTCTACCTAGATTCAGTAAGTGTTTCATCATTTCATCATGTCGTGGGTCAGGCATGAAAGCTGGGCCACATTGTAGTTAGTTACATAAACATTTTGTTAAACCAAAACCGCTAGAACAATTTCTTTATTGGTCATGTTAAATCCTCATCGATTGTTTATGCTTTGACATTTTTCTTATAAAATTTGTTTCCCAACATGATGGTTTGAATTATGTTTCAAAGCCTTCACCACTCTGCCAAGAATGTAACTGTGCTGGGGGATTACAGAATACCTCTTATTTTATTTCAGTTGTATTCATTCATTGCATGAAATCAGTTTTAAAGGTCCAGTGTGTAATGTGTAAGGGGCTCTATTTACAGTGTCTGGCAGAAATGGAATATAATGTGCATACAATGTTTTTTTTAGTGTGTAATCACCTGAAAATAGAAATTGTTATGTTTTTATCTCCTCTTCCATGGAGTCTGCTGTGTTTCTACAGTAGCCCTGAATGGACAAACCAAACACTCACTCTGGATAGGGCCTTCTACATTTTTAACGGGTTTTGCGGCCACCATAGTTTCCCCTAAATGCTTGGTTGAGTCAAGTGGTTTCAATTAGTTGCCATCTGCATTCTCCTGGTGAGATGCACTACATCCTACACACTGGTCTTTTAAGCTGAGTCTAGAAATATCAAAATAAGCTTTCAAAGCCCATCATGTGTAACGTCTGTCATTTTTGAATGTAAATTCTTCCTCAGGTCATTAAAACATTTCCCACATTCCCAGTACTACTGAGAACATGACCTCTGTGTCCAAAATGTTAGCGGTTAGTTAGCTTGCAGGATCATAAATGTTATGGCCATGAATGAGAAAATAAGTGATTACCATATTACCAGTTGTAGTTGTACTGTACACTTGCCACTACCCTCTATTAGTACAGGCAGCCTTGACTAAAGGAAATAAAAGGAAGACAAAAAGGTTTTCAGTTAAAGAGATTTTCCTCTTTTAATGGAGTATGAATTAGACTTTATTTACAGTATGTAGGACAATATTGGCTCCTGTGAGTTGACTTAAGGAGATTTAATTTTGCACTTCTCACTGATTTTTCTCCTCTCACCACTCGCTTCTTAAATTCATTTAAACAATTCCTAGATTTCCTACATCAAATATTTGCATGAACATATAAAAGAATAAGACAAGTAAGTGTTATATTGTTTTTTGGTCCCATTTGCAGCTTAACAAATCAGAGGTTTGCATCAGACTTCCAGTCGTCAGAGATTCCAAAGTGGCCCACATACAAGATGCCGTGGTGCAGGTTTACGACTACTACGAACCCAGTGAGTACAGCTGTTACTGTTTTACAGTGCTGTATAAATTTATGTAAAATGTTTTTTAAAGTACAAACCTGAAACCATGCTGTTTTAGCCATGATGCTATTAAAGTGTGTTTTGTCCTGTGTTGGACTGGCAAAAGCCAAGTTCATGAAACATGTCAGGCATCATGTACTGATTATCATAGTATCATGTGATTATTCTCCTTGTCTCACAGCGAGAAAAGCAATGAGAACATACAACTCAGATGATCTGCACGACATGAACTCCTGCTTCTTCTGTGGGGAGGACTGTGACCGCTGCAGGCCAGGAATCGCTATTGCAGTGTCCTCCCCTCTGTTATCGCGCTCTATAAGCAGCGCCACCTACAGCTTGATTTGCCTGTTTCTTGGAGTCCCTGCCTTTTTTATTGTAGTCTAATTAGAATGAATTATACCTAAGATATAATAATTAGATGTGATGAATATACTTGAGACTATGAGACATCATTTTAGCATGTACACACATTGTTTTACACAATGTTATTCTTCTTTTATAATTTCTTGACAAATGATGTAATGTGATATTTAGAGGCCTGTTTGCATGCTGCTCTTTTGCTTAGTGCACAGATTTTAATTTTTTTTGGACAGAATGTGAAATTACTGTCTTTGGAAACCAATCTCTTCAAATTAATTTATCTAGTCAGCCTACGACTGGGTTTGATACTTTAGAAAACAAATAAAATATATTTTTTTTAGTTCATGAAACCTACCATTTTCCATATCCTTCCATGAGAGTGTTGACCAGAATAGAAAGTTTGATAAAGAACGCATGTACAGTTGGCAGCAGAACAAATAAAAAGGATTTTTTTCTCAGTTCCATGTGTGTCCTGTTGTCGCCATTCTGGCAGAAAGTTCAGACATGTTCTGCAGTCTGAAGCAATATGAAGGCTAAAATAAGATTTATTCTACAGCTCTACTGTACTTTCCAGCCAATGACTGACTGTGGGCTTTAATATGTTTTTGCTCATGTTGATATAAAACAGTCCTGCTTGAGTGAACCAGACCTCACAGAGTTGGGGTATATATATGGCACTAAGGAGCAAAAGGATCTTTTAAGATCATCTGGAGTGAGATAAAGTCTACCTTACCCCCTCTGCCACGTCATGAAAGCTGAAGGAATGCAGACTGACCTGCAGAAGTATGCAAAGGGAACACGCACACATACATGTAAGCCATCACCGGAGAGTAATCAGGTTTGACATCGTGGCCATATCATGAAATATAAGTCCTCTCTAAGACTTCAGCCTACTGTGTTCAGTCCATGGCCTGTTTAATTTTGTACAACAAACATTTTGCACCATGTTCACCTGAAAAACCACAATATTGAAGTTTAGTCTCCACATACAGTAAATGGAAGCATAATGAAAACCAGTAATGTCAGTTAAATAATATTGGTTAGGGAATTTCCAAACTCCCCCAGACAGTACTGTTTGAATGGAAGACTATGGATGTTTTTACCAAAGTTAAATAGTTTCAGTAAACGTCTACCCTGTGGAAGTGTTAGTCAAGTCGCTGAATATCCATTAGCACTGATTCGTTCACTGGGAGTCAGCTTCACTCTACCCTCAAAAATATGCTGTCTTGATGTTTTTTGTTTTAATAGCAATGCATGTCTGCTTTTTATGTGTAAGATGTTTTATAAGGCTCATTTGGCAAAGCAATTTCCCTCAAGGGACAATAAAGCATTTTGTTTATAAGCAAAAGCAGACATGGAATGAAGCTGAGAATATGAGTTACACAAAAAGCAAATAAATACCTCAAACTTACAAAATTTTAACCTTTAATTTTTGCCTTCAATTTAATGTCACAAATGGTTAATCCTTGCTACAAGGCCTGCCTAAATTGCCTATTCCCTACTTTAAAATAAAGTGAATCCTTCAGTAAAGTTACAGCGACATGTAAAAAGCAACAAAACTGCAGCAAAGACAATTAGAGCCTCCACCTTTAGAAGATTTACTGTGAAAATGGATGTCCTAAACTCTGACCACATGTAACCGCACTGTCTCTTCTGCTAGTATCTACAGTGTTCACATATGTTGTTGGTATAAGACATTACCTTATATAAGCATGTTGCTCTGACTGTTACTGCCCGCCAGGAGCTCACTGGAGTTTAAACAATGTCAGAAAAATGGGAGAGCACACACATACACACACACACACACACACACACACACACTCACATTATGGATAGATGGAACACATTTGGCAACTATACTTCCACAGTCACCTCAAAGCTGAAATAAAGCAATTCCATATACTTTCCATAAAAATGCAGATTGTTTTTCTAATGGCTCTTTTCCTAGTATTTTGGTTCACAAAAAGCGGAAAACCTGCAGTGCCAGACTCACTAACACTAGATGGCAGGCTTGGTAACATAATAGTGACAGTTCGAAGCTTAGCTGAGCTCTCAAGATCTTATAAACTGATCCTATCACAAACAGGAAATACATTTGGTCTACACACTTTACATATCTGTGATTAAATAATAAGACCGTTGATGTTATTACTAAGTACAACAAGTGTTTATCATGTGAGGAGGATGTGACGTAATGGATAATATTTACTCTTCAAAGAGTCCAGCAAGGATGCATTTTAGTTTTTGTGATGTATGGAAAAATTCAAACTGGTCAGTTGCATCTGAGAACTTAATTGCCTGTAAACAATGGTGTCATTTCATTGAACGGTGCTGTGGCACGGCTGTAAATATATTATATTCATTTGGGATAACAGCACACACAGAAAGGTCATGACGAATGACCATTACTAACCAGGGCCTTGTTGTGGGTCAGGCTACGAAAACAGACATCAATCAGGGGCATACTCTGGTCATGATGTCATGCATTTACTATGTCAGACTACTGCTAATGTAGTGGCTTCAGCTGACAGAGAGTTTAGGTTAAGTGCAGGGAAAGTATTAAGAGTTTAAGATGAGTTGAAGGAGGCCTTTCTTAGCAAAAATGTGCACAGGGGAGAGAAAAGGAGATTTATGTCTTTGCGGAGCATCTATCTTTCACCACTTTATCATCTTGTTGTGAGGAGCAACATGAGATTAAATAGAACAAAATGTAATATCTCCCAAAGTGAAGCTTTTGCAGAAATCACTCTATTTTTGCAGAAGTTTCTGGAGCCAGTGGTTGGGTCATATCATGCCCAGAACGACACTGAGGTCCAAAGTCATAAATCAGGCCCATTGAGTCTGATGACATTTATTAATATTCACTCTCGTCAATGTGGCTGTGAGAGCAATAATGTTGGCAACATGCCTGTCGCCAAGGACACGCAGATGGGGTAAACAAAGTAAGGGGGATGATTATTTATGGGTTTCATCTCCTGATGGGAGCTATTAGAGAAACATGCAATGTTGTTGTTGGACTCACTGTGGCAGGAGGCAAGATGGAGTGTGTGTGTTTTGTTCAAATAAGCAATTCTCATTGACAGCAGGTTTTGCAGATGAATCTTCAAAACGGGATGTATTGCATAACTGAGATAAATCTGTTGTGGAATAGATTTTATCAGACACATGCATCAAAAAGAACAAGTCAGATGACAGCACTTTTTCTCTCCCCCCAGTCACATCCTCCAGGCTGTCAGAAAGGACCACCCGCCCTTCTCTGCCCCACCCAAAACACTCAGGACTCTGGACTTCCATTCCTGCTATTTTACTATTTTACTTACTGTTTTACTTTTTCTTTTTTCAAATACCCATAAGTATTGTTGCACACCATAAGTATTGTAATTGTATATTTATATTATGTAGATTGTATATTTTTTGTCTTTATCTTTTTTTTTTTTATCTTTTTTGCATTAGTAAAATGTTCATGTCTGTTGTTGTAAATTGATAATGTTTACTTTTAAGTATTGTTATATGTTGTTGTTGTGCCTGTGCTATCTGTTTTCCATCGTGGTGGGAGAGTGAAAAACGTCCTCTCGATTACCTTATGCATATATATGCTTATACCTTGTGCATGTGGAGTAATTGACAATAAAGCTGACTTTGACTTTGACTTTATTTAGGTGTAGTACCCTTGTTGCTTTGAATTGTCAGCAATGACAATGATATGATATATTAAAATAAGATAATGTATAATGTATAATGAATTGAATAATAAAGGCTCTCATAGTTTACATTTCTTACCATAGTTATCCAGTTTAAGATGAATTAGATGGAGCTTCTGGCAAGTTTGATGCTTCATTTCAGCAAAACATTTATTCCAAAAACAGAGATACTAAATGGCTCTCTGTGGCTCTGATCAAGATGACATCAGTAGGAAAAAATCACCATCACAACAAACAACCACATCATATGGAAACCTGATGCTGCTGGTGTCATGACAGAAATCGGGGGGGGCAGCAACAACAAAGATGAATTGACGGGAAAACTTCCAACTCCCTAGCGATGCTACCTAAACGGCTGCAAGAAATTGGGAGGAGGATGATGCGTTTGTTTGGCAAGGCACGCTCCATTCACCGGGACGAGTCATGGAAAATCCCTTTGAGCTTCCATCCCACCCAGAGTTAGTGTGTATTTACACAACCCCCAGGCGACCCTGCACAGGCCGGCCCAGACAGACAAATCCATCCCAGACAGAAGGAACGGAGGAACAAAGCAGGGCTGAAGGTCCACTCAGTCATCCCGCTAGAGGGAAGCCATCCCTGATCTTATCACTATGGTATGATGCTCTCAGGGAGAGATGATACCAAACTTGAGTCTGGTTCATGCTTCGTCACCACCAAAGATTATTTTCAGGTGATTAGTGTCTGTGTGCGTGTGCAGGTTACTTTTATCTGCTTATGTGAGTCACTGTCTCTAAGTGTGTCAGAAATGAATGTGTCTGCATCACTGTTATTGTACAAGTATGTGCTGCTACTGGCCCAATGAGACATAACACAATTCTTGTGGTCCTGCATGGGAATCTCCACTTCAGTCACATATCTGTTCATATTAGTTACAAAAAAATGTTGAAAAGACATTAATATGCTAGATATGCTGGATTCTATTCAGTTGATTGACCTGAAATTTGGTAAAGACATTCATTGTACCCAGACAATGGACAATAATGACCTCTGTGATCCTCTAGTGTGACCATAAGGTTGATGTTTGTGATTTTGGGTTAAATGTCTAAATTACAATTGCACTGATTGCCATGATACGCACATTCATGTTCCCTGCAGGATGAATTATAATTACTGAGGCTACCTTACCGTTCCTCTGGCTTTGTTTAAATATCTGCAAAAATGTATGCCAGCCTCAGCTGTACTTTCTGTTTAGTGCTAATTAGCATATGTTAGCATGCTAAACTGGGAACTGCCCATTGTTCTAACAGCCTGTTATTCCGAAAGAAAAAGAAAGGCCCTGTTTTCAGAAAAACAACAGAAAATAGTTTTTTTTTATTTTAATGTGCAAAGTCGGGTGACCTTTGTCTTCATGGTAACTATAATGTGATAAACACTGTGAAACAGACGCAGGCTGTCAAACTTACTATTGGTACAATGGGACATTTTTTGGACCATTGGGGTTTTGCAATAATGGGCTGCTGGAACAACAGTATAACACCGCTACACTATGGTGGACATGGTTAGCTTCTACAGTAAACATCAGCATACTAGCATTGTCTTTGTGCGCGTGTTAGCATGCTGATGTTAGCATTTAGCTCAAAGCACTGCTGTGTAGTACAGCCTCACAGAGCTGCTAGCATGGTTGTAGACTTTGTCACAAGACGTCCCTCCATTTGGTAAATTCATATTTTCAACATTCTTTCCTAAACAAATTTCCTGTGCAGATTTGTGACTGATGATTATGAATTGAATCAGCAAAGTGATTTGTGATCACACGGTCCTGGATCAGGTCTAAATACCACATAGCTCTTTGTGGCTTTCTCCAAAACTCTTCATTTCTCTTCCTCACAGATTTCACAGCTACTTTCAAAGCCTAGCATGTATATTTCTTTACGTGTGAGTGAATGACCACTTCAACTCATTTCCAGCTCCCACTGAAGCTGTTTTCATTGTGGTGAATGGGCATTATTGGGAAAGGCTCCAGCAGTATCAGCTCCTGGAGTGTGATTGATTGATCCTGTCTGGATCGAGATGGTTTCTTGACTCATCGCCTATGTGCTCCATTTATTCAGCCTCATAGTCACACTTGGCATCAGTCAGTGAGTCAGTCAGGCTTAGGGGTTCTGCTGAAGTTGTTTGTGTGTGGGTGTGTGTGTGCTAAAGAGAGAGTGAGAGAATGAATGATTCATAGTAGCAGACAGACTAAACTTTACCGGTCTTGCACACACACAAAGGGAGCGGACCCTGACTCCTAATGCCAGTATGACTTCTCCCACTTAGGTGCTTGCATAGTTTTCCACTCGTTTTTCACCAGGGTCAGTTTTGCTACCCCAGATTCAGCTGTCAGACATTTCCTCAACCTCAATGGCCAATTAGAGTAATCAGAAACAGGTGGAAGTAGGTTTACCCCACTGCTCCCGTATGTGCATGTGCGAGTGTTTGTGCTGTATGCGGACATAAGTTGGACAGACAAAAAAAGAGGAGAGGAAATCAAAGATTGTTTATTTGTGTGAAAGGCAGGGGGAGACTTATGAAAGCAGCACATGTGTGTTTGCACAGACATATCTGACTGACATGGGATTATTATGTGTCTAAACCACAGAAAGAGTGGGAGTTCCTGTAGTCTGATTAGGACCCAAACACTGTCTGAGTCTTCTGGAGCTGTGTGATCAACTGCTTTGATTACTTTGCGCAGAGGAAGCACACAGGCTGAGTTAAACACTTGTGACATGAGGGTCTATGCAGTAGCAAGTATCAGGGGATTGATGAATGGGGGGAGTTGAGAAAATAAACGCTTCTGCTCTGTTATTCCACTGACGTATGGCTCGGTGATAATGTACACCTAAATGGTGGACCTGGACGCTGCTGGAAATACTTGAGTCACAGTTGAGATGGAGTGTACTTTATAAGATTTTTTTTTGTCTTGTCGTCTGGCAGCAGTTCATTAATTTCATTTTATCAAATGATGCAACCCTACATTTAGGGTCGACGTAATAGGGTCACGCAGCAGGGATTTTTCACTTGATTCAAATGATCCCTTAGACCTTACTATAGTGTCCCTGAGCAAGACACTGGCTCTGTATCATTTCCATCTGATACACTGTGTACAGTATGTACTATTAATTAGTCTAATGTTTTTGCAGTTTGTATACAAGAAATCCATATACTTTATCATTTTATACTAACAGCAATGAAATGTCAAACTGCGACAATGAAATTAACAAAGATACATCAACATGTCTATCTAAATATTTAATACTACTATACAGTATATCTCATATATTTATTGATTTTCTTTTTTCTTTACCTTTTTTCCCCCAAGATTGTTCTGGAGCAGTCTCAGCTAACCTAGCGGGGCAGCTGGACTCCCGATTGACTATAAGAGTTTGACTATGATGTAGGGTTTGTTGATCTGAGTGGTTGAAGTTGGCCCATGATAGATGATGGTTGACAGATGGCTCATCCAATCACCTGCCAAGTATTTTTTGAAAGGGCCTGCCCTTTTCCAACAACAACTTCCTAAATGGTTCTGTGTGACAAACCTTCTGGTGCCGCCAGGTTAAGTCCCATCAACAAAGTTACACTGACTGTTTTGACCATATTTACTCTCCAGCATGAACACACTATACACTCAAAAACTACTTAGAATTAGCACGTAGCACAGAATTGGGACCAACAACAGTCCATAACACCTTTGGGGGTGGTGTTTATCTCCTGAGCCTGGAGGAGAACAAGTAGGCTAAAAATCTGTACAGTGACATTATATTGTAACTACAGGTAGAATAAAAACATTATTTTCAAACATATTTGAAAAAGAAAAACATTTTGATTTTGTCTAAATGTGCATATCTTATTGGTAAAAATGGAGCATAAATGTATATAGTGTACTCTCTTTACCCATCGAGATCAGTTTACTCATTGTAGGGAGAACTACTCAGCCTGCGAGCAGACATATAATGTCTTCTAAAGTTCCAAAGGAGCTTTCCAAAGTCTGAAAAAAAACCACCTAGAGATGTCATCAGGGGAGATTTTATCTCAGCTTGTTCCTAAAGACTACAGACAGAAAGCCTGCATTACAAACTGGGATATAGACTTTGAAAGCAACATTTGCAGGCAAACAAAAAGGTGTTACTTGTTGCATTATGCAAAATGTAGCTTCCAAGATATCTTGACTTCCGTTGCACTGACTTTGACCATTCTTTTTCAAATCTGATTTATGGAAGTGCTATACTAAATCGCTGGAGTACTCTTTTAAGATCACAAACCCTAGTTTTGGTGCTCCTGCATATTCTTTGTAACAGGGAAGAATAACAGGAAACATGAAAAATAAAAATAAAATGATGAAATGTCTGTTAAATATGTCTATTTAGAAATAATCCATGCAACCTTTTGCAGAAATATAAGAAATAATCCTCACAGTTTCATAATGGGGCAGGTCACATACTGTGCAATAGCCTGTTTCTGTTTCTCATTCTTTCTCTCTGTCCACAGCTCTGTCTGGTCCCATCTGTCCTGTGATTTCAACAGAGCTGATCTTGTTGTCTAAATATTTCCTGTCACAGTTTAAGGAGTTTTGCAGGAGGGCAGATGGTATAAAACTCAGAAGCATAATATTTCCATTTTGCTACTGGGCTGTGAGCCACTTTAGGCCCACTACAATATAGTGAGTGACAGAGTTATAGGGAGGCTCCCTGGGTAGACACAGGCAAGATAATCAAAGCTAACTCTTTCAGGTGTAAAATGTTGCCACTCCATTTGTGAGCATAGATTTATTTGTATGTATACTACTTACTCAGCAGTGGCATTCAGACGTGATATTTTGTCAGCAAACCATAAATCCAGATTATAAAAGGTATGCAGGCTTGAAAAGTCCCATTTACCTACAAGTTTGTAGAAGTTCAGATGTAAGCTTTGTATGATCACATTGCTTAAAAATGAATTCAACTTGTACCGTCTCCTCAAGCTGAAATTCAAGCTGTCCACATTCACAGTCAAGAGCTCGTAAACTTTACAGCCTGGACCCTGCTGCTGAGGCCACACTGCACCTTTTGTCATGTGGACATCCAGCAGCAAGAAATGAGAACAAAAGAGGACATTTCTAGAAAACAGATTATGTGACAACCTTTGGCATTGTGAACTAAAGTGTGCATCCAGTTCTCTCTTTACAACCCTAATGGAGCTTGTAATGATTTCCACAATCCCTTTTTTTCAACTGCTTTTCTGTCCCATTAAATTTTATTTATTGGCAGCATAAACATTTGATCTGTTGAAGATTCTGACTGATCTTAGGTGCCAAATACTATGTCCTATAGATATTATAATGTTTCCCATGTTTCTTCTGGTTAGGCAATGTGAGGAACTGTTTGGGATTTTTGGAGGATAATTACTGTACAGTGCTGTTTTTTTGGCAATGGTTGCATGTTCTTTGTAGCCCTAGATGTGTAAATGTCACACACCCATACAGTCATAAAGAAATACCCAAATCTGAATCAATCTATTTTGTTATTTTAAGGTGTGTAGCTGCCTTTTGACATCTATTTCTTTACTTTAGCTCCAGACAGCATCTGTATGTACATGCACTGTATGAACAAGCACTCCACCCATGTGGAGGCTGCTGACACATCAAACACCTCAGGGAAACACACCCAATCTGCTCCTGATTTTTACACTTAACTGTAAATTCCCCCCCTGTCAATTTGGTGGTGTTTGGAGACCAGCTGAGTGCTTGCTGCGGCAGACAGACAGAACAGGAATGTCTGTCAGGACGACATATGTGACTAGTTGGAAGGAAACCAAGCAGGGGCTAATGGACTGCTGTGAGTTGCAGAGCCAAAACAAGATGCTTTGAATCTGTTTTGCCAGTGCTGCTGCACCCCACACCTATGTCCAGTTACCCACTAGAGACACAGTATGCATGGTAATATGATTTGTGTGACAATGTGACATTTACACAGCACATTGCACTGCTGTGTAAATGTCACATTGTTTATTTCATAAATGGACTGTTGCATGTAAAAAAAAATAGCACGGACCTGTTGTCCATGCCAGTTTGTTTGCAAGTAGTTTTAATTTCCAATGAACTTGCACCTAATATTTGTGCTGTGCAGTACTAAATGCCTGCTGTAAGGTTTTAAGCTTTCTTTAATGCATTGTTAATGCAATGCATTCCAGGCAGCCATTGGTTTCCATTCATGTCTGCTCATTAAGAAAAAATAATATAATATATAATAATTAGTAGGCTCTTAAAACTTGCTTGACTTCTGCTGCAGTGAACATGAAGTCTGCATTCATTTTTGTAAGTTTGAAGTTATCTGTGATTGATGCACTTTAAGTTTGGATTGATTTGAAAAGTCTCCACTGCATCACCTCATTGATATACCACAGAAATGGGGGAACCAATGGCTGCCTGGAACAGTGGGGAAAAACACATTGGAATATTTAAGCCACAGCAGTATTGTTTAAAAAATTGATTGCAGTGATGTAAAATTCACATTTTCACCAATGGGCTACAATGTGCAAGACTACTAGTATGGTCCGTTAGTATGGCTCCCATATCTGTCTGCGAAATATGTGCGGGGAGAAGGTCGTTAGCTTAGCATAAGACTGGAATTGAGGTCAAACCCATGGTTTTACGGGGGGTTATTTGCTGGTCTATTTCTATGATGTTGCCAGGCAACCAGCTGAGATTCCCTAAGCTAACGTGTTAATTAGGTGCTGGTAGGTGGATTTTTTTTTACCCTCTGACATCACCTGCTGTGCTAAACTAAGAAAAAGAAAAACAGACTGCTGGCTGCAGAGACAAATAGAAGATCAATATTGATCTACTTATCTCACCTGCAAGAACACAAATAAGCATATTTCTTTGAACTTTGAACTATCCGTTTAAAAAGGAGAAATGATTCCTGTCTTCTCTCAGGCTTTGATGCATAACAGATACATTATGTTCTGTGAAGGCGGATTTTAGCTTCCCTACGTCTTCTTTGAAGCTGCAGGGAAGTTTAACTGACACACTGTAACTGTAATCTTTCTTGTCCTGATTTTCTGGCTTTTAGGGAACTTTGCCGTCTGTCTCCACCTTCAGAGAATAAAAGAGATGGGATAAAGGGATGATTGGGAGTGCTTATCTCGGCATTAGGTCCAGGCATTGTTTAACACCATTACTGTCATCGTGACTACAGACACACTTGTAAGGCAGTTTCATGCTGCGCTCAGACTCTCAATCATAAGCTCTGTTACGTTGACGGGAAGAACCCGCTCTATAAATTAAAAACATATCTGTTCCCAGGATGGATGGTCCCCAGGTTTACGATAGAACTGCAACCTCTCTGTGCCCTCATCCTCCACACCTGCTGTTACCTGTCTGCTGAAGTCTCCACTCACAACTGCCTGCCATGTTGTTCTTGTTCTCTATCAACTCCTTCTGATCTCCTCATACCATACCATACACTATCAACCGGCTGCAATGTCTGCTGCTGTTGAATTATTGTTTGTACTCTTTGGAATTTTCCTTTTCTAGCAGCGCTCTTTTAAACATCTGAGGTCCACATGAGACCTGTCGGTCATCTGCTGCCATGGATCTTCTCCAGCACTTATGTGTAGCTGCCTATGTACCTGGAAACACATCCAGTCTAGCACACCCATGCACACAATTATTTGATTCACTGCACACTGTATATAAATACACACATGAGAACACATTGAAAGGATATTTCCCTTGGAATAAGTGAGATGGAAATCATTACAGTCCAGTGCTTGAGCACAAGGTATCCATGACGGTATTCTTGTATCGTGGCAAATTACGGTAAGTGATGATTTGTTATGTGATGCATTATATACTTGGCTGTAAATGTAAATCATCTGTCAGAGAAAAGGAGAGGTAGTGTTATGTTTATGATGTCATTTCTTAGTAGTTTGGTATCAAAACCCAAAAGAACAAGGATGACTAATGGCCCAAAAAGATATAGCACACATTTAAAGAAAAAATTGGTAATTTGTTACCTTTCTTGCTGAGAACCAGTCTTATCATAAAGACTGGAAACAAGGGAAGACAGCTAGCCTGGCTCTGTCCTGTGGTAACAAAAGCCACCTACCCCCACTTCTAAATCTCACTTATAAACATTTTACATCTTGTTTGTTTAATCTGTTCCAAAACCAAAGAGTAAAATTGACAAGTAGTGGTTTTCACAGAATGCAGAATAAGAAAACCTCCATTAAATTCTGATCTGAGAGAGTTTTCACATTATTTCACGATGGTTGCCGCTTGTTTCATTTTCATTCATTTTTCATTTAAACTGCCTAAATGAGCTACTTTTCCTCTGTTGCATATTTGTATCTGTGTAAGCGTAAGGAGGACGTCTGAATGGATGGATGGATAAAACGATCACAGTAACAATAACCTAAACAGTAATCCTATGTACTTGACTTACTTATGTAATGTAATGCACTTATTTAAACCCAAACCATGATCTTTTTACCTAAACCTAACCAAGTAGTTTTGTCTGATCTAAACAATCTAACCAAACTACAACCATCAAACAGGGTACCTTGGCTTACATGTTGGCCATACCGTTGTCAGCGTGAGGTTGCCCGGCAACTGGTGGAAGTTTCAGGAAGTTACTATTCCTGGCCAAGAAATGTTCAGGCACAAAACCCTATTAGAACAACACAGTGCTGTATGCTTTGGTTTTTAGCTGTGGAGGTGCTAATAGGTGGGGTTTTTTAACTTTGGAAATAGCCATGCTAGCTGTTTTCTTGAATCAAGCTGCTCAGTAGTGAGTGACAGAGTGACAGAGCAGACACTGTGGATGTGTGTAACTAAACGAATGTCAGGAAAGTGTTACTGAAAATGAACACGTATGCTGAGCTAACCTCCTCGGATATTTCAAAGTTAGGAAAAATCGTTTCCATTTTCTGTGCTGTATCATTGTAAGGACTGTCCTCCTTGTTTCCTGTAAGCTATGCACGATACATAAGGCAGAAACATCTACTGGATAGAGACAAATGGAGTCGAGGTACTCTGAACCCCCTAAACTGCTGAGACAGGGAACAAGGGTTGAAAAGCAATAGCTCTGACCTAAATAGATTTTACAGCCGCTCCTTCCACGCTGGGGGAGCCAGCATATGCAAAAAACATTAAGTAGAGGTGAGCAGCAGCAGACATTATCTTCCTCTTTGCACAGGCTGACACGAAATATAGTCAGGGTTAAGCTCAATGCCATGCGGACAGTAGCCTGCACACTGTGTTAGGAGCTGTGAAAGCCAGTCATGCCAAATCTTACATAACACTGCTGTATTCCAGCTTGCCCAAACCTAAAGCTCAGCCCTTCCAGGTAACCTCTGCGGACGAAATTTCTTCGAGAGTTAAATTTGAGACAGGCAGTAAATTACCACTGCAGTGACAGAAAGCTAGAAGGAAAGAAAGAACAGGGGAAAAAAGAAAGGCAGAGTGGAGGATATATGGGAGAGAAGTGTGAGGCCAGGGAAGATAGAAGATAGTGAAGATTGATTGAACCCAAATTTCTCCTCAGCATGGTAGGAGCCTTATGTTGTCTAGACTTCCTCAGATGTATGATGGAAGCCTGGACCACCGAACCCTGGGGCAACGGGGGATAGACATCCATCTGTATCAGAAACCACCATCTCCCTGTCTCAGGCCTCTTTCCAGGAGACCCTGCGGAGCCTCCATGGTGAACTCCAGAAGTTGCTGCGATAAAGTCATGGAAAATGCGGGACCCAAAGCTTGTAATTGCTTAATTGGATACCCTCACTCCCTCAAATATTTCTCTCGTCTTTCTTTCTCTATCTAGCTGCACACACTGAGGAACATAAACCAGAAAGCTCTGTCTGAGAGGTGTGTGTGCATACGTGTGCCTGCACGTGCATACTAGTGATGGTTGGAATTGAACTATAGCCTGCCTGTGATTTGTGGTTCTCTGATTTAGAGCCATTTTTTCCACTTCAAACCACAAGGCGCACATGCCGGTGCACTGGTCATGGAGGATACAGCTGAGAGGGCAATGGGTGTGTGTGTGTGGGTGTG
>NW_023339873.1:16151966-16153992 GCF_004916995.1 Morone saxatilis
GTTTGTGTGTGTGTGTGTCTGTTTTGGAGTGGGTGATTTGTGTCTTGTCTCTGGTGTGTCAGACTGTCAGCTTCTCCACCCCTTGATGAGCAGTAAAAGTGAAAAATGGATTCTAATGAGTAAAAAACTGATCAGAACTGTTTCACTTTGTGATTTTATCAGTGTTATGTTTATAAATGTTTTATATATTGTCTTGTACACCAGTGAAATTATCATTCTCCTATACTCTTTGATATAATTGTTTCTCATCTCCACCAGAAAAGCGTTAGATGTGAACCATATTACTTTTAAACTTCCTGCATTTGCTTTTACAGACCCACAGAGAGACACTTGGCCCAATATTAGCCCACTATATACTTTGCACCACAGACCGTGGGTTATTCACAGCTCTCAGGGGCTGCACTTGTGCCGCATTTACAGTCATCTTGTGCTTGCTTTTCTGGTGAAGACCCAGGTGAGCGACCTCCCTGTCCAAGTCGTTATGCCATGTGAGTGCTGAAGCGCTATGGAAGTCAATAGACCCTGAGGCCCCAGAGGGCCGAAGTTAGGGCCCCCTTAATAACGCAGAACAGTAAAGACCAGAACAGAAAGGGGAAATGTTCAAGTTTACTGTCCTATGAGATCTCATGCTATAAGTCGACTTGTTCTCAAAGAGTAAGGCTTGCCAAGAGGAATGGTTTTGAGATCAGTCTGTATGTCTTAATGTCTAAAGGATGATGAATTTCTTTGTATATACAGAAAGTACTGCAGTGCCAACATAAAAAGGGTTTTCACTCCCAATATAGTCCTCATGTCTTTATAATCAGCCTCTTATGACTGTTCTGACTCCCGTTTAGTCCTTTGAGACTATTACAGGTCCTTGGCTGTCTGATAACACAGCAACACACTCACTCACCCATTCAGCTCGGGTTTTGAGCTGTTAAACAGATGCATACCAAGTCAAAGGATTTCCTCTTGTCCTAAATTTCTGCCATCCCTGTCAGTATGCAGAAGAGTTATTATGACACGCGTCAGTGCTGATGTCATTATTGTGTAAAGGTTTAAAGAGCAGATTGAAATACCTGATGCAGAAAGAGAGCAGGCCCTTCCCGAGCACGTATGACTTAATTTCATATAAAAATATTTTGATTCTCCCTCTGTGTCTTGACTTGACTGCAGCTTAAAAAAAAGAAGACTTACCTCAATATTTTTGTTAAGATTTGTATGCCTTTTAACATATTTCACCACGTGTACTGGCAAATTACATTTACTGACCCTTTTCATTTATAACACAGGACTGTGTAACTGCTGGATGAAACTCGATGGGCTTGATGAAGTTGTAACTTTTTACTCTTAAAGACACTAAACAGGACAGTAATAATAAGGCTTTGGATTTAAAATAAGTAATGGCACCTTTAATTTCATCATGCTGTAGGTTGTAAAACTGAATGTTTTTTCCTAAGAACAGCTAGGACAACATTATTCTTGGTATGAAAGTGTTGTATTTCCAATGTTTCCATAGTGAAATTATGCATTTTTTTTCACTGCCGACAAATTAAAGTCTCTTCTTGGAAGCAGGTTGGAATAGCCTGTGGAATAAAATCACTACACCAAAACCAGTAGAAAGAATTAGAGTTTTCTAAGTGTTGTAGACCTGCCTGATAGAGGCCAGACTAAACAAAAACAGCTCAGCAACTTCAGACACAAACAGGAAGCTTGACCCATAGTATATGTCTGTATTTCTTTGTTTGAGCTACAAACAGCTCAAGTGTGCTCACAAACTTTTACTTTAATAGGAATGATAGGTGGGCGGACAGACAGATGGACTGAACTCGAAACTGAAATGAAAAATAAGGCCAAATAGTATCCCACCATTATGATAACATTTTACACATTGGTTTGTTTCATTCTGTGTAACATACTGTATAATGATATTATCCAGAGATTTATCTGGCCCGGTAGTGTGGACAATTGAAGCAAGTAGATTTAAAAAAAAATATGTTTTTTTTCTTGTTCCTACAGTCGGATGTTTGAGCTTCACTGTGCA
>NW_023339873.1:16154010-16193721 GCF_004916995.1 Morone saxatilis
TTCACATTTATCTGCTGAAAGTTAAAATCTGATTAAAATCAGATTTTAAGGGGCGGAGCCTGCGAGCATGATTTGTGACATCACAAATACTTTGGAAGTCAGTCCTGGTCCAGTATGCAACTACTACTATACAAGCCACTGAGAAGGTCTGGTTAAACTGGTATCTATAAAAAATGTTCCACCAGAATGTCACCTACATCAGTGTTTAGTGGTTTATTGTTGCTGACTATCTGTTTTCACACACTCTTAAACTAGACTTGAATAGATTTACTGATCTACCTTCTTCAGTCCAGCACAGCATGTTGTTATTTACTGGTAGGGCTAGGGTCAACTAAACAGATTCCTCTCCACAACAGGAAATATCATGTTATATTAAATGACAGCAGATGTAAAACAGCATAAAATGTTGCATGTGCTGCATGTCAGCAAAGGATAACATTGTTTTTGATACTTATTCCAGACTTGTGTAATTTCCAAACCTCAAGATATGGAAGAGGTCCATTTTATTTGACTTCCCAGACCAGTTAAATAATTTTGTGTGTGTAGTTTACCATCTGCCCTTTATCACAGAACCTAGTTTACCATTTCATTTAGTATGCATTATAAAAAATAATCATCAATCAATAAATAAATGAATTGTAAAAAGGATATTGTATAAGAGCACATCCCCTTTAAGTGCAGGGACCATTTGGGGCCATTGGTGGATGCATCACCCCCTCAAGTCATGCCAGACGGTATGCCTACAGTATGACATAAGACTCAGACAGTTTCTGGTTTTAATTTGCTGTGAGTAATAGCTGCTGCTTATCTCTAAATGTGGCTTAATGATCCTAATGTGATAATGAGATTAACAGCCTGTCATTTTCTTATTTTCTGTTTCTTGCAAAAAGCGGCAGGGAAAAAAAGTGAAGTCACATCAGTTCAACTCGACACAGTCTGCCCCATTAACAATCTTTGCTTCTGACTCAATCTGTCTGCCTAAAGAGTGACCTCATGCTTAATTTAACACATGGTGAACAAAACTAAGTGGAAGGTGCTGATAGCAACAGTGTAGATGATAAAATTGCAGAAAGGATGTTTTGTAAAGCAAAGTGACTCCACCAAATGAAGTCATATCACCATTTATTTCTTTATACATGTGTTGAAAGTAGCTAATCTTGGGAATTTGAGTCTCTGCCGACTACGGACGGCACAGGGATTCTGTCTTTTCCAGCACCCTCTGGGCTTCATGATTACTTTCCAAGCCTTTCATGCAAATTCAGCTCCCAGGCTTCATTTTCCACTCATTAAAAACAGGCCCTCAAACTCTGGGTCGGCACGACAAATCTCTCCGGTCATCACATTTCTCCACTAAAACAATACAACAGTGTGTCGACTCAGCACTTCCTCCTCTTCCCACGTTTGTTGCGGCAGGACGCCTGGTTCTCAGGCTGGGCCGTTTTATTGACTGTTGGAGAGAAGGTTCAGAGGTGTGGGTGCTGCAGGTGGTGATTCACACGCACACACACGCACTCAAATGTACATTACATCACTGCGGTCTGGGAGTTTGTGCTCTTGACCTGTGAGGTTGAGTTTTCCTGTGCTGCTCTCATCAAGATTTCTCCTCTAATCATCTTTTTTTAACTCTTCAGTTTCATTTGTCAGTTGTGGCATCCTTTGTAGTGATGATGAAAGTGAAAACTGCTCAACACTCCGTGAATGTATTGGGGATGTGAGACTTATGTTTTTGCATGCAGAGACACCGGTGATTGCATGTCTAGAAATAATCACCATCACCAGCAGGTAATGGTGTCGCTTGAAATAGGTCTGATCATTACTGAAAAAAGCATGACCTCATTTGGCTCTGACCGGGCTAAGTGTAACTTCCTCACTGGAATAAACCCGAGGCTGCCATTATAAGCTCGTAAATGGCTTCTGTAAGGATTTTGTACCTTAAAGAACCAGGTCACCACAGACTGTTAAAAGAAATGCCTCTAAAAATGCCCAGGCTGGCACATCATGCCTGACCCACAGACACTTCACCCACTGCCCCACTTCTCACAGGTTTAAGAAAAGACTCCCATTGTAAAAACACATACATTTTACCTTATCATTGTTAATGGACACATAATTGGAAACCTCATTCACTGGATCAGTGAAACATGTAACATCATGTTTGCTGGCAGCATAGTGAAAGCAAAGCATTGTGGGAGCAGGTGATGCAGGACTGACCAGCTATGCGGAAAAAGGGAGGGGTAGAAAATTGGGAACATTTTTGACAAATGACTGCAAAATTTGCCTGCTGGCTACACGGTATTTTGCACTTTAAACTCACTACAAAAACACTGCAGTAGTGGGTCAGGAAGTTTGGTCTTTATCAGAATCAGAATCAGAATCAGAAATACTTTAATAATCCCAGGGGGAAATTATTTATTCCTACTTCTATTATTCTTACCTGCTGCAGAAGAGAAAATCATTCTTGTGCTTTCTGGGATCCCTGTTTTCTATATTATTGACCTGACAGATGCAAAATATATATTTGCTAATGGGCAAGCTACTTGATAGCTTGCGAGCACTGCTCCACTGTTTGGATTTTTGGTTAGATGCCTGAGAAGCTGAAGAGATTTTCACGTTTTGTTCTAAGTCATAAAATGTGAATTTTAAAGCTTTTTACGTGTTTTAAAGGAGGTTGCTAACAAATGGCTGAATGAGACTACAGAGGTCGTCTATGACATTAAATGTGGCATGAGTGAAAAACTTGGCTAAAACACATCCTGTGTAGACAGGCCTTTTTAATGGACTTTTCTGATTTACGTACAGAACGACACCGGTAGGACAGTTTCACAGCACAATGATTTAGGCAAATACTTTGATTTGCTCTGTCTTAGGTGTAGTGGTTGTCCACATTGCCGATTAAAATGAAGGGACTTATTGTTTTTTGACATCTGTTTATGTTTCAGTAACCTTAGCACAAAGCGTAGACACCCATGAGCCAGAGATGTTTTAACAGATGTAGAACAACAAAGGCTGTCTGACTTACCTTTGGATTCAAGGTTTCTTATGAAAATAACTAAGACTCACATCTTGGTTTCCCTGCTTTTTGTTTTGTTTGTTTATTTTTTTGTAATTTCTTGTCCAGCCATGAATGATGAGTCATCAATATCTGCACAACTGATACAAATCTGAGAACCTGGAACTCTGTCTTCTGTGCTTTGTCACAAAGTCTTCAACAAAGCCACGCCTGAAGTCAGAGCGATTTGTTGCAGTTTTGCAAACAGACAAGCAATCAGCATCACTGAGTCAGAATGCGTGTTCAACATAATTTCAGCTGTGGAGGATTACTTGTAAGTTGTGACCAGAGGCTGTCTGTAGCCTGCCTGCCTCCATGCAGAGACTGTAGTTGCTCAGCCCTTTATTCTCTCTTAAGGCAGGATGTCAATAAACTCACTGAAGCTTTTGGTCAAGCCAGACGGAGGAACTGCTTGGAGGCATTTTATGGAGGATCTCGTAAGTTCAACACACAGATGTTGAGTATATTCTGAGCATGGAGGAGGAGCGGGAGCTGAATATGGAATCTGCAAAACTATGTACATAATGCTTGGGGACAATGTAGCAGAAGAACGCTCTTGAACACACAAATGCTCTTCAGTAATTTATATGGCCAAAATGGCCACAGTCTTTAGAGTGGACCCACCCAGAGCAGTGACTCTGCATGACTGCGTCCCATATGTAGGGTTTCACCAATACCAAGAAGCAGGGCAGCATGCCGCATTACAGTGAGTAATGCACTACTTAACAGGCCTTTTATTTGTTATTCTTTGCTTCTTAAACCTTTAAAGGGGTCATGGGTCAGAGTGACTGCCTGGAGAGAGATGTAGCCGGTTGATAAAGTAAAAACAACATAGTGGCAGTATCAGCTAAGCACAGAGAGACGAGGAGACATTGCAGACTCCTCAGGGGAGGAGGAAAAGGACCGGGAGGTGGTAATAGGATCCATAGTGGTGTGGGATGATGTCATGAGGAAAGACAGGCTGGCAGCCAGGCAAGTCGGTGTGTGGATGGATATATGGAACGACAAAACTGCAGACAGATCGCAGATTTAACACCAACTACTATCTGGTTTTAATTTCATTTAACAATGAAATTTGTTACTGAATAAGTGTATACAAAAATATGCCAGACATCATACTTCATTTGTTATGTATGCCTACATTGTTAGGCATGGAAACATAGTGAACAGTTTTTTTCAAAAATATGTGGTCTGATTTATAAATGAAAAGGCACTTCCCATGTTATCATTCCAGGGAAGTTTATTTAGCATTTTTGGGCATCTAAACGGCTCTCCCACACAAGGTTTACCCACAAAAAATCTGCTTCTCATCTTGAACTTGAAAAGCTTTGAGTTTTTAACATATTTTCTTGCCACCGTTTGAGTCTGCTTTTCTCAATAAGCTCCCAATACGTGTAGTTATCTGTCTGTTATGTCAGCAGAAGTGTGAAATTTAGATCAGAAGAACACATGGTAGGCCTTCAGGGAGGGGGGTGAGGGTGGAGGGGGATAAGCTTTTAGCCAGCAGGTGTCACTGTTCCTCTGCAGCACCTCCTACCTAGACTGAGAAAATAGATGCTCAGCGCTCTGCTCAGATAGCACCAGAGCTCCTGATTACATGAAAACCTAGTTAGTTTGTGAAGTATTTCTTTAAACAGAAATCACTGCACGTATCTTGTATATTGTATTCTGACCCACATAGGCTGTTTTGGTCATGATGGACAAATGGAGGCACTTTTGTTTTTCTGCCCTTTGACTTTTACAGTGTGAGATCACATTTTTAGATATCAATGAGATTTTCTCTCCCCAACATAAGTGACCTCTGGGGCTTGTTTATGGAGATGTTCTTGATACATACATACATTTAACAGTGTGTTCATGAGTGACTCCGCGTAGGATAAACACAGACTGCTAACTTTAAAGGGGCACTCACATCTCACACAACTCACATCGAGTAAACCTCTGTCCACACTGAATCATTGAATGAATTGAATTGAAACTAAAACATGCACTTCTGTTACGTCATGCAAACAAACAAACCATACCTATCATTATACCTATTTGGTTTGGTTGAATTTGCACTAATTGCTGCAATTGCTACATTGCAATTTCCTTGAGGGAGTCTTATTTTAACTCCATGAATCAACTTTTTCTTGTCCATGATACAGCGCTTTCAATGTGAGTGGCGAAAAAAAAAGAAGAAACAAGGCGTCCAACAAGAGTTCAGCTCAAAATAGACATGGTGTAATGTAAGTGTATGAACTGCTGTGGATATAATGTTAATGTTACTTTCAGTCTGGTATCTTCTTTGCTATCATAAATAAGTTCTAAATCTTCTTTCTTGCTGACAAACTAATCAACATTTTTATCCAAAGACTAAAATAAAATCAGGTGCTAAAATGAATACTGGCTCAGATAAGATTTTCACAAGAAAGCCTGTGATACATTACTGCAGGTATAGGGTGTGAAAGACATGGGCAAGGGGCTCTAATGAAAGACACCGACGAGCAAAGAGTTACATTATGGCAAATGTAAGATCCAGCATGTTTGAAGCTTTCCCCATAAACCAAAGGTTACAACATTTTAGCCTCTGCGGCTTCAAAAGAATGAATCCTACAGTATTTTAAATTTGAACTGTGACCAGAACTTCCTCTCAAAAGCAGATCCACAATGACTCAGCACTTTGGCCTTGTCCCCCTCTAATCAAATGGTTGATCATGTTTTCCGATCACGCAGGAACAACCATAGCTTTGTTACTGTTTTTAAAGTTATGACTTACTGTACTAGAAATCTCAAAGGATGTATACAGATGGATGGATGATAAGTAGGAACAGCTATTTTAAATTCTTCAAGTCTTTACGCATGTATTGCTATTAATACCAGGGAATTACTGGAAATACTGGGTTGTAAACACTCCTGCAGTAACTGATTCAGTCTTCCCAACATTTTGAGGCAGTTATGTCATTTGGTTTCATTTGAATTTAACTTGACTGCATTTTATTACACGCAATAAAATTAAGTGCATTTAGGGCTCCTCTACCAACTGTTGGGATGCACCACCACTTTAAATATCCCTCATAAAAATGAATAATGAAATGCAACTAAATTCTTGTCAGATTACATATATGAATGGCACATTTGAAATAACAATGGAGTGTTAATTTCATCACAGTAGATGTTAAACTTTTGAATATTTTCAAATTTATACACAGCAATTTCAAGACAGTGAAAAGCAATGATGTTTTTCATTAAACTTTCTTCCGCTGTGCATTGACCCTGCCTGTTTTCTGGGTCAGGATGGTTATCAAAAGATAGATCACTGAAACACCAGGGGACTTCTTTTAATAGCTAACTGCTGACACACAGTTCACATTAACTCTCATGGATACTTTATGCATTATGAAACCATTAGATCCTAAATGATGATTGCGGAAAGACTGCTGTTCCTGGGGCGGACTTGCTTCCAGATGTGATCACCTGGCATTTAGATGAATCATTTTCACCATTACTTGGACCCCCGGTGGGGAGAATTTTGGACTGTGTTTATATGCAGAAAGTTCCAGTCACAGACAGTCTTTTGATCTCATGCTGCTGCCATAGACTTATTCATGGTTTTCTATCAGAACATCTCAAATCTCATCTTGAATAATTAGCCTTTTATCATTGTGACTTTTATCAACCAGTATCCTAATCCTCTGGTCTGGTCTCTCGGGGTGCTGTAGGGCTGAATGCGCTTTGTGTTGTGTATAGATGGGTTTCTCTCTCATCTTCATCCTTACAGGCCCAAAACCACAGCCCACATGAAGCTTTGTGCCCCTGAAGCACATCTGGGGCATCTGGATTCTACAGGATACACTCACACAAACACACACATACTTGAAGCAACAGTGCACCATACCCACACAGATGCTTGTAGATACAAACACATGTACATGAACACACACAACCACAGGCATGCCTTCCCTTATTTACTGCATATGTACTTCCATAAATGTGTATGATCTGTATTATTAATGTCCACAATTTATGGGACATTTTTTTACTTTTTGCCCTTAAAAGGAAGTCTAGATCTTTTCCTGCAATCCCATGTATGATACTTAGTTCAAATTTATGTACTTCAAACTTGAGACATAAAGCTTGGTATGTAATCTTTTAAACTCCCTGATGAAACTAGAATCTTTGACCTCAAATTCCCAACATATCTACGAGCTCATTGTGACTCAAGCTTAGATAAACCCCCCCCCAACAAAGTCACATACATTTAAAGAGCTGTAATGGCTCTTAATTGCCCAGCTCTTTGAGTAGGAGGCATGCCAGAGGGCTGACCAGCATGTCATCAAGTTGCAAGATAGCCTGCCTGAACATGAATGGAAACTGGTGAGTTGGTTAATGATTGAACACAGCTACAATGGTCAATTCATTGGGTTGAGTTCTAGTAATGCCATTATAGTGTGCGTGTTTCAAATTTGTTCCCTGCTCTTACTTGGTAAACAAGAAGAAAACAGTGAAATTAATCCCTGCTAAGCAAATCCTGAGGCTGAGGGCAACAAGGCTGTTAGAATGTAATTAATCAATCAAATGTTTGATACTGTAACATTTTCCAGAAGTCTACTCAAAGAGAGATGTTACAATTTGTGTCTTTGCCTTTTCCTCACAGAGAGTGAAAGAAAGGTCAAATTTGACATTTGATGATCCTCCCAAAATATAAGCAAACATTCATATAAAAGAGAATACCCAAAGCAATGTCAGTGGTCATCTGTCTACCATTTCCCATGTGTCACTTTGACGTGGAACAATTATATAACCACAATACTCTCTCAGTGTTGAGTTATGATACCAGTAACCAAACACAAGCGCTATGGCATTCTGTTGAACGCCCACTATTTACCAAACTCTATAATAATGGCAAAAGGGAAACCCCTACTCTCTGTACTCCTTCTTTACTGGCTTCTATATAGGGGACATCAATCCATACAAGCAACCAAACCAAAAGAGATCTGTGGCCATATAGCTCTCAGTTGTGGCACTGGAAGGGGTTTTAGTGGATCGCTCGTCAACGGAATGAAGGCAAACCCTGAAATTTGCACCATGTATGCCTCTCTGATTCTGTCTGCCCAGCAATTTTGTTAACTGTTGCAGATGCTCGAAGGGCATCCATGTGGCCTCCAGTCACTTGGATTTAAAAGTACAATTCTTTACGTTTAGCTCATTTATTGAATAGAGAGAAGATGTTCCTTTAGACTGGTCTTGGATCCATTTTTGCATGTTCATTCATTCATCAGGATTGCGGTTTGGATCGAAGGCACGTAAGCTGATCCTCGGTATCTAAGAAAGACAGCTTTGCACTGGAGTCAGGGGATACATGAGGTTTGGCTTGTCGAGAGAGATTTTCCGTTTTTCTGGACACGGCAGGTTCAGCTGCTCCTTTGACTGCTTCATATAGGCAGCTTCTACCCGCATAAAAGCTGAGCTCATTTTCAGAGAGTCATGCAACCCCTGGAGTTTACCAGTCACTATAAAATGTTTGATTTGGGATCATTTTATAATCCCAAGGCAAACCTCAAGGTATAAATTTAGCACGATGCTCTATTAAAAGATAATTACGTTTTTAGCTTAATGGAGCGGCTGTATGCACTTAAATCATCACCTATTTTTATCTGAGGTTTGATAGTGAACATTTTCACAAGCAATGTGATTACAGCTCTACATTCAGGATTTACTTTTTTAATTTATGGTTAAAAAAACGTTTGTTTGGTATATTCGATATTTACTTTAACAATGGATCAAATTACTCTGCGTGATGAGAAAGGGGATGTCACTCAATTTGATAAACCCAGAAGAATTTTCACCCAAACTTGCATTTTTTAGCTCATTGTTTTGGAATATGTCCCAAAACCGTTTTGATTTTCACTGCTGTCATCAACATTGTTTTCTAACAGGCTGCTTTAAGAAAAAAAAATGCTCTAAAAACCCACTGTGGGCTCTCTGCCCATCACCAAACAGCAGAAAAGGTTAGCAACTAGCTGGTGAACATAGTGTATTGTAGCATTTAGTTATTTAGAAGTTGGAGAGAGCAACAGTTAAAAGGAGAGTGTATATTGTCGAGGAAGCAATGAACACAATCCAAATGAATGCTAATGCTGCTTTGTGTCTTCTGCTGAATGTGTAAATAGACCACTCTTTGCTAAAATGTTAGCTAAAAAATGCTTACGTGATATGTCAGAGTTGTGTTTGCAGCTTGTTTACTCCCTTCCCCAGGTTTGAATGTGTTTACTTTTATTCTGTTCAAAAATATTCCCGAAATCAAGTAAATCACACAAACTCAAGCTAGAATCCAGTTCCATGGAAGTTTGTGCAACAGGAAGTATGGGAACATGAACTAGATGCACTATAACTATGTATGTCCTTTGATGTCAGGAAGCGTTACTGCTAATGATACACCATCTAGCGACACCATTAGCTCTTCAAGTGGGGTTAATCAAGCAACAATCATCCAAAGTGCCCCATGTTCACTTAATCATTCAAGGTCTGGGATGTAAATATTTAAAATTCATGCAATGCTGACTTTCAGCTTTCCATTTCCTTGCCTTCTTCAAATGATGAGACGTTTTGATACTGTATATACTAACACAATGGAGCTTATGTAGTGATTTTAGGGGCGGATACCCGCAGACACTACAGTAACTGCTATGTAGATTGTTCTCACATTGTTGGCAAGTGTTTCTCAAGGTCTGCAGAAATCTTTTTGCACGACAATGAGAGGATTTATAACTTGCTATAGAAAATAAGCTATGTTGTGGTGGTGGTTCTTTGTGTAAATAATAGGGGCATGTGCTTCCAAGGTCCTTGTGCTATTCAATTACAATCAATTACTGTTTCACAATGGTGAGAAATATAGCTCTCTCTACAGTTAGCAGCAAGTATATTGTTATTGCTCATATTGTTGCGGTTTTATCACACACTGAAACCATGGGAGCTTTTATTTTTTACTAGCAGCTGAGGACAGTGACATGGGAAGACCTTGTTTATTGCAAATCAAACATAATGAAATCTGGTTTCCTGTAAGGACAAACAAATTTTAGGGCTAACTCTTAAGAATAATAAACAGTATTTATCGTAATTGGTCACATCTGGGCACACGACCAGGTAAAAAGTCTGTTGTGGGAAAAAAAGTAAAACAAGTGGATTAAGTGCAATCACTCAGCAGATGATACAACTGTCATTTTGTAATCCGAGATATTGTTAAATTTGATTTCTAAGCTTTGAAGCTGAAATGCACCAAATGTTTGGAGCTGTTGTAGTCAAACCTGCCACTAAAAGCCAAAGTGTTTGATCTCAGTTGGAGTATTAAGTAGCTCCCCATCTTTCATCCATTGAAATATGGCAACATGCAAATGGAACAAGAGCTTCCACAGCAGATTGAATAAATTATTTGATGAGCACTTGTTCCATCAGATCCTTAAAATGTCATCTGTATTTTGTATTGTTTGAGTTTAATTTCATATACAGCCTTTAACCCCACGTAAGCAACATACAAATCTAATTTACTTTTAAATGTAGACAGAGGAGTATACATTGATTCCCTCCTCATTCTTTGCACTCACACTGCAGAACTCCAAGTGTTAAAAGGCCATTTTGCGTACAAGATGTGAAGCACTTGCAACACTTTTATTGTGTGGCGGGGCCATAAAAGAGTTTCTTGAGGAGAGTCTTTGTAGTAAGACGATACAGTAATTGTCAGTTCAAATATCTCCGCAGCTATTTTACCCCAATTTACCTTCAGATATTCACAACTGTTGACAGCAGAGCAGGGAGTGAATGCTCAAACAAAGCTGCAAACACGCTGTGTGTGTCTTTTAAACTCAGAACCTGAGGGAAAATTTCTGCTCTGAGGTTTGTTTGAATCAAAGTTAATATGGGAGGTTTTTCAAAGATGTATGTAATATTTATAAAAATAATCCAGCACAGTGGCAGGACTTGGTTTAACATTTAACACAGTGCATCAAAACACTTCAATCTCCTTTGTAGCCTGTATTTCCAGTTTACACGCAGGCTTTCTTTGCCCAATATTTCTTCCTCTATTGGACATGTAGAGCAAGTAGTACCTGGCTCATAATTGTTACTGTTTGTTATGAGTAGTGGTGAGTGACATTAGTTTTACTAGAAAACAAGAATATTGCCGTGAACACTGCTTGCTATTTGTAAATCCATAATTTAGTTTGTGTGCACCTAGTAGCTGGTGTCGAACAAGACAAGAAAAATCACCCTGGCATTTTTTCTCCCCAGATCAGCCCCCCACAATCGGCCAAACACCACCCACCAGTAAACCATCCTTGCAGTCCCCTTAAATATGTGTGTTATATTATTCCCCCAAACCACTACAGAGCTAAGAAGTAAGTGCTGTGGATAAGTGTAACAGTGTACTTACTCGCACTTGACTGACGCCCTGGTGATCAGAGGTAGCTGTGGAGTACCCAATATCTATACTCAGTTTACAGCTTTGTGTTCCTACCTGTGTCTCTCCTCCATCGCTAACGCAACAACATGGCCTGACTAGATAATCATCAAGAGAGAGGAAGAGCTGATTAGAATTAACTGGGTGGGGTATTAATATAATTGTCAATTAAGATCCAGAATTGTTGGAACTATCTGACAAAGATTAACAATACCTTACTGGTAATGACCAAATAGTTCAATTCAATACATGGAGCTATTCCATCTCATTTCATTGGATACATACATACATTCATTGGATTGCTATTAAAAGAATCAACTGTCAAGTCATGTAGCATCACACGCTGTAACATAACTACACAAAAATACAGTTTTGAATATGAAATGTGTTTCAGAGTTAATATTGACGCAGTTTAGAATGAGTCTATAATATCCTATTATGCTATTATAGCTAATGTTATTGATCATGTACCAAAAGGTTTTTGACACAGCCTAATGTTTAATAATTTGAGGTATTGTGAAAATGTCATTTAAAACCTTACCAGTTTATTATTAAACAGATTTTTAATCAAATGTCAGGTCAGATATGTAGCCTATACATAGGACAGCTTCTCTTTACAGCTTCAGCCTTTGTTGTGTTTGTAAGATAAATGGCTATATAAGATATATATGATAAGTGAAGTAGACTCACAAGCTATAAATGTTATAGTAGGACTGAAACATCTGCTAAACCTATAATATACTTATATTTTCTGATAACTGCACTCATTTTAAATACTCTTTATACCATATTCCCCACAGGAACAAGCACAGTTCCTTCATGGAGGCAACTCCTTAAACATGCCAGACTTCGTGAGATTTCTATCAGAACTTCTGTAATTGTTTGTTGGCAGACAGCAAGAGAGCAATACCTTTGTCAGCAGAAGTTGCTGATTGGATAACGTGAGAATGTAATAAGGACAACATGGTTCCACTTTAACCTCAGTGGTGGGCTCTCAGATCTCTCCATCCCTCATCCTTCAGTCTGTTTTGATCAGGACTCCTCACATCTCCGAGAACCATCTACAAGATGTCAACAGTACAACACGACTTAAATGCACATTCAGTTGAACGAACACCTGAATCTTGTTGTTTCAGCTGTCAGTAAGTCCTCACACGCTTGCTGTTTGGTTGCTTTCTGATGTGATCCATGGCTGTTTGCATGTTTGTTAGTAAGACAGAGAGAGCAAAAGGACATCTTGCATTAACACGCAACATGTTCATCATGAATCAACCACTTGCAGGTTTTAAAGCGTTGGACGCAAAATTTGAAATTGCTGTAGTGGACCTAGCTTTTCCGCTCATACACCCCAGCATATCTGACCTTAGCCTATCCTCAGTTATACATTCAGCAGGGTGTTGTTAATTGTGGAGAAAGAAATACAAACTATGCAATCCCCCAATTTATTGCTTCAGCTAGATGAGATTATGACTGTCAGTTGTCATTATACAAAGACTGAGAATCACAAAGCCCTTGAGCTGAGCATAGACAGTTTCATCTGCGCCTAATTACATAGATGGGAGAGTTGTTTAGGTTTCAAAAATGTAAAACTACTAAAAATGTTGAGCAGATTTAACTTTGATGATTTGTTGGAGTTGACGGTCAGTAAATATTTTGGAGTATGTGTTGTTGAGACATCAGTATTAAAGAAATTTGTTCATTATTTACCATGGGTCTTTAATTTAATAACTGGCAATATTGTAAGTATACATGTGTGTAATCAGTTCCATTTATCTACTGTACAAATCCTGCAATAATTGATGTTGTATGTATCCCTTCCTCTGTTTGCTACAGCTGTAAGGATGTAGTGTATGGTGTATTTTTATCCACCCAGATGGGACTGTTTAAAAACCATCTGGACTGAGGGCCACATCAGCTTGTCCATTCAGTAAATACCGTTCAGGAAGGGTCGGTACAAAGCCTTTCACATTATTCTGTTCATTGTCGTGCTGAAATAATACCCATGGAGGTCCGTGGAACATGGAAACAGATGTAGAACAATCAATTTAACACAACACGGCATGGAGCATTTTATTGGATTATCGGTCTTTTGAAATATGAGGTTTGCTGGGTAACGTAATCAATGCACAGGGACGTTTAGCAAGTTCAAGTTCACAATGTGGATTGTTGGCTACATGACTGAATTCACACAAGTATTGTCCTACATGTGCTTTGATTTCGAGCCATTAAATAACGTCTGAATGTGTCTATGAAGACACAAGATACAGTACGGTACTCAGCTGTGACAATCTGTTGCTGGTTGTTGAGGACAAGATCAATAAACTGTTTTGTGCACAGAAAGAAAACAATTGTTGGATTTGTTGCGTTACTTTACAGATTATTCATTATTTTATAAGTAAACTGTCTGGCTGTAAACATAGTCCTTCTCACCATGCTGAAGTGCAAATAAACGGTCAAGTATTTTAATTATGTCTCTGAAGAGTTCCTATTTGGAGAACCGTCAAAAAAATCAAAATGCTCTACACATGCAAATCTCTCAATAGTTCCTTATTATTCCCACATTGATGCAATTATAATTTGCCCCTTTTCCTCAGTTGTTTTTGTCCTATTTTAACAAGATCAAGATCCTTGTAATTCCAAATGCCAATGCTGTGAAACCGAGAAAAGCTAACAAGACATTAGCAGCATATTGCTTTTCTCCAAATGGACAGAAGAAATACATTTTTCAAAAATTGTGCAATAAAAAAACCTCTTCTGTCTATTTGTGTGTGTCATGTTCATCTTTTTAGGGGCTGATGTAAAGCATGACAGGCTATTTGTATAAACATTTAAATTTTAATTTTCTATATTATCAAGTCTAAAATATATATAAATAAAGATAGAAAGATATATATTAAAGAAGCAGAACTGCAATAGCACTGACAGTTAAACAGAGACTGAATGAGAAGCACTTTCAGTCGCAGACTAGAAAATGAAACCTATGGTTACCATCTAAAAGCTATCACAACCACTTTGCCATACAGCAATAGAGCAATAGTCTGACTTGATTGTCATATTGTCTTTATACAGTTATGTGGTTGTGTGATATCAAGGGTGGATTTAGATTTAGCAGTATTTCCCTTTAAAGCCTGTGCATAAGCCATTAATCAATCCATAACTATGCAGAAGAAAAACAAACGCAAAGTCCAGCCATGAATCTTCATGGCAGAGCAGCCACACTGACTGCACAATGTAGATTTATGGAGTAATTAATGCCTGGAGAATTTCTCCAAATGGAAGTGCACAAAGTTTCCTGCTGCGCTCTATGCATTATTTTGAATACACGTTCTTCACCAGAGGAGTAAATACTTCCTTATTATTATTATTTTTAGCTTCGCCAGTTCAAGTCTTTTAATAGAAAAGGCTTTTTCTTTTTCTGAACCAAAGACCACAACCAAAAATGAAATGATGCTACTAACAAGTGTTAGGATATGTTTTATTCCTTCTTCCTGTGACTTCAACTGTTTGTTAAACATAACATAACATAACATAACACATAAATCAGCTACACTGCTGCACTGGGTGACACATTTTTCACTACACTGAACACAGACATTGTTGCTTATTTTGAGTCAATCCCTCGTACACTTTCCTGCTGCTGTAAACATTGCCTTGAGCACCAAATGTGTATTAATCCACACCGTGAAATAAATGCACGATTTACTCCTATTTGAGTAATGTTGGCTACAAAACACAGCCCCAGCTGTTTTAGGAAAATATTTACTACTGTTACTGTTTTAAAAATGGAACTATATATTTGTGGCACTATTTGTTTTTAGCAGGGGTAGTAAAGTTAGAAATTGTTGTTGGTCCTGGTCTTTAGAATAACACCCACTTTATCCTTTGAAGAGTATCATTTAATATCCATTTAACTTGTAGTTCAAGTAAAGATGTATTTTATAACTTTCTGTGTCAGCTAAGAAAACATATCAGTGCAAGGGAAATCTATATTTTCCCTCAAATCTGCAATCGATATGTGATTTGTGTTTAATAAGAAAAAGTCATGGCTGGGCTCTAAAGGAGAACACATATATTAAACAGAGAGGAGAAACAGTACCAAGTGTGCTGTTGAAAGCTTTATAGCTAGAAATTTGGAGCCTTTCTCTTAATGCCATTGCATAACAAGTTGACTTACTTTAGACCAGACTGAGAATAAGGGAATTTCTGATGACATAACACTGCCATCTAAAGTTATTTATGATGGTTTGTGTTGGACAAATATTATGCGAGAGTCGTTTGGATAGTAGTGAACCTGTCATAGAGGGGAAAATCATTTTCGTTTTTTTAGAAAGAATGTGGGCCCTAATGGCTATTTAAAATAAGACTTCTCACCTCAGATGAGTCTGGGGGACAGATCTCAAGAGGTAGCCGAACTCCAAGACTAGTATAGTTACCAGCATTTCATAGATGAAGCGACAGTTAGCCTCATTAACAGCTGCTATCATACTTAGTCTGTCTGAGTATCTCAACACATCTCTGAAGATTTTTCCACTCAACAGCTTCTATAAAATCTAGTAAAGGGACCAGTCTGCTTCTGTTCAATGCTTTTACGCCATTTCCAGGATCCTCTTTGGAACAATAAATTAGAGTTAACTTCTGCACTGCAGAAGTAGATAGGTGGCCCTGTTAGAAAAAGTGTTATTATTGTCTAATAATGCCAGTAAGACACTGATGTGAAATCTGTGGATATGCAAACTCCTAATACCTCAGCAGCCCTTTAAATGACATTTTGAACTTGGTATCCAGATTTTACAAGAATTGAAATTAACCGAACAAAATGCCAGAAATTGCAAGTACCCACAATTGCTGGATTTGTAATAGAGCTTAAAATCTCTGTTTTGTAAAACAATATAGTGGCGATTCAAATCATGCGTTCACTGATAAGTTTCAACACTTAACTCATTTACCCAAAGAATTTCACATGATCTAAAATCAGATTAGTGCTGCTCATATTAATTCAAGGATTGTAGGCCTGCAATGAATGTATTGTATGGCATGTGGGTTGAATTAGGCCCAATATATTTTTTATATTTTCCTTTTTGGAAAAAGTCAATTTCTTTTATGCTTTTGCTCCACTGGCAGCAGAAAAGAGTTCTGATGCCAGGGAGAATATCTCCACTGCAGTGTCCAAAAAGATTAGGATGCAATGATTTCTTCTAGCTCAGATTGTGTGAATGATGTGCATGTGTTAATAACATGGCAAAATATACCTTTTTCAAAATAGTAATAATTGATAATACATAAGTGCTGTCTTCAAGGTGGGTAGAGGTTGTCATATGCTGTACATTTTATAAAGCCCCATCAGGTAAATGTGTGATATTGGGCTATATAAATAAAATTGGTTTGACTTGAATAGTTGATATTTTGAGAAATAAGCTTATTTACTGTCTTGCTGAGCGTTAGATTAGAAGTTCAACAAACCACTCTCATGTCTGTCTGCTTAATATAAGGCTACTACCAGCAGCCAGTTAGCTTAGCTTAGAATAAAGAATCAGTAGGAATCAGCTACACTTTTTTCTACAGAATGAACAAACAGCTTATGTGTTAAGGGGTGAGCTTGGCCTGATTTGGTTAGCTTTGGACAGAGTCAGGTTAGCTACCATGTTTCTACTCCAAGTTCCAAGTTAGCTAGCCAGCTGCTAGCTATAGCATTATATTTACCTTACAGGCAGTTTGTTCATCTGATTTTCAGCAAGAAAGCAAATAAGTGCATTTCCCAAAATGTTGAACTATTCATCTGATGATAAAATTGAAAATAAAAAGGTTTTCAGGTTCATTTCAGTAATGGAAATACTTTATTTTGAATGTTATCCCCAGCTTGTAGTAATATTTGTGTCCTAAATGCACCAGCATCTTATTTTTTTTTAACTCACACTCTCCATTTAGAGTGAAATTCAAAGTTAAAAAGGACAAACATAAAGAAGGGGAAGTGTAATCAAATGTACAAATGTGTGGGCCATTTTGAGAGCTATGTACACTGCAATCAGCAAACAACACAGTAATAATTTTTAAGGTTGACTCCCAGCTCATTTACTCATGCGTCTCAGCCGCAGAGGCAGAGCAGCCTTTGTTGTGGGGACTCCACATCAACATGCAGACAAGCCGTTAAACTCAGAAGATGATTGACAGCCACCAATCAGTCAAAGCTGGGGGGCCCCGTTTCTGTAACTGATGCCAGATATAAATACGTCGTAAATACGTAAGTGCAGCTGAAGGAAAAACAATCGGAAAGTTTTGCAGGAAAGCTCACCGCACGATAAGCATCAGGAAATTAAAGGCAAAGAAACCAATAATTACATGTAGGCTTTAATTTGATGTTCTGTTTGGTTTCACGAGCCTCCACTGAGTGCACCTGCCAGAGACCAGACATGTTACACCGCCACTTTAAACATGACATCACTCCATGTGTCCTCATCTGCACCTTTCTCATGAACGGCTTCCTAAATGCAAAATGTCAACTCCTGAGCCCTGCCAGTACATTTTTTAACCTTTATTCCCTTCAGAAGAGGCTGTGAAATCCCCATCATGCATAGCATATGCGTCCAAAGAAACGAGCAATAAAACCGGCTGCTGCCACATTCCTCCATCTTGGATTTGACTGTCCGTGACCTGTGCATGGCATCTGTGCCAGGTCTCCCAGAGGTTGTGAAACAGTAACACATGTTAGTGTTATGATGGAGGGAATCCCTTCTCTGGAAACACCTTTCCTGCACTTCTCTGTTTCTCCCGCCCAATATGGATGCACTACTTTTTATTTCCTGTAGAGGCTGTAGATGTACATAACATCTTCTTGGGAGCATGTTTGAACTTAAGAAACTGAAGAAAATAAGTAGATGGGGTTTATACTGTCTACACCTTTAGGGGCCATAGATAAAAACAACCCCACTTCCTTGTGTTATTACAGGTATGTTTAAGTGCTGCATGTCAGAGTTATTGCCTATAATACCTCTGTGGTTTTTAATTACATAATGCCTCTACTGTGGTAGCTGTTACAGTTTGTTATGACAAGCAATTTCTCCAAATGAAATTCATTTTAATGTAATTTGATGACAAAAGTTGAGGTGAAAGGCCCAGTGTGTAACATTTAGGATTGGCAAAATGGAATATAGGGAAGGTACTTGTACAGTATGTCAATTTGTTTGTTTGTTTGTTTGTGATAATTTGATTATTAAAATGTTTTTGGTAATATGGATATGCACCAGAAAACACAATTTGTGAGTTTGTACAAAGGCACAGCGGTGCTTTGAGTTAAATGCTATCACCAGCATCATGCTCATAATGACAATGCTAACATGCTGATGTTTTGTAGGTATAATGTGTACTGTACCATGTTGACAACCTTATTTTAACATGTTTGCATGCTAACATTTGGTAATTATCACAAAACACAAAGTACATCTGAGGCTGAGCTAGTCACAAACCTAAGTATTGGACAAATTCATTCATCTTATCATGGTTCAAGTCAGGGGATTGCCAAAGTGATGAATTCATCCTGAAGGAAACATGAATACTGCCAAATTTGATCTAATAGTTGTTCAGACATTTCAACAAAGACCATTAATGTCAACCTCATGGTGGCACTAAAGGAAAGTACTAAAGTCTGTACAAAATGTCAAAGCAATCCAACCCACTGTTGTTGAGACATTTCAGTGGACTAGCTCACAGATTAACAGAACTATTCATTGAGCCATATTGCCAACATGGCTGAAAACTGAAATGGTATTTAGCGAGGATCTTGTATCAAAATCAAGTTTAATACCTTTAACATTTCAGTTAATATTATGCATACATGGTACATATCCTTCGGCAAATTATAACAAACAAACTGACCTCAAACCCAATATTCCAGTGGAGAAATATTGGTTGGTGTCTGGGACTGGAAAAAGATCATATGTAGGCTCAATAGCTGATTATCCAGCCCTGAAGTTAGGAGGTGTCACCTGACAAAGATGACAAGTCTTTATAATGTGAGAGAAAAGGATCCAAGAGATTGATCGTTACATTGTACGGTGCAATTTATCCTTAATGAAATACTCCGATCAAATATGTTTTTCATTTATTAGAATTCCAAAGAAAAAATAGTAAAGTTGTGTTTGCTGATGATTTATTTCAAATAAGAAACGAGTCTGGATTTTATGAATTCTGAAAATACTTCAAGCTGTCTTCGGTATGAAATAGAAATGTCTTTCATCCTCGCAGAATGTCGACTTACAAAATACAGACCCAGTGAGAAGCAGATACCAGGCGCTCTGGAGGCCTCACTGGTAATGAGCAACAGCTGCCAAACTCTATGCTCATCACTGGTAGTTATATTTCTGCCCGGAGGTAACAATGTAACTTCTTCCCTTTTGAATCATCAGGAGCATGTTCAACAGAAAGGAGAAGGTTCTTTCGAGCATTACTTGTTAAAACTGAATAAGGATTAACAGGAAAGTTGACAAATCGCTGCTTCATTTCCCATTATCATCCCTCTGCTCCCTGTTCACAGCCACAATAACACACACATGTAGGCTACACATGCACGTTTCATGGCTACAAAAAATTTGGACAGACAGCCAAATATGAGGAAAAAAAGAGGACTGGGAACATCTGCAGCTCTTAACTGTCCACATGAAAATCTGTTAAAAACATTATTCTTTCCTTTTATTTGTTCTTGCAACCAGTGACTCCTCACTTCTTTGAAACATGGAAAATTTACTGACAGAGTTGAGTTACTGACAAAGTTTGTATTTTTACTAAGTGAATTTGCATGCTGTTTATTTGTCTTTTTCCTGGTAGAAGGGGAGAGATTTTCAATTTCTTCTAACACCAATTAAGAATGAAGAAGGCTGCCTGCATCCTCCATTCAGCAGAAGCCTGGCAGCAATGAGACACATCAACAGGGAGTCTTCTTGCCCACGGCATTTTTAGCGTCTGCTAAGCTGCACAGACTGAGTGATCTCAGCCCGGATGAAAATGTGTGAAAGCGGTCAAGGGAGTTTGGTGTGCTCTGTTCTGGTCAGGATCAGGTTTGACTGCTGGCTGAACGGTGTTGAGGTGCACGGGGTGTTTTGATAGGAGGTAAGTGACATGATGCCCAAAGCCAACAGCAGATTAAATATCTCACACATCTGTAGAAACTCTTACAGAGACTCATGCACCAAGCATTTTGGAAAATCCAGAGAGTCCCCGAGCACAGAGGTCAAACTAAGCCATCTAGTTGTGTTGTGCTCTCCGCACTATGAATATTATGTCCGATGTGATAACCTCAACATGCTTTCTGAGGAGCACAACTGACGAGGATTACTTAAAAATTATGATACGAAAATACAAAGCAGGCATATTAAATTCCAGTGCAACTTCCTGAGATAAAAACAAAAGTTACTAGACCAAAGGTGCTATGTGGTGGAAAGTTCGAGCTTTGAATCATGGAATATTTTCCTTAACACACTGTCAAAAAGGAAGATGCAGTCGTAAGCTCGTATTAAGTTTATGCTCCTGTGCTGGAGAATATAACTGGAAAAAACGGGGGATGCCAAACAGGCACCGCAAGCACGAAATGAAATAGAAGGTGAAGAGATGTGCTGCTGGAGGCTGATGTTGGGGCCACTGATGATGCTTTAAATGTTATTTTTATCTGTCTTATTCATATAATTTACACTTGTCTATAGAGCTCCAGTCTAAAATTACACAGCTAGCTCTCATCTCTGTTTCAACATGGTTCAAGACAAAATTTAGAAAGCAATAATAAATAAATAAATGTTTTGTTAAAAAAATGACAACATTTTTTTCTTTAATTTTTCCTAATGATATCTTCTAACTTGACCAGTGAATTGTAAAGGTGATTGTTCATAATTTTCTATTTAATAGGTATTTTTTCCTTTCTACTTTTTCTGTTGATCATTTCTAAAATGTATAACTGGCGAACCTGATACATACTCAAGTTGATCTATGAGTTGGACAGAAACTGTTGTCCTCAGTTCTCATGCAGGTAAAAATGGACCATTCAAAAGATGAGGCTTCAAGCCAGCGGGGCATTGACATTTCTTTGCTTTTAAGCTGGGCTGCTTCCACAACACATGAAAAAAAATTACCTGGGAAGATCATTAAATCGTCTTGTTTACTTTGGAAGACTCAGAGGAACTCTTTCCTACCATTCTGGCAGGAGACATAAACAGGGACTGCCATAGCAGCAAATCCTTTAAATAATATTATCATACTGCATTCAATTTGTTTACAGTGGCATCAAGGTTGGAATTAAGAGATGGTCAATAAATTTTGGGGGAATATAAACAACAAAATGCGCCAGAGGCTGTAATGGCACAGGAAACTGTGTGTTTGTATTATCAGAGCGACTTACAGACTGGTGGCAGAGGAAGGTCTGAACTGTGACGACACAGACAAAAAAAAACCTGCTACCGTTAAAATACTACTTACTGGTTTCCTGTGATGGTTTAAGAACAAAACAACTTAAAAAGGCCAAGGATTTGTGATCTTTTGCTTGTATTAGTGCGGGTAAAATCCGCAACCCAAAAATGTTAATGGATCAGTCTGTAAAATTGTGATAGTATCTGGCATTCTTTGTGGCGCCTAAACATCTCCTCCTTCCTCCCCAGCCATTTTTTCCTCTGGTTGGTGGAACTTTTTGCTGATTGTGTGCATTCACCCACTGTTCTCTGATTAGGCTCCAGCTTAATTTCAAATCCAGTTGAGGTGTTTCCAGTGTTTGTTCGAAGCCTCAAACAAATCTCCTGGAAATACAAGCTTTCCCATAAACCGCACAAGAGAAAACGTAGGAAAATGTTTCAGCACATGGCTGGCTTGAGATGGGGAGAGGCTCAGACAGTGATATATAGTCTGTTTGGCTGACACTGCCAGAAACCACTGAACAACAAAAATGTATATTATGTAAGGCCACTGAATGACTGTCCTTGCATTTCTGTCCCATAATGCATGCAGTCAATGCAATGATTCTCTTGTCATATAACAGTTAAACAACTTTACTTTTAAAGTGCCATGCAATTAATTGTTAATTGCCCATTATTCCTAAACCCCAATAGTCTGAAAAGCCTGGTATAACATACTTTTGTATTTAACTTATGTGATATAACTTAACTTACATTCGTAACTTAACATAACTAACATACTAATTTAACCCAAACCTGAACCAAACTGCGACATTTTACGTCATTAACCACATTTTCCATGACGACGAAGATCGCTTGACTATTGTTACCATGTAAAAGGTCAAGATATTAAGGGCAAAAATCTCAAGGGAGAGTGTATTTTCACAGCAGGGGGCTTTTGTTTTCAGGATAATAGACTGTCAGACAAATGCACTTTTGGTCCGATGGGCCATTTTTTCGGGCTAATGGGCTGTCCAAACCGTCGACCCCCCAGAATGTAGTGTATTCTTTTTAAAGGTTGGATTACTGACAAACTGGTTTTCTTGGATTGATGTACCTGTATAGGAAAACTTATGGTGCTGTATTACCATTCAATATCATTAGTAAATAAGTTGATTTAAACTTAGAACATCTTTCCTAAGGGCAGGAATCAAACTAAAATCCACTGAAATCATGGAGCAGCATCTTTCCGTCAATGTCAGGTAGGACAGATGGTATATGCCAAACCAATAGCCAACTAAAAACTAATTGGAGATCACTAATGCAAGCTACTCTGTTTGAAGCCATCAAAACATTTGTACTTTTATCTGTATAACTTCTTAGCTGATAGATAATGGGTAACAACCTAATGGGCTCATCTTTTATTTACTGTAGGTAAAAGTGGCATGATTCACATTTTCAGTAAATTTATAAACTTTGGAGCTACATCAGAGCTGTGTCTTGCTAGCTAGCTAAGAAACCACAAAAGCTTTAATTTTAAAGCTCCATAGAGGGTCATGAGTTATATTTAAGAACTTAGTGGTAAAATATTAATAAGGCCTTTTTATATTTAATAGGATCTCTAACTGATTTTTGCACCGAGGTATAATGTAGAAATTGCTAATAGGATCCAAGAGAAGAACATCCATGTGCCCTTAATTCCTCTATGCAGCTTTAATATATAAAAGTATAGAATCATATAAACAAACATCTGCTTAAAAACAGCTCATAAAATTCTCATATGCTATGCTAGAGCACTGGGAAATATTCATGTTTAATCACACTGAACAAAAAGCATTTTCCATCTGATCCAGTCTCTTAAATCTTAACTGAGGATATAATCTTCATGGCACCAACATCCCAGTGCAATAAGGTCATTTTTGCCTCTATTATCATTAATATCCATTTGGTGCATGAGTATAATGATACGGCCAGATGCAGGACTGAGTGGGAGTAAGAGCTCAGGCATTCTGGTCCGGTTCCGACTGCCAGTTCAGAGAGATCACACAGTCTGGCCACATTCAGTGTGTTTGTGTGTGTGAAAATACATGTTTTGGTGTGCCGGTATATCTGTTGGAAGAGACATATGTCTGCTTCTTCTTATTTAGCAAAATGTGCAGATGGAAGTAGCTGTAACGTTCCAGTTTCTCACACCTTGATCTTCACTCAGCTGGCGTCACATATTCCCAGACTCCTCACTCTCCTTTGCTAGAACGGTTTATGATGAACAGCTCTCAAAGCAGTGGTTAGGAGATGAGCATGATATCCTCACCATGCCAGACAAGTACTATACAGTTGATCTGACCGATTGCCAAGTGGGCAGAGCTGTCACGATGAGCCCTGTAATAATAAAGTCAAATAGACAGGTATTTGATATGAAACACATTTATCAGTGTGAGATATAGCTCAGCTGAAAGAACATAAAAAACAGAATCTCTACTAGTAATGAGCAGGGTCTTTGTTCCTCCCTTTCGCCAATTCATTTTGTGCAAATAGGACTTTAAAGCTTTTACATCTGCCAAACATCTATTGGTGGATATATACAACTCTCACAGCAAAACAAGTAATAGTAACAAAGGCTGAGCAGGACATGCAGAAATGCAGTCCTCATCAACAAGAAACAAGGAAAGGAAATTCTTTTTTTCAATGAGTCGGCCAGGTGTATGGGCGGGACCTCCATACCACTGTGCCAACCCCAACCACTACCCGACTCTGGCTTCAACTGACGTCACCAGCGAAAGATGGCAGCACCTGTATCTGGGATGTTTTGACTTCATTTTGGTCAGTGGGAGAAAGTGGAGAAATGTATTGTCATGTTAGCAGCCAAAGAGCTTACTAGCTGTCACTTAGCTGCTAAGAAGCCAGTTAGTTCCGCATGTTTTTGCCTTTTTCAATAATCCTTTATAGAATAAAAAATAAAAAATGTAAAAAAAAAAGGCACTGTAGTGAATAAGCAAAGTGCATTTATTGCAGAAATATAATATATATAATATATAATTCATCTGTATATTTTCATTAGTGAATAATCACCTGAATATAGGAATTGTTATGTGTCTTATAATGAGCTGTTTATATCTAAAGATGGTGCCTTCCATGCAGTCTGCCATGTNNAGAACAGACAAACCAAACACAGGCTGTAGACAGGGCCTTTTGTGTTTTTCTCTGGTTTTGTGTCCGCTGTAGTTTCTCCTGCACACTACAGCCCGTTCTCATTCCCAGGTCGTCAAATACAGTCACAAGGTTGGGTTAGCTGCATTCTGCAACGTCACTGTTAGATGCCACTAAATCCTACACACTGATCCTTTAACTGTTCATTATGCCAGCCCTCCACCCCACCCCCAGTATTCTTCAATCACTTTTACAAGAACAGAGAAGTAATGCAGTTTCCATCTATGTTGTGAAAGAGCACATCAGTTTTATCAAATACCTGCTTAAGTTCTATCCAAAAATCTGCACTTCATTTGCAGCTAATGTGGTTGCTATGATTATTTGTTCCTTGTACGTGTATTTTGTTTCCAAAGTCTGTTTATCGTCCGCATTATTCATTGTACATGACCTCATAACTGGCACAAAACAACCAGAGCAAAGCAGCTAATAAACTTTGATTTTAGATTATGCTCCATCCAACCAACCAACACCCTTCAGAAAGCATCAGTGCGTTGCTCAGAGTGTTGCTCAGAAATCTTATTAAAGATATCTGATGTTTTATATTCACTTTTCTCACAGTTGGTTAAAGGCAAAAGACATCATTGTCCAAAGGGGTTTAGTGGTTAGCTCAGTTTATCTCAGTATTTCATGGTCAGTGCATGTCAGGCCCTACATCACAGATTTGTTTGTGTCAAGGGAAAGGCAGACAGGGAAATATAAAACTTTTGCACAGGAAGGTCTGAATATGTTTAAATCAACCACAGTGTGGTAGACGAGTTTTTTGTCCTACAGCTATCCCCCAAGTCAGTCTTCTCCTAAATAACAAAATTCAATCCTGTGTGGTGAAGAAAAACATTAAAAAGCCCAAACTTTTCTCTTTTTAAGTCACTCTGGACAAGAGAGACAGGTGAATGCCAAAAAGGAAAATAAAATATATTTTTGAGCCTTGTGGGTTTTTGTAACAATGTTAGTGTTCTGATCCTGTAATATTTGAACTGCGGAACCGTTTCAAAACCATTCACAGAATGGCAGTACCACAAGTTATTGGTCCTATTACCCCTCCATTATTTCATCCAAGTGTCAGTCTTACAAGGCTTTCAAGGGAATTTGACAACAAAATTTGAATGTCATAACCTCCGCTAAATTACTTCTTTCACTATCAAAATTTGATCCATTTGGTTCAATAACATTTTGAAAGTGTATAAGAGCCGCACAATTAAATCATTTTATTCCCATTAAAGTTAGCAGAGGCCTAAACTAGAAGTTAGCTGGCTTGGCCGGCGTAAGTCTTTTGCATCCAAGTGATTTCTGTACAGCGGGAAGTGGCTTTTTTGGCTTCATGTGCCACCGAGCAGCTTTCATAGGAATGCACAGAGCGCTGTATCCATTTCTCTTTATACATTCACAAATGAATCCCTTGCACTTCTTCCCAGTGACACTGAGGATAGATTGGCGAAAAAGCTACATTTATAATAAACCTATTTTCACCAGTATCAGTTCATTTTTCAACAAAGAATAAAGTATGCTATTAGAATATTTTGAAAGATGCTATAACCGCATTATAATTGTATACACTGTGTGCCATATTTTCCCCCATAAAGACAATCTATTAATCTAAGAACATTCTAGTGGAACTAAACTATACACCAGTTACAGATGGAAAGCATTTACATAACAATAATAATAATATCCTGCAGCTTCCATTTCATCTGGTTTGTTTTCCAAATATATTATGAGGAACCTTCACCACATATCTTCACTTTTCACAAAAAATAACAGGCTGCAGATATAAAAAGAAACATGCCTTAAATAAAACACAACAGCCCTGCAGTCATTGTCAATTTGGCGAAACTTGTTTGTGGAGAGTTTGTGTTGGGTTGTTTCTGTTGTTTTGTTATGTGATTCTGTTTAGTGTCGTAGCATCTTCTTGAATAGTTTTCTTGTGTTTGAAATATGTTTTAATGAAAGTTTTTGCTGTTTGCAAAATGCAATTAAGGTAACAGCAATCAACAACAACCTTGAAACTCGAACACTTAAGTGGTGCAGAAAAGGTCAGACATCTGTTGAAGTTCCATTTTCACTTTGTGTGAGTGAGTTGTGATTTACGATACTTGCTGCTCTACATTATGGATGCAAGTTTCAATACTTACACAACTTACACAAACAGTGGTTGAATCAACACCTCTGACAGTTTTTAAACACAGTAAGCTTTTGCAGGATTACTGTAGTATAAGGTGTTTTAGCTATTTTGTCCACCCTGTGTTCATCAAGTACTAAGACAAAGATCTACTGACTCTAACTGGTGAGGACGAGCTGCTTGCAGGCCGGTGGCGTGACCACCCTGTCGGACAGATTAGCCTCCTTATAGCCAGGAGCACTCAGGCTCTAATTCAGTCAGCTGTGGCCAGGGCACATCTTTCTGCTAATGCTGGAGGATTATCAGTGACTTATGGACAAACAGTGAAAAAAAAAAAGAAATCACAACTGCCTCAGCTCCATAATTCATCTGTAATTATTACAGCCGCGATGACTATCGCTAATCTGCAGCTGTTGTTAACACGGTGCATGGTTTCTGCAGAATGATGTCATTTTTTAAATGAAGCTAACTTCATGCCTGACACGGAGGAGTTATGGTTTTAATAACGAGAAGAGTTGCACGTTTAAAAAGGTTTTAAGAGTGGATAAAGTGAGTAGAAGGAGCATTAGCTGTAGTAAACTTTCAGGGATTTATTTTTATAAATTTCTGCTTTATTAGAATATGCTGGACAGGAAAAATTACAAGTAACAAAGACAGAGGGGATGACAAAAGTGTGGTAATGGTTGCGAACTTTATACACAATGTAACACGTGCCATTCCACCAGGATGCCTCATTGTGGTAACATTCTATAAAAAGTGTTCTCTTGAGTTAATATAGCAGGATTAAATGCAGTAGCCGCATTAGTCTCTGTCTCTCCAGCACACAGGCTTCCTGCTCTCCACTCTCAAGCACATGTGTTGTGAATTAGCCTATTGGCAACAGTCGTAATCAGGAGTCTTCCTCCGATGGACGTGGCCCAGGCAGACTTTTACTCATCCTCTGTTGACAGATCTTAGTGGAAAGTCTGTGTCCAGTTATGCTGTAAAAACACTCAAAGTCCAAACCTGACCAGAGGTGATCAGAGAGAGAAACAGGTCAGTAGAAATGATACCACCATGACATCAGGACATTATTTTTAACGCTGTTGCTGTACGTTAGTGCTTGAGGAGGAAGAGAGCCCTCACAAATATTTCACAGAACTGCCTCATTTGACTCAATTTAAATCCGATGTCTATTAAACCAACCTGTGGCTGGTTATCAGCACTATAGTGACAGCTGAATGAGTTCCTTGTTAGTTTTATTGTAACTTTTGCCTGATCTTTATGTCAAAGCCCCTCATTAATAAGAGCTCCTTGTGGCATGTGTTTCCAATTATTCCAATAATCTGCTAGCCGCTGAGGTGCCTGATGGGGTGTCTTTGAAAATTCAGTGACGGCTTTATGACCATGTTGTTAGATGCTCAAATGAGTAGGTGAGTGATGACTTATGCTCAAGCACACTTGGACCAAAGTTGTTTCAAATGTTCTTTGCAGTTTCCAGGGAAGATTATAGCTCCTGCTGACACCTGCTCCTGCTGATTCAGCATTTATTTAAAGTGCAGTTATACTGCCTATAGCCAGCCAATGCAGTAAGACATTTATGTCCTTATACATTATTGAATCCCTATCATAAAAAGCATCAATTAAATTCCACTATGATCTTGTGATTGTAGAAGCCTTTTAGTTCAATCAGGATTCTGGAAACTTTATTTAACCATATTTTGTCTAATTTGAATAAATAAATCATAGATGGATTTAAAAGAGAAAGTGGAGAACCGTTATCTCAATTAGAAAACGGCCATGTTCCCAATAATGAGATTGTCCATAGTAAACTGAACAAAAACAACAATTGTGTGTATAGTAATTTCATCATTTAAAAAAATCCCCTCTCTGACTTGTGAAAAGGAGATTGTCGCTCCTTCATTAGCATCATTTTGTTGCCCTTAAGGAGGGCCCTTAACACCCCGCTGCTCCAGTGGAGCTGCTCGGTGGTCCATGGGTCAGACTGGCTTAGCATAAATGTATGTGATAGGGCATTGGTGAAAAACAGAACTTCCTCCCAGTGAAACTAACTTGAATCAGTAAAAGTTACTTACATGGATCCTGCATTCTGCACGCCTTTCTTGCTCTGTTTTATAATCACAATCTATGTGCATTTGGTCATCTGCCTTTTGGTCTGTCTGAGTTGAAAGAGAAAATTGAAAGTCACAAGAACATACACCTCAAACAGGTCAGATGCCAAGACAGCAGAAAGTATGTCACATGGTGTGCACAATCATGCGAGTATGTTAACTCTGCAGTTTGTGACCATCCCAGGCGTCTCCTTCACTGCCTCCCTCGATGGCTGTAATACAGAATATCCACGCTGGCAATCACTGAGAGCAGTATGGTAATTTCATTTCTGAATCTTATGGCAAACCACAAAGCAGAAACTATCTGTGCTTGTCTGCATTTCTCCTGTTACATGATGGTTGCTTGATGTCTACATGAACATGTGGCAACACTTAGAGATCTTTTTCCACCGGTGCGAGAATCTGTCATGCATTTTTTCTTTCCACTTCATGGAGTTCAAGGCCCCAGGGTTTACCAAACATTATGGAAATGTAAACTTCTGAATATGAGTTGTTTACAAAGATACTGCAATTGTAGCATTACTTTAGAGTCCAGCAGACCCAGAGTGTCCCAGCAGGATGCCCACACAGTTCAGAGATAGAGTTATACATATATATATATATTTCTCTGTGCTTACTGAAAAACTGGTTTTAAGGGACGGGGCCTAGATGCATGATTTGTGACATCACAAATTGTTTTGAAGTCAGTCCTGGTCCAGTATGCAACTTATACAAGTGTGATGTAGAAACATGAAAACATACTTCGGAAATTAAAATTCTCCATGGTGGCGAAAAATACACACATTGCTTTTACTGTAAACATCATGTCTTACTGGAGCATTCACAGTTCTGCAAAACATCTGTATATCTTAATTATGGCAGTCCTGCAGCACATAACAAATCCAGTAAGTCTGCATGGACTCATTACAAACAAACATTTTTAGGCAGGTGGAAGAATGATGAGTCATCACAAACCACGGACCAAATTACCATCTCTCTTGACAGTAAAGTTCAGTTTAGTAGAAAACAAGTTGTGACATTAGAAAAGGGAAAAACTATGAGGTTGAGTTTGGATGTGCTAAAAGCAAACTCATTGAAAAGATGTGAACTGTAAAAAATGTCACCTAAGAGTTTCCAATTGAGGGTACAATACAATTCTGGCGATTGCATTAAAGTTGGCTCTTTTATCACATATAAATAATAATAATATAAATGATTAACTGTCTTGTAAATGTTACTATGAAAAGGAGGTTTTTTGTTTAGAGCTGAAGCTGATCATATAAATTTCAATGTGTCATTGCCTGCCAAAATCATCATACAGTAATAAAAATATATTGTAAAAAATATTTTAGAGCATTTGTTTTGTTAGACTAATACCATGTTGTGTAGTAATGAATAGTTTGCCTTAGCCAACAGAAATTACTAATCCTGTTGCCTAGTGCTCCACATCTTTATGTTCATTCACTGTTTGAACTTTGATCTCCGGGTGTCAGCAGTGTATTGACTGTCTGGGAGATCAGCACCATGGAAAATTATTAATTTAAAGAGACAAAACAGTGGGACTGTTTCAGTTCTAGAAATGTGTTGTGAATTAGCTCTTACTGGTTTACAAATCTAATCCTGTCATTCAATTTATGAAAGCTCGCAGCATATTGATGTGGGTATACATGTTGCAGTCCTAATATACAAACTGTTTTTATATACAAGCTGCAGTGTTGAGGGCTCTCTGTACTGTAGGTGCTTTAAAGCATGTGCATAATGATTTAGTGCTCCAGCTATGAATGTGCGTGGAAGGCATCTCAGCTGTGGACATTATGAGTCACAGAGCACAGATGGCCCTCAGATCCTGCCTCTACAGGTAGTGGGGCCCGGTGGTGGCAGAACTGGCTGTCTGGGAGAGCGGCACCATGGAAAGTGTGGTTTTGTGGTTCATTTGAAAGGACAACAGGGCAAGGCCAACAAAGGCACCTTTAGTTTTACTGCAGCTTTGGTTACAGAACACTAAGGAGAAGTCTGAGCATCTTTATCCTGGAAACCCCTCAGACAGTACGACAGTCTGAAAGTTTTATAATTCTTGATTCACATCATCTTTTATCTTTATTTTGTGTATAATCAGTAGACTAATGTATTTACGGCATACAATAGCCTATAGTAGCAAAATATAACAATTCATAACAACATCACAATACAATACAATGCCAAGCTGTGCAGTATAACAGAACTATAACTATACTATACTATAGTATAATGTATGCTTTTCAGTTTAAAGTAAGTTGCTGTTTAAAGGGGTGTTTGCATTTCAATGTGTCAAGGAAAATGTTTATAGGCTCGCTCTTTGGATAAAGAAGAAGTGAAAGCGGTCATGGTTGCCATCATAAAGTTAGCACCAGACAACACAGAAATGAACCACTGCACACAAGTTCTCATTTATTTTTTTATGAAACAATTTCCATCTATAAAATCAGGTTCCAGGAAACAACTGTATTGTTTGGAGTCAATGAATCAGTGGAATATGAGACTTTACAAGGCTGTGCACCCTCTCATGGAAACCTGACCAAAGTGAAATAAATGTTAATGCACAATTATGAGCAATGAAATATATTTCATTTAACCTCCATGTGTTATAGTATTTACATGTCATACAATACATCATTGCAGCGCTGTTTACTACGGAATTTTCATGAAAATTATTTGCAATGAGAAGTATAATTAGAGCTCATATTAATCATTTCCCGGTTCCAGCTACATTTGTTTTCTTTCTAATTAAAGACATTACTGTATGCTATGAAACTTTATATTCCCACGAGTCCATAGCCTGATATTAGGTCACTGTAGAAAGCTGTCGCCCACACTAATTGAAATCATCCCTTAGCAGTAGGACCAGCTATGGCAGCTCTCATTAGTCACCTACTCCATGTAACTACTGTATTTATTTTGTCTTTTTAGTTTAAATATCAAGTTTAGAGGCCATATCCTGTTCATTTCTCCCCAGAGGCCGGGGTACTAAGGCCAGTATGTATTTTCACAGGGTTGTCAGACTGTTACTGTTTACTGCTGCAGATTAAATAATAGTTAGACCAATATTGCTGCACCCCATTTAACATCAATAATGATCACATAACATTGTCACTGGACACTGTGTTAACTGCAGAGTCTCCACTGTGTCTTCAACTGCTGACAACACTCAACATACAAGAGAAAGGACACACAATGAAGCAAAGAATGATTGAATGTCACTTCCTGAATCCACATCACATTACACTACATATATACATACATATTATATTGTTTATGATATTATTATGATTACCTAGTGAAGAACAGACAACATTTTTTTCTTTTATTGCCTTTAATCGATAGTGACAGCTCAAGAGTGACAGGAGGGGGGGTAGGTAGATATTGCTGTAACAGAGACATTACTGAGTCAGATTGCTGACTTAATGACTCCTCTACTTCTTCTATTACATTACGTTTGTGCATTTAACATCATCCTTTTTAGGTTTAGCAAAAGTTACACAGGCTCGCTTTAAAGTATCAGCCGTAAACACCAGGTTTTGGTGTCTCAGAATCAAACTGCCGCCTCTAAATCAAGAATATAAAGAGGCAGGCTAGTGGCCTGGCAGTCTGTGACCAGCTGAGGGCTTTTTTGCATGCTATGTCGTCTGATGTTTCTATCAGGATTTATAAATTAATTGAAATTCAAACCTATTAAAAGTAATAAATTACTGAAAATGAAATTTTGGCTTGTTGTTTTGGAGTTGTTGGAAGTACATCCTGGGAAATGTAGGGGAACATTAAGTACAGTACAGTAAAAGTAGAGGAGAACGGGTAAACCATATAAAAACAAAACAAAAACACTTAATCACAAAGCCATTTCCTGTAATGCACTGAACATTACAAACTGATCAAACACAGTAAGTATTGTCATTAGAGGTCTGAGGGTGTATTTTTCCCACTAAGTTCACAACAGAAAACAAAGCGCTGGCTGCAGCACAACAGATGCTACGATAACCCTCAAAGACCAGGCTGTGTAAAACTCAATTAAGAAATCAAGACTAGACATTCCTCAAACCACAACTCAGGGCAAGGAAGCTGGTAGTGTTTGTCCTTGACTTAAGCACAAATTTGACCAATCTGTGCTATTTTCAGCATTACAAGCTCCTTCCTAATGTTAAATTAAAGAGTGAGTCAGGATGTGCTATTTACACAGGGTAATGAGAAGCATACCGCGACACTAGCTGACTGAAAGCCAGACTACTAACCGTAGTGGATGTACACATGATGTCATATTTGGACGGATACAATAATGAGCCTCTGATGCTTCAACACGGCTTCGGCAGCCTCTGAACAGACGAAACATTTGGTCATTTAGGTCGTTCAAGCATGTAAACCACAATTACAATACGCAGTAATCCTCCATAATAGCGATAACAGGAGAATGTATTAGATTTTACTGCCTGTGACATTTAGGCCGTGTACGCTACTGAGGATATCTCCCTGACGCCAATGTGCATGGCAGAGAGTTGCAAACTCCTTATCCTTGTCACAGAATACAAGTGCAATGAGGTGTTGACATTTTTGTAAAACCTATAATTGCACGGTTGTCATGCTGGCCACTTAAACAGAAAGATCAGATGTCAACTGATCGAGTTAGTCTGTTGTGTTTCATCCAAGTTTCCAGTTATTACAGTATCTCAGACTTTCAAGACTTTTAGAAATTCTTTGCAGGAGATGGCCCATTTCACTAATGTAAGATGATGACCTCATTCTGTGTAACAAGGTGAGAGAGTCAAAGGTCAGAGAAGAATTAGTCTCAGACCACCAACAGAGAAAGTAGTGTTCTTTGTTCAGTTGAGTAACCTTTGTGGCCACCTTAACCATTAAACCCTGAATATGAGCTACAACTGCCCTGAGGCTCACATGTTGCTGAGTGGCACTTTTGTGGTTGTGGTTAATGGGCAGACGGTGCTCAGAGAAAAAAGAGAGGATTGGTCATGCCTCTCATTCCCTGTGTGGGAGCCAAAACACCAGGGATTCCTCCACCCAAGGTGCACTGGTTCTCATTGTTAACTACTGCTATAATGGCCCGTAATTGCATTTGTGACAGATTTTCCCATTGTTTAATGTTCAAGCTAATGAAATGACTGGAAAAGCTCAGCACACAATAATGCATGTAACCTAGGGCAAAAATGTACTAATGCTTTTGGAAATATGAAGCAGTCGTACATGCATTTCAATACACATTGAATAAAACTGTTTGTGATCACTTAGCTGATTCCTCTCAATAATAGTAATAACAATATGGCATGTTTCTAAACAATGTTACAAAGTGCTGTACAAAGAAAAAAAATCAAGCAAGGCAGATAAAATGACAATAAAGAACATGAGCACTGAAGTAATAAAACAATGTAATGAAAAAGAACAAATAAATTTGAATAAAAACATATCAAATAAAAAAATCGGATATTCCCAAAAGCTTGCATGAAGAGAAAAGTTTTAAGAAGAGATGTAAAATAGTAATAGTAATATAGCTAAGGTTATAATAGTTACATGTGGATGGTTTATGATTCAAAGGTAGGATAAGTTTTTGTTCATTTGAGGATTTAATTCAGTTCTCACCCTCAAGCTATGTGAACTAAATAGTTTCACAGTTGGTGGATATTAATTTTTTAACTGTTATGTACAGTATAGTATAATAGTTTTTTCATGTTTGTCTTATAGCAAGCCCTATTAAACCCCATTAAAAATAGATATAAAGCCCTATTAAATATGTGTCATTTTGAAAGGACATACCTGTTGCCAAGTAGCTTATAACTGCAACTATTGATTTTTTTTCAGATTTCAGAAAAATGACTTCAGTCTTGTCTGGAAGAGGTCCTTCCTTCCTCTTCCTCTCCTAAAAGCACAGGAGCACCAGATCTCAAAGACCAACCTCAATCCAGCCTGCGTCATCCGTTAAAAAGAGGTTTAAAGCAATTAGGAAAAAATTCTGGTTGTCTCTTGCTTCTGTGTGCAGCCGTCAAATGGTATTGGCTTGGAAGAATGTGATCTTTCACCCTCTGTACAATGTTGCTTCAGCTAATTTGGGAAGGAGAATAGCAAGAGCTTTATGGTTTGAAACAAAAAAAAACATAATCCTGATTCCTGGCAGTGACTCTGGGAGTGTGGGTATTGTACCCCCATAGTTTATGGTGTAATGTTGGGGTGAGCCTTTTATTTTTCCATCAAAGAGAAACCCCAAATGTCCAGGGCCATTGCATGAAACAGGAATTGCTTTGCATGTAATTACCCACAGGAAAGTTCATAGTCTCTTTTCTTTTGCATCGTTGCTATGTTCCCAGACATTTGAGTACAGCATTAATCATCTATTGTACAGGTCAAACGGACATGGAAGCACTTACCAATAGAATTTATGACAGCATGCAAGCTAGACCAAACTGCACTTAACTTTTTGTTAAACGTTTATGACAAAACCTATAAGTTGGCTTATGTTTTTGCTTTGTAACTACCTGCTCCATACTTTTACTGGCTGTATTGTCTTGAAAACATAAAGAATCACGCTCAGGGTTAGTCATACCAGCGTCCTACCATTTATACAAGAAACGAGTCTGTGTCTATAAGTGTCTCTGACAGAAAACATGTAATTTAAAGTACATTTAAATTTGCCCAAAACACAACTAAACCAAGCCTGGAAGAAATAAAAAGCTGATTTCCATATGAGAGTGATAAAGACACCAAAAGAGCAGAATGAATGAAGACCATTCTCCCCGTGGTTTATTTGTTGCCATGCTTTACCAGAACCAAACCCAAAATGATACAAAGCACACAAGCCCAGTTTTACATTACGATGAAAGATCAGTGCCAAAGAAACATTCAATCTTCTGCTATTTCTGGTTTCCCAAAAAAAGAGTTTTTACTGGAATGATTGTGGAAAATGACACAAGAGGACGTCCTAACAGTTTCCAATGATTCATGATTTTTTCTAAAGCTTAATGTGATAGATTGTAATTACAAAGCATCTATAAATGAACAGTTAGGAGATGGTTTAAGAGGGTGGAAAGAGGGGACAAATGCTATAAAAATGTGAGATACACAGCTGTGCCTTATGGATGCGTACAAATTTGGGCCAAGTAAAATCATGATTAAAGTAAAAGAAATACATTGCAGGTCCCTAACTTTGTAATAAAATCCAACAAAAACTCACAATCTATGGTGGTTTCTGATGCTAATCAACCACCAGACCTTCCCAGCATTTTGATATTAATATGCTATTACATTTAGGCTGATATGTGAGATGCAAAAGTGAGTACAGCATCATTATATCCTTTTTTTCCCCATCTACCTAAATAAAGAGCAAAAAGAAACACTCCCTGCTTCCAAAAGCTGGAACTAAAACTTTCATAGCAGATGGAAAATGTGAGTGGATGAAGAGCAAACAGTGGAAAAAGTTCCGGCTATGGTTTGAACATTTCTAATTGAAGCAGACAGTGCCTGACTGCACAGACAAGGATCCCATTTTCTGTACATACTTCACAGCAGGCATGGGAGCATGGGAGACTTTCAGGCCCTGAATAAATAAATCAATAACAACTAAAAGGTGTAAAACCTCTGCACAGTGCCAAGGCAGACTTTTCACGGCCACCTTGTTTAACAGAAAGCAGACATTACATCTGACAAAGAATCCTATTAAATGGAAAAAAAGAACATCTCTGCTGTTCCTGTGGCCCGATGGGTTGTTATTTGGCTAAGGGACAAACAAAATGGATTGTGGGCTGTGAGAGTTCATTCAAAGATGACTCTTGTCAAGTCTTCCCTTCATTACGAATTAGGTTTGTTTTTCCTAGCTTAGGCTTACTCTCAGGTAAACTGTGTTTGTATTTTCGTAATTATTTCCATCATTCATAGCTGAGTGTAAACTTTGTACCGTCTTCTCAAAAGGGTTCCAGTGCAGACTAATTTAAGGACATTTGCTGCTATATTTTGCTTAAGCATCAATTGGATTAACATCAACAAATACACAATTCAGCCTTTTCAATCAGCCGGTGGAAATAAGTTAGATTTAGGTGACTAAAACAGTTCCGAACTCTTATGGCTGTTGCACTGATGTTACCTGATGTTAAAACCTTCTTGCACTGGAGAGATTTCAGTCTAACTTTATACTTTCCAAAAACATTCACTTTTCCAACAAAAACTGCTGATCAGCAAAACAGCCCAACACTTGAATGTGTCACACACTCATGAAGCATTCATTTTTTTGTGATGAACGATTACAGATGTAGCACAGATCCATACAGCATTACAGCAAGGCAGTGGCTAAAGCTAAAGCTGCTCTAAGTTTTGCCTTTCTCAAAGCAGACGTTTTAAAATGACATAGTAGGAACAGCAGAGGTGTTAATAATAACATTAACAATGGCTCTGTTTATTCGAGTGTCCCAGTAAGTCATGACAGTGACAGTGAGTCAGGACTGGGAAACGGAAGCAGCTAAATGGAATTCAGCCATCATTCTATTCATCATTCATCATTTTATTATGAACACCTGTGCCTTTCTTTCTGTGACATGTGCTGCACTTCTTTGTGCATTACTGCCACCAACTGTCAATCAGCTGTATCCTTATGTGAGTGCACAAGGACACAAAATCAGGAACCACTCATAAAAAAACATATAGGTCACTTTAACCCATGAATTATTTTAAGTTATTTGAATTATGTTTTATTCTTTTGGGATTTTTAAATTTCTTTTATTTCTGGCTTTCCCACTACAAACTGAATGTGCATTAGAAACATATTATTAGTGTGTGAAAAGGTATTGACTCAATCAGGGATCCATTTCTGTCCCAACAAAGTTGGACTTACACAGGGTACAGAGATGTATCAGGAGAACTTGTAGAAGTGCAGCAGTGTAGAATTGACACTATTAACATTTAAACATTTTGTATTACTTTTTTTCTAAAAGGTATGGTAATCTTCTGTGCTTTTCTTTTTTAATTTCATTGAGTCACAGCTTTAATGATCCTGTGGTGTCTGGGGACAGCGGTGATGGTCAACAGAGCAGGTAGTTTGTATGAGAGACAAGACCTTATGTGTGACTAATCTCTTACTCTCTCTAACACACACACATGCACACACACCGGCTGAGTGGACTTTCCCAGGCACTTGGAGGCAGCACTGTTCCTCTAACAAGTTGTGTGTGAGTGGCCGTCATCATAAACTTGGCCTCAGTGGCCCAAACAGTGTGGCTCGCAGCCAGAGGATCTCACGCTCTGGTGGAAGTCCGCCTGCTGACTCACTGCAGAAGGACACTAAGCGAACTCTCAGCCTTGACTCACAGACAAAACCAACCGAGGGGTCTCTACATCCATGCTAGCATCCAAAGAAAGCAGCTGTACAAATTAATAATAATAAAATGCTTCTTACAAAGGTTATGGATGTCTGGATGGCGCAGTGCATCCAAGGACCCGACTTGAGGTCATTTCCAACTTACCGTACACATTGCGTAAATGCCTACACAAGAGATCCGAGTGATTCATACTCAATGGGCTTATTGTTCTTTTGCTGTTTAACATCAATCTGTGCTACTAAAATCATTTTAAAGAGAAAATTGTCCATAATGTGCTGTCAAATTACTGCCATATAACTGCCATAAATCATGGCATTACAGTCCAAACATTTGTTATCAATTACCTTTTTATCAAAGATTAATTATAGCATCCATGTCATTATCATGATATATTTGGAATACAGTGAGAAATGTTTTTATGAACTTCAGAAGTAGATTTGTGTAGTTTGTGTTCATGTGTGTTCAATTGCAGGGGGGTGCCTACTTTCAGGGTTAGGTGTCTTTTAAACGAGACCCTAGATCTGGAAAAGTTCATGCTGGTCCCACTGAGACAGAAGGCATTTAATTCAGTTTGGAGGAAGACACGCTCTTCTGGGAATCTTGGTTAGCCAACAGATCTATGAAATGTCTGTGAGCACAGTACATCACATCATACAGCATCTCAATCTTGTTTAAAATAGACTTTGGGCAGATGATGCTGATGGTGTGCTAAAGTAAGACTGACATCATTCAAACAAGCTGCCCAGGATCTTCTCTCAAACAGACAAAATCTGACAACATGACAGTTTTAAAGGCAGACAATGATTCTCTTTGTCTTTATGAGGGTATGATGTCTTTCTAGGAAGACGAACAAAGTGCTATGGGAAAGTAAGAACATTTTAATCATGATAACTTTTTATTCTGTAGACAGGAAGATGAAATCACCTTGTCCTGAAGCTGAGTCTATTTGCAGGTGTTCTTGTAAAATAATACAGGAGGCGGGTTACCTTAGAGGAATCCCCAGGATTAGGCTGGAACTACCTTTGAATCACGCAAAAGCCTATTGTCGACTTCCCTTCTTGGTCTGGGAGAAAAGTGATTATTATCTAACTGTACAGAGACGTAAGTGAAGCC
>NW_023339873.1:16193821-16209150 GCF_004916995.1 Morone saxatilis
GGGGGGGGGGGGTTACAGTGTACACTTCCATCATACTCTTTCCGATCTAATCCAAGCTGTTATACACAGTAAACCCTCGTGGGGTGGAGGAAACAAAACCAAAGACATCTGCTGAAATCTGGCTGGACCTTCAGTCACATCATTGGTGTGTTTTCATAGATAGGTGAAGTAAATATGACAGTGGTTCCAGTTCATGAATGATGAACGGGAAGGAAGATGCCATGTATTTCACACTGTGCTGCCGGTGTACGACATGACCAGGACTGCAGCTCCAGCTGAAGGCTGAATTTTTAATGTTCTAGCTGTCACCAAAAAGCCCAAAGCCCAAATCTGAGTCATCTTTTCCAAAGCAGAGCGATTCCAACACACACCTCTGTTCAATATAATTGCTGTTTTTTACTGGTAGCATCATTAACTCCAATCACCAAGCCTGTACCTAAAAATCTCTAATGTAACAAGAGTTTGATAACAGTTAGTTTAGTACAATAAAATTGTAGTTCATGACATACAATATGTGACATATACCAAAATTTAAAGGAATAGTTTGACATTTGGGGAAATGTGCCTTCTTGCACTCTTATCTATCTGTCAAGGATGAAGCCACAGCCAGGAGACTTTTAGCTTAGCTTGCTTAAGAACACTTTATATCACGTGTTTAATCTGTAAAAACAAGTGTGCTATGAGTTGTCATTGCAAATAAGATATATCATGTTAATTATTGAGCTTTCGAGGTGATTCTGTTACATTTGGAGAAAGTCGGGGTAGCCGTTCTCACGTTTCCAGCCTTCATGCCAAGCTAACTGTCTGTTGTCCGCACTTTCATATTCAATGTACACACATGAGACTAGTAACAATCTCTACATCTAACCCTCGGCAAGAAAGCAAATAAGCATGTAAATGTCAAATTATTCATTTATGTACTATTCAGAATACACATAACATGAATTTGCCTGAAAGACTGAAAGAAAAATGTGTCTTGACAGCAATGTAAACATGTGGCTTTATGTTTCCTGATTACTTTTTCATGTCTTTGGCTCATGAGAACAATACAGCTGAAGGTGCTGCAGATTGTATCATGCTGCTACAAGTAGCAGCTAAACAGGCCTTCAAAACCGCAAAATAAACTTGTGGAGGAAGAAGTTCAGACCCATGAAACTGCTCTGTCCAAGTTGCGTAACCACAGAGTGCAGCCTCTTGTTTTTACATGCACATGAAGACATCTCTACAAAAATAATCAGTGCTTAGGTTTTTCTCTCAGTTTTCCGATTATTACACAAAGTAGAGAGAGAAACATGAAAGATTGGAAGGACATGTGATATACTATAAGCTCAGAGCCAGATTTTATACGGTGCACACCTTAAACCACAAAGTCACCAGGACATGTTAAATGAGTCAGGATCAGTTTCAGTGGGCAAGTTGTGTAATAAACCTTTCGGATGGAATCGCAGTGAAGACAGCCCAGAAGGAAGTGTTAAACCCACAAAAAAACAACGAAAATGAGAGGTTTGCAGACAAGAAAATCACCTCCACTACTGGGAGTCTCTGGTGTCTCCTGCTTGTAACAAAATTCTGCCTGAGTGGAGGAAAGTTTGGACCAAGTATCAAGGCAAAGTAAAAATCTTTACAGAAAGCCATGAACCCAAACAAATCCCTAACTACAGTACAGTTTGGCCCAAAGCTCAAGAAAAAATGAAAATAGATACATTTTGACTGAACAGTAAGCCTGAGGGGTTTAGAGATAGAGGACCATCAGGTTAACGTTTTACCTGTCATTTGGTGCCGGTGAGTGAAAATCTGCTGGAGAGACTGAAGATAACCATTTTTAATTAAAAAAGATTATTCTTCAAGTTATAGTTGGATGAATTGTCTAAGCAGTAAATGCCTTTACTACATATCACATACACACTGAGTGCACAGTGAATGTGGAATTGTCCTGCTGAATAAAAAAGCCAGATGATTTAACAATGAGGTGTTGCAGAAAGGGACTCTTGAGGGTGCAGAAATGTAAAGAACATATTGTAGAACAAATGTTTCATATCAGAGAATATACACAGAGAGAGAAAATAGTCAGATGTTGTATTAAAGGATGAAGCAATATGTTAGTTCGTGTCTCAATACTTTATGAGTTTACCTACCCTGTCTGTGGCAGGCCCATTCGTTCCTAACAAAGACGTAAATCTTTAAAAATGTATTACAGTTTTTATTTAAAAAATTATCTGTCAATTCTTAAAACAGCTGGCCATTGTAGGATTTTTTAACTCAAATAGAAATAAAAGGGACATTTGATGGGGACTATTTTCAGCTATGGATTAATACACATTTGGTGAGTATTTACAGCAACTAAACAATGTATCTGGGATTGACTCAAAATAAACTTGTGCCCATGTTACTGGAATGAGTACAAGTACCAAGTTGTAACTAACCTGTGTGTGTTTAATAGTTTTTGGAAAACAATAGAGAGAAGTCTATGGTGGAGGAATAAGCTATATCAGGCTTTGGCTACGCAGACTATACTTGGATCAGGTCAGACAATACATGATTTTTGGATGTTTTTGGATGTTTCATGGGATTTGTCAAAAATTTAAATATCACCAGACATCTCCTAACTAACTGGGTCAGAGATGACATTCATCGGACATTGAATAAACAAATTCAAGCAGAATAAAATTGACTGAAAGCACATCAATGTTAATGTTAACTTAAAATTGATCTACTTTCTATGGAGATGTTCAAATCTGGAAAAAACTCCAACTCATTCATTTTACAGTGTAATAATTTGTTGAGTGGTGCCATTTCAATACATTTGAGGGCAAAACCAGAACCAACAAACCGCCAAAACAGCCTCTTAATCACAAGTCAGCTGACATGTAGGGCTGAGGATGAAGCCCAAATTATAGACTTCATCAGACATGAAAACCTTCCATTCATGATTCATTCTAAAAGCATCACAAGATCACACAATGATTTGACTATTTTATTCAGCAGCGCAATTTTTTTTTACAGAAAATTTGATTAACTTTGGCAAAATGGTCAAACTGCCAGTAAAATGACATATAACTCTCAGCCCTGATCAGTTTAAACCTATGATTGAGTTTCCAGTTGATTACTTAGCGGCATTTTTCCCAGAATCATGCAAAAATGTCAGCATGTGATTTGTTAAAGAATAGAGCATCGTATTTAATGTTGTGAGACAAAGTGAAGAGAAACATTAGGGTGGAATTGTTCTCTTAAGTCGTAAAAAGGCAAAATGTTTGTCAGTTTTATATTAAGCTACAGCAGGATCTTATTAATCAAACTGATTTGATTAATGTTTAGTTTTTTTTTTGTAGATTATTTTAACAGGCTTGCAGTTCTGCATCTGGTGTGTGCTTCTCCAGAACTGGGATGTCTTTCCGAACAGTAAACCATGAAAAGAAAAGACCCTTGTTGCTTGGATGAAGATTTATTAGACCATTAAAGTATAATGATTAATCTTCTTTCAAAAAGACCAGGCCCTAATTGCAGTAGTTACAGTAAATTACAGGGATATTATGCTTTGTTTTGGTATTGCTGCTCACCTCATGTTGAAACAAGACAAGCAAGAGCATCATGAATCAGACTTGTTTTAACTGGGCCCAATCACAACAATATCAGATGAACTATTGAATAAGTATTGGTTGAATTTGCTAATTGACTGTTCCCTAACCTTCTCCTCTGAACAGTGATTGTCCAATCCATAGCTACGGTATGCACAGCAGGTCTGTCAAGCTTTGGATTTGGAAGTGTAAGAAATGGATTAAACAGTGTGCTTATCTGCCCTAATGTATATAATTCAATTGTGTAACTAAGTGTCCAAGCTACGTAGCTAAACAGGGTTTACATAATAAAGCAGTCTGATATATGTTTCCTTAGCATATTAACTTGGACTAACTGGCTCAGCTTGGGTCAGCTTTAGCCTCAGTTTTTTAGTATTACATGTCTGTAGCATACATGTGCATATTTAAGACCCCTTTCATAAGGTTTTTGTTTTAAATGAGCCGGAAACATTAAAAAGTCAGTTGGAGCTATATTTTATACTTCTGTGTGCAATCAAGGAGCCATTGTTTGGGGGCGCCTTGGTAGTTCACCTGGTAGAGCAAGCACCCCGTGCATAAAGGCCTTACTACAGCAGCACAGGTTCGACTCCAACCAGAGGTCCTTTGCTGCATGCCATCACCCCCCTCTCCCTTTCCTGTTTTTCTACAGCTGCTCCTATCAAATAAAGGCAATAAAAGCCCAAAACATAATCTTTAAAAAAGGAGCCATTGTTTCTAAATTTACTGACAGTTTGAAGTGGTAGATCTGCTACAGTTATCCCTGTAAACTGCATATGAGCCGTGACAAGTTTAATGACTAATGGGTGCTGGGTTTAGCAAATGGTCACGCTAACATAGGCCTACATTTTACATTTTATATGTATGTTGTTTATTAAAGGTCCAGTGTGTAACATTTAGGAGGAGCTATTAGCTGAAATTGAATATAATATCCATAGGAATTGTTGTGTTTTTATTAACTTAGAATAAGCCTTCTACATAGGCTCCTGTAGACTCCTTCCATGGAGTCCGCCATGTTGAACCATGTTTTTACTGTAGCCCAGAACAGACAAAATAAACACTGGCTGTAGATTTCTTTCAAATTTTTCGCTTTTTTTGCAGCCATCATATTTTATCCTACACCCTTCATAGTCCGTTCTCATTCCTAAGTCATCAAATACACACAAGCTGTGTTCAGTTAGTTGCAATCTGCAGTTTCACCACTAGATGCCACTAACTCCTGGACCTTTAAGTGTAAATACTAGTTGTGTTTCACCTCTGCAGAATATACACAGCATCTGTTTTATATCAAATCCAATGTGCTGAAACATTGTCAGTCTATTAAATTCAAACCAGGACCAACTGCCACCATTGCACATTATTTGGTCAGGACATATGGTTCTTAGAAGAACTGATCAGGGGGTGTAAGAGGGAAGACCACAACTCCTCCAGTTGTCATCCGGTTCCTCTGTAACAGCACAGCAGTGAACAGCAGACAGTCATCGTCTGTGAAATCCATCACTGATAGGAACAGGATTATAAAACCTCCACTATCATCCAACTGGAATGTCCCTCCCACACGAATGAAGACCATCAGGCTTCATAGCGCCTACATCATGATACCCCTGCGCCCCCCTTCATTTATAGTCTGAGAAAGAAATCATTTCTCGCCTTGTGGGGGAGTTCAAAAGTAGGAACAAACATGAAACATAATGATTCATGTTGTAATTTTAGGTGTTTTATCTATGATAATCACACTCAGATAAACTTCTTCCAAAGACATTTTCATCATTAAGCTGTCATAGCATCAAGATGACAACTTTAAAGGCTGTGATTGAAAACACCAACTCAGCTCATCGAGTCATGATGCACTGTATGTTCTGTAACCTTAAACTAACATGTTCCACTGAGACGTTCGACAATGACTTCAGTGTGAAGCTGTAAAATGCCTCCAAATGACCAGTGAGGGACATATGGTCTGCGCCTGTAGTTTTACTCCGCTGACTGTTCTCAACTTGTTAACTGCGGCAATATGGATGGAATTAGACCTATAGAAACAGTGTGAAGCCTCAATTCCATGTATTTTTGTTTAATTTTTGTTTTATAACTAGGTTCGGGAACAAAGACATTTCCGACCAAAACTTACTTAAGCACACCTTATCCTTTCACTGCCTCCTGGAATCAGTTTCCACATCCCTCCCCCCGAACCTTTCCTTTTTTCCCTGTCTCTCTTATCCAAATACAGGAACCACCGGGGCTCTCTACAAGAGAATAGCGAAGAGAGCCACGCCCCCCACTCAGAGGTCTCCACAACCCACACTGCGCTTCCCCTGTTACCATTTTTGCCGAACCCGCTCTGTCCATTCATCCATCTGCCAATAAACCACCCTTCTTCTATCCGTTCATCCCTCACCTTTCATTCCAATACTTCTTCGATTCTCCTAAACCCTTTTTCCCGTTCTTCCCTTCATCCCTCAAACCTCTTCATCCCATCTTCCACCATCCCTCCGACCCTACCCCCATAAGCTTGTCTTCTTCGCCCCCCAATCCCTCTGACCCCTACCCCCAGTCCCTCGACCCTACCACCCCTCGCAACACTCCATCCTTTTAATAAGCTTGCAAATAAAACTTTCTGAATTCCACACGTTCGTTTGGGTGTGGGTCTCTTGTTTAGTGGAAAAAAATTCATTGTTCTCAAATCTGTCATGGTAGGTCAGCTCCTGCTCCTGAGCACTTGGAAAGAATTTCTGTTTGAAGCTAGGACTGTGTATGCGAAAATGAAAGCAAATTGAAGCACAAACCAGCAGAAGCACCTTTACCAGCGATAACATTGAAACCTAAAGATAAAATCTTTTTCCCAAATAGTGAGCTTTTAGCCTAAGAATGACCATGATTGACTAACCAACACCTAAATTCATGTTAGATTACATTGTCACGAGCCATCGGCATGGATTCCTGGGCCTTCTGCCATGCAACTGGTGGCGGCGTTGAGGCCCCGCTGGAGCTCCTGCCCTCCACACCTGGCTGGCTCATCACCTCGTATCTGCAGCCACTCGCTTGTTTTCCTCAATCCCGATCAACCTCACACTTCATAAGCCAGGCCGACCTTCAGTCCCCGGCCGGATGTTGAATCATCTAGTATGGAGGAACGACACCAGCACAACCAGAACTTTTGCTATTTAAGAGTACCTGTGGTCTAACTTGTTTTCTCTTGTCTATGCTCCAGACCACAGACCGTGGAGCCGGCACCTTTACCAGGTCTCCTTCTCATCTGCATCTCTGGCCACTCGAATCCACGGTCTGCTTTGTGCTTTCCAACAAAAATCTCCTTTTTGAGACTTCTAACTCTGGTCTGCACTTGAGTCCTTGTCACCAGCCCTGACAACCATGAAACTATGTATGAATAATTAACGGTCCCCAGAAGATATTCTAATGATTCCGAGACTCCCCTGATGTTTCTTTTAGCACCACAGTCTAGTTTTAGTTTCACCTTGACTGATTCATGACAAAACTTAAAAACCTGAAACTTGCTTTAGGGTTTTTAGGTCTCCCAAAGGATTATTTGGATGTTTTGGTGACCTCCTGACCATTCCTCTAGCTTCAACCATCCATCCATTTTATGATGCTTATCCAAGGTCTGGGTTGCAGTTGCAGGCTAAGCATGGAAGCCGATTCTGTCTAGCTTTATCCTCCAGCTCTCCTAGTGGTATCCCAATGCGTTCCCAGGTCACAAGGGACAAGTAATTTCTCAAGTATGGGTCTGGATATGCCAGAATCAGAATCAGAATCAGATTTATTGCCAGGTAGGTTTTTACCCATACGAGGAATTTGTCTTGGTGCCAATGGTGCTTAAAACTATACCAATCACAGCAAAAACATACAAATCAACACAAAAACATACAAATCACACATCACATAAGTATTTTTAATATAAATAAATAAGATAAGAAAGAGAAAAGATAAGAAGACTGTACAGAAGACAGGAGTGCATTAATGTAATGCATATATGCCCTGTGGTCTCCTCCCAGTTGTACACGATGGAAGTGTCGAAGAGTTATAATAATCAGATTCCCGAACCACCTCTACTGGATTATCTTGACAAGACAGAGCAGTGGTTTTATTTCAAGGTCTTTTCTGATATCTTAGCTCCTCATCTTATGTCTGTGGGTAAGTCCAGCCACCCTATGAAGGAAACTCATACTGATATACTGTTTGTATTCGCAATCTCATTCTTTTGGTCATTACACAAACTCATGACCACAGGTGAGAAGATGTGGCACCAATCTGCGTGTCAATTTTACGTCCCATCTTACCTTCAAATTACCTGAAATTTAGTGCGCAGATATATGGTCCATGTGAGATCATACCTTTCCATTTTTGACATTCCATGAAGTTTAAATTCTGTTTCCAAGAAATCAAAGACTACTGTAATGGATGGATTTCCATGAAATTGGCTGTGAATGCCATGAACCAGAGAATTAATCCTTATGTTTTGATGACCTTCTGACTTTCCACAGGCACTTTACTCAAGCCAAAATATCAATTTCACAAGGTATCTTTGCAAGGCATATTTACAAGATTTCCCATAGGCAGATTGCCACAATATTTGATGACGACATTCATTCTCATGGGAGGATAAACACTTGAGTGTTAAATGACCTCATGGCCCTTCCTCCAGGAAAACTTTTTACTTTTTTGGCTCACCACTAATATGTTTTTTTAACAGCAAAACTCTCAGGACAGATTTGACAACTAGTCAACTACAAAAACGGTTGTCATGGACGATTACCAGATTTGACAGTGCATTATCTGTACGATGCTGAAACCCGTTTACTTTATTTATACAAACAGCCACAACATTTACCTAGTGATGAAACCTTACTGTAACCTTAAACCAAGTAGAGTTGGAATCGAAAGCTCATTTTGATCGAAACATGGTAATTTTATAAAATGTCTTAACAGATCTGTGGATTTAGTAGCATCTAGTAGTGTAGTTGGAGATTGCAACTCCCTCGCTTCACCTTACATTTCCAAGCGCAGTTGTCTATTCTCGGCTACTGTTGAAACATGGTGGTTCAAAATGGCAGCCTCCATGGAAGGCGACCCACGGTGCCTGTAGATATCTTATTTTCAGGTGATGCACTATTTAAAACAGTTGTGAATATCAAATTTCATTTCTACCAAGAGATCCTTCTATGTTACACACTGGACCTTTAACTTTATTTTAGGGACCACATTTTTCCGAGCTTCCAACCACATTTCAAGGAAAGTCTACTTCTACTTTTTGTTATATATCTACTTTTATATCTACGTATAAAAGCAAATTCATATGAGTTTAAAAATTCACAGTTCTGTCACAGAAAATGGTGCTGAAATTTAAGGTGGGTCAAAATTTTCCCTTTTTAGATCAGTAAATGAGTTTATGATGAAATTAATATTTGTGGTCATATTAAAACGTGGGAATCCTGCTGTAATTTAATGGGGGGTTTGTAAATACTCTATAACACTGTAAATACCACTTGATAGTGAACATTTAATCAGTTCCCTTCTTTTTTAAGCAGCCTTTGACCAATATCTCTAAATCTTTACAACAATTTATTCTTTATGCTAATTTCCTTTCAGTAAAAAAGGGAGTGAATGAAATCACAACCGATGCTGATACATATTTCCATATTTTTTTTGGTCTTTCCTAGAACAGCAGGCCTTTCTCTTTTTCTCACTGACATTCACAGACACCTCTGGGATCTGAGTCATGGAGACTCTTCCTCCGTTGGGGGTTCACAGGTCATCATGATGGCTGCTCTGCCAGCTGCTGCGGCCTGGAGGGGAAACTGGAGAGGATTTTCTCAAAGTTGCTCTGCAAGGAAAGAGTGACACAGCATTACGTTGACCCCAGTAAGCGTTTTTCCTCACTGCCCTCTGGGGAGCAAGGCGCTGACTGTCCAGGCCCACACAATCAGACCCCCGCACCATCACCCACACAAACATCTGAATGAACTCGGAGTGTAATGTCTGGTTGCATTGCCAACTCTATTTCAGCTGTTCTGTTTTTGTTAGTTTTTTTTGTTTTTATATGCCTGGTATTTAAGGGTTTTTCTCTAGATCCGCTATCACTTATTGATAATATTCCATGACTGATTTTGATCAGTGGTTTCCAGCCTTAGGGATGGGACCTCCCAAGCAGTCCCAAGACAAATCTGGGGAATCACCAGATGATTAAAAGGGTAGAGGAAAAAGAAAATCTTATTTTTAACTTTTTTACATTTTTTTTTTTTTTCTTGTGAAATACAGAAATACCTATAAAAAATGAATAATAATATAAAACTAATTGAAATGCCATGCCATAGTTGGCCATTTTGACAGATGCTTATTTGCTTTGTTGCCAAGAGTGAAGATAGATATTACCGTTATATATGTCCTGAAGTTATACCCAGGTGATGGTTAGCTTAGCAATACCAAAAAGATTGGAAATAGGGGAAAACCTGGCTCTGTCTAAAATAGTCTGCCTATCAACACCTCTAAGCTCACTCTGCGTTGTTCACAGGTTACCCACAGTGGTGACAAGACTCCAAGAAGTCACTACAGGCCAAGAAAAAGCACTTAACCTCCTGTAAAACCACACCCTGTTCTTTGTTGTTTTGGATTTAAAACTGCAATCGAATCCTCTGCTCATGGTGATTCCACTGGAATGAATTATGTTTAACTTCATGTCGTTGACCAATAGCAAGCCGTATTGACAGTGCTGATCTGTGAGGGGAAGCCAGAAGGTGTAAAGCAGGAAGATCGTAGCTTATTTACCACACCAGTCACTTTTATTTTACCTCCCCTGTTAGAGTGAAAAAGCAATAGTTGGCATGTTATGAGATAGAACATATTTTTAATGACCTGTAATCCATTTCACACATCCCTTTCACTTATCTAGACATTGCCTGGATGAGCTGTATGTGAGAATGTAAATGTCGAAATCAGTTGGACTCAATCCTGCCAGCTCCCTGGTACAAAGTCTGTGTCTGATTGGGCCCATGTGTGAATAGAACACTCTACCCACTCACCACCCCTCGCCTAAACCAGGAGTATTTCCAGTACATGAGAACACGTCTGACAGAGACAATTTACTGTTGCTTTTGTGTAATATATGTGTTAAAGGGCAACTCAAGAAAAGATTCGGACCTGATTCTTTTGATTGTCTGGAGTTCATATGAGAAAATGGCTTGTGTGAAGCAACCAAATTAAGCTAAGGCGCCAGCTAGTTTGGTAACTAGACTGTTAGCATGCTGGTTAACACTAATAACTGACGGCACATGACCCTAACCACACATAGGCCATAACTTGCAATGACAGATCAGAAGAAGACTGTTTAAAGGGTCATAAACCACTGATTTGGATGATATCACTAGCAAGATTTTTGCCAGAATCACACAATATTTTCATTCCAGTGTCCCCATCTCTGAGGAGGGATGTGGGACACCTACTGACAGTTATCTGTTATCATTTAGAGTTTGTTTATTGAAGCATCCTGTCCCAGCTCAGCTGAACTGTATGAAGTCATGCAGCGGTATCCTGTCCCCAAAACGTACTAGATCCTCAAAGGCATATTGTTAATTGCACCTCATCTTATTTTACAGTCAACAACTGATTGCATGAATACATGTGTCCTGTTCCAGACCACTTCAGAGGACAGACATTTAGCATGGCACAAACTTTAGCAACAACTAAACCTTTCCTCAGTCCTCCCATGAAATCATCCTTTCTGTATTTACAAGTGGTTGTAACTTAATCAATACAAGATGACATGCATGACATCTTCCCTCCATGTTTGTCACACTTCATTCATGACTCATGCTAGATCACTCTGACAAGCAGCTGCGTAGGGGTGTCTGATATCTGTAGTGAGAAATGCTAACTAGAGGCACTGTGTGCTGCCACAAGACGCTTGATTTCTGCATCATTTGGCTTATAATGCTGTAAAACCTCACTGGGCTGAAAGCACTGGAAAATAAGGCTGAAATAAGTGAGCTCTAATAGAAGCAGATGGACCATGACAAAAGTTGAAATGACTTATTCCAAAAAAAATATTTCACAGCTGCCTGGGAGCATTTAAACACCCCCACAAGGAAAGAATAAACATGTAAACTGGTTAACAGTTGGTGGAAAAGTGTGTAGCAGAATGTTGATTCAATCAATTGATTCATCCATGCCTACGCACTTGGATGAATTGAAGATATATAAAGGATGTTGATTTTCATATTACAGTGTGCCTGCCTACAACATTCAACCACTATTGTGTGTTCATAAAGATCCCCTGGATGAGTTTCACCTCATTAGCCCTCTAGTCACAACAACAGAGCATCTGAGACCACCCTCATCTCTGAATAAATATACCACCAAAGCTCACTCTGCAAAAGGTCAGACATTTCACAAACATCGGTACAACCTTTTGTGGGATAGGCAGAGGAATCAAAACACTTGTTGGCCTTCAACCAGTGATCTCTACAGCTGTGCACTCCATGTGCTGCTTCCTGCAACAAGGGCAGAGCTCTGAAATATGTGGAGAGACTCTCCTTCTTGAACTTAAAGTTCAGTTTCCACCTTTTTTATGCTATATATGTTATTTTCTCAGCAATAGCCATTAAATTTATTTACATTCTGTAAGTATTTCTCTATAGGCTACAGTATTTGCTATTGTTAGTGGTGGTGTCGCTCCCTAAGCACGAGGCATTCACAGGAAACTAGAATGAGTGTTTTCAATTTTATCTCATTAATATCACCTTCACTGTTTACTGTTCATTTTCCCACATACATATCAGAGCTGTTCTAAGGTGCTGCAAACATAACAGCTCTTGCTGCTGCGGCCTCACATTTAAAGAAACTGGGGAAACACAGGGCAGTTTGTATTGTAAAACTGCCACATTAGACACAATGTAGGTGTCACAGAGGTTAACTGTGATCATCAAAAATGCATCTGCAAAGCCAGATAACAGTCATTTTCCATGTTTGTTTTCAGCAGATAATTTTTCCTTTGTGCATATAACACAACAAGCAGGAGTAGCCACAGTGACCTATTAGAAGGAGAGTTACAGGCTTCTCTGCAAGGTAACCAGCTCCTTACATTGCCCTGTATTTCTGTGGAAAACTACTGTTTTCACTGTAACCGCAGGTGCTGCCAAATCAACTAGGACTGAAATCTTAAGCATTACAAATTGAATTAATTTTAATTGTACTCACACATGTGAGACACAAAGACCGAAAACACTTTAACAAGTATTATATAACTGGACTCAATCCTTGGCTTTCAATTCTGAACTCAGTGTTTCCTTTTGAGAGTTAGCGGTTTAAGTTATACGACACTATAGGCGGCAGTAACAGGGACCATTGGAAGGGATCGATTATGATTTTTATCTATAAAACGCTGCATAGTTCTCTGTTTTGTTTCCCGTCTGGAGGACATTTTGGTGACAGGTAACACTGCAAATGAGGACATGGGGTTTTTAAGAGGAATAATTCACAACCACAGCTCCATTTTTACAAGGTCAGCTGGAGAACTGTTGGCTCTTCTCTTCCCATATTCAAAGGGGAGTGCTGCTCCGCTGTTGCTTTTGGCATCTCAGTCAGTGGAAACCTACTGTCTGCATGCTGACTGAATATTTGCCCTCTGAGGAGTCAACCCCCTTTCAAGTTCAAAAGGACTACTTCATTCCTTCCTCAGGTTTTGGTTGGCAAGCCAAGAATCAAAGCCACTTCTTCCTAATGGGTGGCTGCTTCAGACGAAGCCATTCATATACATTTGTGTCTGGTTCCCTTTGTGTAGTGGCTCCCTTTCTAAACCACATTAAAGCCAAGCTGAGATTAGATGTCTGTACAGTATGATATGGTAGTATTGTTTACATGATATTTACTGTAAATTGGTTTTACTGAGGTTTTGATTCCACACAGCATCCATAATAATAAATTATTCTACAGCATTTTGCTGGAAAGTTGGAGTGTCACATTGTCCAAATGCTGGGTTCAGATGCTTGTCCACACTGCCAAAAAGGAAAATTCAGAGGGGGAATTTGGAATTAAAAAAAAGAAAAGAAAAAACATAAAATCAGAACAGAATTTTGGCATGTATCAAAGGCCATCCAATAAAACACTTTATTATTGTTGGTCATCAAAAACCCATATTGGTCAACCTCTGTCATTATCCCATTGTAAGTTTGAAACCTCAGCTCCACTCCTGTATAAGGACATTGCATGTAATATGTCAGTTTATGTTACATGTGTTATGGAGCCCATGCTGCAGACAGGTGAAGCTCATGTGACTGCGGATGTGTCCCTGGGTAAAACTTTGTGTTCCTACACTCTTAAAGGAATAGTTCAACATTTTGGGAAATACGCTTTGCTTTCTTCAGAGTCAGATGACATTAACACTTCTCATGTCTGTACGCTAAATATGAAGCTGCAGCCAGCAGCCAGTTAGCTTAGCTTAGCATGAAGACTGGAAACAGGGGGAAACGCCAAGCTTTAGTGAGTTTTAGAGGTGCTGGTAGGTGGATTTTATAACCTTTTGACAGAGCTTGTTGTTTCCTGTTTCTGTGCTAAGTTAAGCTAACTGGCTGTAGCTTCAAAATAATAATAATGAGGCATATTGAGCCTGAACGTGTCCCGACTGTAAAATCTCATACATTGTTGATGTTGGCCCACATGAACCATGTATTTGATACTTTTCCCCAGAAGGCTGTTCCTGACTTGTGTTCTTCTATGGTAGGGATCTGGCAATGTAATTATGAATGTACTGACAAGGTTACATTAGAAGCAGAGCTGTAAACATGAAAATATGAAAGGGCATGTGATCTCCATTACTTAGCTGTCATTCAACAATTCTCATGCTATTGGCTTTCATAAATCCTAAAAGTCCAAATAAGATTAAGATTAGTTTTCAATACCAGCACCTAATTCATCTCATGCTGCTGCCCCCAGTGCCCATCATGGTTCCTTCCTATTATGAGCATGTGATCGGTTGGCCAAGTGCAAAGAATCTCACCATAATCAGGCTGCTGATTTAAATCCTATGAAATAATTTTTTTTTTAACAAAGATAGAAGAAAAATGTCTTGCTGTGTTCTTTAAACTTTTACTCCCCCTAAACTACACAGTAACATCTGAAAACTGGTGAATTTGCGTGGTGAGTTTCTGGGCTTTTATTTAACCTGTTTTTGACGCGCCAAACATTGTATACGCATCCAACAGCCCATGGATAGTGAATATCGCTGATTGCGCCAATAAACTTAAACAGGAATAAAATTTGAGGCAATTGAGAGTATACACCCTTCTATAACAGTAACATTAAAATCTAAATTACACCAAAACATTACCTTAAATACCAGCACTTTTAAAGGAAATCCATCCCTATTCACCCATTACAGTTATCGGAGCAATATGGCGCGTCTCAGTTAATGATGATGAAATAATCCCAGATTTATTTTAATGTGGATCCCAAATAGATAATATAATAATAATATAATAATAACTACATTTTAGTTTTAAAGGCGGCCTCCCTCTGGGCACTCCCGAGGACACGCGTACCAACACAAATAAATGAATAACAGTAAGAACCACAAAAACAGATAAGAAGAAACAATGTAACAAGTGTAAGTGGGGTAATGGCAATTCTGAAAGGTGGTCTTTAGTCTTGCTTTGAAGAGTGGTGACGAGAGTGCCAGGTTCCTAGAGTCGCGGGAGAGTGAGTTGCCAGAGTCGGGGCCCACGAGGCCAAGTGAAAGCCCCTGCTCCCCCATGG
>NW_023339873.1:16209175-16254234 GCF_004916995.1 Morone saxatilis
GTAAAATGTGATTTTTGTGCATGTCTTTGTGAACAACAAGACCAGTTTTCTTGTACAGTCGCTCAAGCTGTCGACCTTTGAAATGAAATGACTGTGTTGTGTGAAAACTGTTGCTTGAATCCACAGAGAATTCACTCTGAACCCAACTCTGCATTATCCCTCAGCTCTGTGGAGCCTTTTAGCATCTTTCAGCTCGTTTTGGTTTTAAGGCTTTGGTTTAAACTTTCCTGTTTTAATTCAGACGCAGCCAGCCACTGTTTTCAGCAGTATCTGATGAACCAACTATGTTATGCCTATGATAGTTAGTGACTAGCGGGTGAACACGGTGGAGCATTTAGCAGCTAAAAAGCCCTTCCCTCGGGAGTTGATGGAGACCAAAACATAGGTAAAAGATACGTTCGCCAGGTATCCAGAACAACTCCAAGTATAATGAAATAATTTAATGCCTACACAAGGCAATGGTTAGATAATAACTAATTCGCCATATCAGCTTTGTAAGGGGATATGTCAGTGTTGTGTTTCCATTGTCCCGGAGTGGCCAAATAATTAATGAATGTAGGTTGCTATAGAAGACCACCAATATTCCTACCCACTGCGGTGGAAGAGACACTTTGTCTGCTGTTTGCGAGGAACAACTAGAGATAAAACAGGATTAGTTAAAATCTGTAACAACCACAGACTCTGGAACAGCCCACTTGAAACTCTTGCCACAAAGTGAACACAGATGCACGCTGGATTGTCAACAAACTCAAAGAAGTCAGCAGACAGAAACCAGACAGGGTTATGGTGAGGATGGTATCAGGCATCACCAAGGAGATTTTTTTTTTGTTTTCAGTTGAAGGGGAAACACGGTACAATTGGTTGTGGTGGAAAAAATGGGGACTTAAAGGCTGCAGCGTTGCCTTCGACAATGTCACAAACTGACGTTAAAACGGAAAGAAATCAGAACCTGATGTTGAGAAATAGAATGAACAGCGTATCACTTGTAACAGGTGTGAACATATTTCAGCAGGGCCAGTGTCTCAGAGTGTTGCTGTGAGATAAGTATTATAAGTGAAGAGGGGCTTTATAGAAAATCCACAATGTGATAGTACATAGCTGTGGGTTTTTGTGATGTTCTCCCATATATGACAATGTACTTGCTACAGGGAGATTTACATGGCAGACAGTGTTCTGCTCTCATGTAAGCTCTTTTCAGTATGTGAAATACTTTTTCAGGCTTGCCTCCATCTCCTGTATGACTAACCTGTACCAGCTGTTCAGATACTCATACTGTACTTTACCTGCAGAAATGTCCATCTCTCATGAGATTTCAACTTTCATAAAATACATTTGAGGTTACAAGACTAAATGAGGGCTATTGAACAGGTACTTCATAAATTGCTTGTGCCCTTTAGAAAACAAATTAAAGGGTTTTCGTAGAGAGTTTTCTCCTCTTGTGGTGGTGTTCTCGACCTCAATACCTGGCCTCCCCAAGTTGTTATCTTTGGCATTTGTGCAGAATTCCTCCTCAGACATGCTTTCCCTTCATCACGATAAACAGACATGGCGTCAGTTGTTCCTTACCTCATACAGCTCTTATTTCACCTTTAGATATGCTTAATGGGTGGAAATCTGTGTTTTTCCAGAGCTGGTATCCTCATGGAAATCTATGCATAATCATTACAACCTGAAAGGACAAAAGCCCACTGGGTTCATGTAAAAGACTGTGAGGCAGTTAATGTTGGGAATGTTAGGTATTGTGGACTGTTTGTATTCACACTCTCTGCTTTCTCTTGTTGTTGCCCTGACATGAACTGACATTCTGGACGCCGCACAATATCTTTTAGCTGTCAAAATAAATGAACATTCGAACTTCAAAGCATATTTCTCAAGGCCTAATGTTGGGAAGAACTGGTTTTGTCACTCAAGATCAAATAGACTCTGTAGAATGGAAAATAGCTGCATGTTGAGGTGTTATTAGACAGCCGTTGAAGAACTTGAAAGAGTTTGTTTTTTTCACCAATAACTGTGAGCCCAGAGCTTGGGCTGCGTACACAGTGCACAGATAGTGTTATCAGCAAAAGACAAAAATGACTGGAGAGCGGAAACAAATGCTACATTTTCAGTAGTTTTATTGAAAAATGCCTCTTCTGTTTCAGAAATAAATAAGAAAATAAGGCTGTGTGGAATTCACAAAATGTGCAGTTAAAACATGAGAAAAGCAATTCTATGTCCATAGTCTTGCAACCAAATCCAAACTGCATAGATAGAAAACAACAACTATATTCTGACTTCCTCAGTAAATATACAACACAAACATGCAATTCCACCTTTGGTAACAAAACAAAATTAAAAAAACAAAACAAGTTTGGTTTGTTACAATAAGTCAGATTATCATTTGGTTTACAGGCCTAAAAAAACATCAAATAATTGTCAAATTTTAACCAATGGAGTATCTGAAACAGCTTTACATACTGAAGTCTGACAAAAACAACATAGATAGTTTGAAAGTGTTCAAAAACATACATACTGTACTTTCTTCAACATACTTTCTGCTGGTTTTCACATGATTAGTGCATTACACATTGGAGTCCGATAAACACTTGCAGTTATATTACAAGCAGACACTTAAAGGGAACACTTAGCAAGCACACAGGTTTGTAATGAACGAACATGTAGGTTTGTATTTATCTTGCTAAACTTTCTCATGACAAAAAAATATATGAACAATATAGCCAGGGGTATCAAACCCATATAAGTATTAGTTTTGTTCATCACTTCATCCTCACATTAGTGATCGTGGAAGTTATTTCAATATTACACTTTCTGAGGGCTCCTTATTGTAGCTATGATGCTAGTGTTTCTGTATTGTCTTGTGGTAGTGATCTCTTTCCTCGTTGATTTTGTGAGTAACCGGGTGATTGTATTGATTCAAACTCTCCAGCTGGCTCCACGGGTATAGCCACTACCTCAGGTTCAGGCTGGTAGCGGCCGGCTAGAAAAATATTTGGGGTGGCCAATCAACAAGAGAGTTCCTTCTACAGCTTTTCACATGCACAATTTAAATTATATTGCACTATGGAATTCCAAAGAAATCCCCTGTGTCAAACTACTGCTTCCTAAAGTACCAAAAAAAGCTAAATAAAAAACAGTCGCTGTGATGACATTTACAATAAATCCACCAAGCTATTGGATAATAAGACGTAGTAAAATAACCAGCTCATACTACAAAGGACACATGGCAATGGCAGGAGAGCAACATATAGCACTGATTTGGTCAACGTAGACAAACAACATGATGATTGAAAGTACAAATGGAACATGCTTCAGTCTGGACCAGAGCTGTTTAAGATCACTTAAGGCGTTGTAAACAGAGGTTATGCTGGTGGTAAGTAAGCAGAGGGTTATGAGGCACAAGCTCAATACAGATGTTAACTTGATTTTTAGTGACATGTCTTGGTTCATACAATCATTTACAAGGCACAAAAATTAGTTTTATTTACACATATCACCTCTACATTAAAATTGCTTTCAGTTATGAAATCATCTTTGTTAGTAGTTGTTTTGGATGGTATTTGTACATGCTCCTTCCTTCGTAGAAATGCTCAGTCTCTGTTTTTTTCCCCCAACGGTTTGTGGTTCAAGATGCAAACAGGCCAGCAGGTTGCCATCACTGTAGCTTGTAGCTGTGAGATGATGTTAGTGCCAGTCCACTCCGTTATGTTTTTTGGCTTTCGTAATGTTTGTTTTTTAATGTTCAATAATTATGTCCATGGTGATTATGCCATAGCAAATGGGCAAACATCTCAGAAACAGGACTTCAAAGTGTAAGCGGCACAGGTGACTTAGAGCGTTTACTATGCCAAACCTGAAAATAGTTTAAAGAGGGTGTGAGTTTTCTCTGTGGAATAAAGCATCTTATTTGATTTAATGCAAGTCATCATTCACCAATAGCTAGAATGCTTTGCATGCCAGTTTTAAAATTGGACATCAAATGTATGGAGGTACTGGAATATAGCGGCTCCTAACTGACTGTTTGCTAAACCCCTTTGAGGCATAGTACATGGAGAGTAAAAGTGTAAGGGATAGATTAAAAGGTGTGTTTATGTTCTTTAATGTAAGCTGCAAATGTTAACATTTTCTCAGTGTAAAAGCCAGTTTGCAATGTTACTATATCAGTTTGGGGTAGCAGCAGCTGCTCTGTGCTACTCGGACTTTACACTCCAACAACCCCAGCCAAAGTTACCCAAGATAGCATTATGTTTAAGCCAGTCCTCGTTCTAACAGCGTTTTCCCTTGTAACATTCAAAGTGAAACGTACTGTTTGAAATTAAGGGGTTGTAGGGGAGCACTGAGTCTGAGCTTCCATCTTTCTCTATAAAACATTTAATAGGTCTAACTAGCTCAACACTGCAATACAGGAGCAATGCTGTTTCTTTATTTCCATGTGTTTTATATAAACTGGTGAGGATGCAGACTTTTTGCCTGGAACATGCAGCTTTAGCCTCATGTACACATCAACTGCTTGCAAGATCATGTTAGAGGGTTCTCAATCAAGTCAGCTTGAAGCATTAAAAAGTCAGCCAAAGACAGGTTTTCAACCAATTTATGGAGCTACGGTTAGCTTAATTAGCTAGCTATCTACATAAATCTGCCAGTGACAGTTGTGATTTCAGTACATGTAAATGAATGTTGCGGGCTAGAAATGAGAAGCCCTCTTTTGTCAACCTCTGTCTGAAATCAAGGACCACATTTTGATGGTGAACCTGCCACCATTTTCATTTTAAACTGCATTATGTTTCATATGTGAATAAAAAGCAAGCGGGGCTTAGCGAACCATCAGTTGAACTTCTTATTGGAATACATTTGAACAGCTTTCTGATCAAAAATCAATACTATGGAACACTTACATTCATATCTCCATACATTATCAAAGCAAAAAGTAGTGCACTGAGTTGCAAATGTAATTAGTCTGCATACACTTAGTCTATATCTAATGTAATACCATGCAGGACCTAGACAGTGTTGAGTGTACCTGTGTATCCTTGTCCATTGTAAGGAATGCCAACACACTGAGAGGAGTCGCAATACCCAGGGGGTCCTGGTGGTCCCCTCACCCCTGGAGTACCCTGGCGACCTGGAGGGCCACGAGCCCCAGCGGAGCCAGAAGGACCTGGGGGTCCTGTTCTTGACTCTCCTGGTGGCCCTGCAAAGGGGAAAGAGAAGGTGAGTAAAACCAGTTTGAAAAGTCTCTGGAGCACAGCACAAAAACCCACTGGCATCACCGTAAATCTTCAGTGAAAATGGTGGGGGTAACACAGGGCTGCGGCACTGTAATTTAAATTTTTCAATGGCTCAATTAAAAAGCTTGACCAAGAAAAAAAGCCAGGGGTTGTGTGGAGTTACCACCCCCTCCTCCCCCCACCCGTCTGTCTAGACGGTAAAAACTCAGGATGGAATTTTCCCCCTCTCTCTTTTTCTCTCCCTTAAGTAAGCCCATGTGTTGTCAATGAAGCCACCAAAGAAAGCTCATTGTACACACACACACACACACATATACACACACACATATATACACACACACACAAGTGAGTCATCAGTGTGGACTTCCTCCCACTGGTCTTCAGTTGTTTCTCACTTCATTCATAGAAACAGACATGTCAGTGTTTGGTGTTGTGGGGTAGACATCAAGAGGTTCCTGTTGTTTTGCAAAAGCTTCCCCAGGGAAAAGAAATCTTCTGAAGTGGTGAGCTTTTTAGAGAAACATATTGCATATCAATTGTAAATGAGGAAAGGCTACGGCCTTTTTCAAACTTACAAATAAGCCTAATAAAATGTTTTAATAATTGTTTCTAAAACTACATCATGGCCTTGACTGAAAATGGATTCGAGATTATTTAAACTCAAAAGACACAAAAGAAATTCTCTCCTTAATGATAGACATAAATACCTTCCATTTAATGTATAACATTCCCGATGTGCACAGTGTTTGGAGAAGGTCAATATACATGAGACATAAATCTTTAAGAAAGGAAAGAATTGGGAATATGTTTGGCGTCCCTCCAAGAATTTATGCAGTGCAGCTGCCCAAATGAAGGTGCCTGAGACACATACACTGTAGGTCAATTTTGGCTGGAATGTGTCATTTTAATTGTACTAAAGGGAGTACGCTGTGTCCTGGAACATTTTGAAAAATAGGTGAAAAAGCTGTCACTGTGAAACTGTGTTTTAGTGTAAAGATAAAGTTGTAAGAGGAGAGTGGAAGACCAGCAGTCTCTCTGAACCTGCTTGAGAATAAAGTTCATGAGAAGATGTGTTACCTGGTGGTCCGCTTGCGCCTCTTTGTCCTCTGATACCAGTTCCTTGAGATCCTCTCTCTCCCTTCTCTCCTGGCAAACCTACATAAACCAGAGAAAAGAGTAAAAATCACTTTCACACATATAAAGAACGTTTATGGAAAAATAAAATGGAAATGAGTAGAAATATAAAGAGCATGAATGAAACACAAGAGCAATTCAGGGTTGATTAATATCTTACAATGCTAACTTGAATTATGTGTAGACTACACATGGTAATGCAGTTATGTTGTTATTCCACTAAAGTTGTACCAACACTATAGTCTACAGAATCACCATGACCATAATTCATTATTTGCTAACCATTTGCTTATTATTTCTCTTTGTAACACTACCAAACGTCAGAAAAAGAAGAGAGATAAAGTACCTCTTTCTCCTTGACTTCCAGGTGCACCTGGGTTTCCAGGGAAACCGGTCCGACCAGGTTGTCCAGGCTCTCCGCGGGATCCTTGGTTGCCAGGTGGGCCAGGAGGACCGGGTGGCCCTGGAGTGTTGCTACGATATCCAGAAGGAATCTGGTTGAGCATCATGTCAATTCTGCTCATCTGACCTGCAAGAGAAGACATAAAATCAGTTGGATTTGGATATGATTCATGCTTTTACAACTAAAATTCCCTAAAGATTAGGAGAAGTTGAACTCACTGTTCACAAGCTGTTCACAAACTTGTCTGGCGATGGAGCGCATCATGTTCTGGGATGCAAAGTCTCCCTGGAAAACAAAGACATTTTCATGAAGAGATTGCATTGCTTTTCTCATTGATGTTACTGGTGACGGTAATTTGATTAAACAGGACACATACCCTCTCTCCTTTCTCTCCTTTAAGGCCAACAGCTCCCTGTTAACGAGAAGAACAGAGTGAGAACAAGCAAGAACCTCAACCTCATCCCTAAACATTGTCATGTGGCCATTATTATATGCAAATAATGGTTAATGTTATTCAATACATACTGGGTTTCCTGTGTCTCCTGGTTTTCCTGGTTTTCCAGTCATTCCTGGTACACCTGGATTTCCAGGGCTTCCCTGAAAGAAGGGAGAAAACACAGCATAGTGTTTATTTTAAATCACTGCACAGTAAACATAATTGCAACGTTTAACTCCTGCTCCCTGTTAACGGTTGTATAACGAGCTTTAAGTTGGGATCTATGCTTTGACATCTGCAGTGGGGCGGCATGTGGCACAAGTTGCCAAGAACACTAAAGAGGAGGTGGAAACACACATGCACAACAGCCAACAGGGATAGGACACACTCACATACACACACCAGTCACTACTAATGAGTCCTGGAGCACTCAGGATGGTATAGTGCATGTGAATTCCATACTGGCACTTTGCCTGTTGGCATGATGGCTGGATTAAGTAGATTCAGACCTCCTCAAACCACAGCAGAAGAAAATGAGATGCATGCACCATCCTCGTAACAGTGGAGGGGCATACAGTCTGCTTTTTTATGTGCTGTTCCAGCAGAGTGAGAGAGCCGGAGGAGTAACGTTGCAGATATATCACGAAATAAAGCACACTTTAAAGAATATTTATGTGGCTCTTTACTGTACAACACAAGGACACAGAGATAAACACACACACACACACACACACACTCACCATGGGCCCTGATGGACCTCTGGGTCCAGATGGTCCCTCCTTTCCTGGTGGCCCCTATGTAGAAACAACATCAGACGTGGGTTACAACACACTGGGGGCCCTTTCATGCAATACATCAGTGGCATGGCTTTATATTGGTTTCAGCCATGAGTTTGTCTTTTTAAATTATATTTATAAGTAGCGGCTCAATTCTTCTGGCTGACGCAAGTGAGAACATGCAATAACTACACAACAGTACTTCTGCTACAGTGGGCTAAGTGGGTGATCACATGCAAAACATTAGCTTAACCAAGTGTTGGATCCATTTGTAAGCTTTGAACACAGTGTGTACACTAAGCAGGCCTGGAGGTAGATCTTACCCGTGCTCCGCTCGGTCCAACGGGGCCCAGAGGACCACGTGGCCCGGGAGAACCCTGGGAAAAAAAGCAGACACACTTAATCAAACACTAATGATCAGGAAGAACACATTTATACAGCTCCCTAATGCCTCTCTTGAAGTAGAATTTATAAGAAAAAAATACGGCAGTTTCCCAGTTATTTAGCCAAAGATAATATATCATCATGTAACTAAAAAGCAAAACAATTTCCCTCTTGTCTGTTGACGCATGATGGTACTAGACATCTGCACAGACAGTGCTGTTACAATAAGCATTATTGTATAAAGTAACCGAGACAATGCTGCCAACACGCTCTGAAGTTGATAGAAAAGGACTTTCTCCCATGTCTTAATTTGCTCATTCAGAGGCCAGAATAACCAGTGGTGATGTTCTCTCCAGTTGAATGGTGGGAGTTGGCTGAATGACCTCAGCCGGATGAATGAACGGTGGATTGGCCTAGAAATGGCTATGTAATACCAGCCCACTCAAAAATGCCGTTCAGTGCCTGTAATACTGAATGGGTTTAGCTTAAAGCTGCAGTATGTAACTTTTATAAAAAAATAACCCCTTTTGTCATTTGCTGAAACTTTATCCTGAGGATCTATCCTCTGGCTCTTCCTAGTGCTGCTAACAGCATTTGCAAGAAGAAATGAGCCAAAGGATTTTTCCGCAGATTATCTGTCTCATGAACTACTGGATCAGGATATAGTGAAACTTTCAGCAGATATAACAAAATAACTTTTGTTGCTTTGTTACTTTTGGTCTGAATGTTATGGTAATAGTAGGTCTGGTTCATTCTCATCCAAGAAGTTCGCAGAATGACATCTACTGTAAGTCAAAGATGCTCAAGCTTCAGGCTGTAAGTCTTTACCGAGTCACGATCATCTTCAATTAGAAGGCTGGGGAAGAACATGTTCCATTCCCGATTTTGCCTTTGTAACACGAGTCTGTGGTCCATAATAATTTAACTGCATCACTGGCCTTCTACTGTTTGTCAATCAACGGGCAGATTTGAGAGTGTGGGGCTCCCTGAGGATGGCATGGTAAACCTCCCACTCTGAGTGTGGTTTCAATTTCGCAATGTGGACTGAATCCAGGCTCCAGTAGCAGCGCTGCTCTCTATGGATAGTCTCCTGTATCCTGTTCATAAACCACAAAATGAGAGGGGAGGACTTACTTGCAGGCCAGACAGGCCTGGGTCTCCACGATCTCCCTTTGGTCCCGGGCGACCCTGTAGGTGGAGGAGGAGGAGGAAAAGAGAGGTTTACAAATGAAGCTTTAGTCTTTGTTTTATCCATTTTAGTCTGTGATTGTGATTGAGTCCATGTTTTGACAAGAACATCTGCAGGTAAGAAAACAAAGAAGCAGTCTAGCTGCCTGGCTAGAGGTAGCAGGGGAGTGTGATGTGTTTTGACTTTAGCTTTAAATCCCACTCACTGGTGGATCTGCAACAAATTTCACACAGACTGCACATACATATCAGTATGAGCACCTATCAGAAGTGATCTGTTATATACATTAAACTCCATCTACCACAGATATTTCTTCCCTGGCTGGACTGTTGTAATGTAGGTTAACTTACAGGTTCTCCGGGTAGAGACAGTCCGTTAGGGCCCTGTGGACCTGGTGGTCCCATTGAGCCTGGGAGTCCTGGGTCACCGCGTGGACCCATTGAACCCTACATCATTACCCAGACAAAACACAAAAATGTTTCATAACCATGCAAAAGACTTTTTATTGTACAGATATAGACGATTAACGTTGGCAGTGGAAATGGGCCTTTAAGGTGCTCAGTGTAGGCCCCCTTTAAATCAAGTTGAGGAAAAATATACAGCTGAAAACTGAATTCAGATGTGTGCAATTTGCTTTGTCTAATGGTGCAAGCTAATGTAAGTCTGTAGCAGAGGAGTAATAACTTCTTGAGTACCATGGCAGTGAGACAATTATCATGTGTGGATTTAGCATTATTGATGTGAGCAAGCTTCATTGGCTATAAACCAGTTCAATTTATTTGCCTAATACTTAAATTACAGTAAAAAAGAGTCAATGTCTGCAAAAACAAAAATGCTCAAACTGATGTATGGTGTTACTCACAGCGTTACCAGGTTCTCCCCTATCTCCTCGTGGTCCCTTAGTACCTGGGCTGCCCTGGAAAAGCAAGGAGCCAGAAACACAGAGTGTTACAACAGGAGCAGATTCCAAAAGCCCTAAAACCCCAAGCCCTTTGAAATCCTCACTGGGGCTTAGTGAGGTTACCAAGCACACATATTCCAGACTTCTCCTAAAGACTTCCTTACTGTTGTCTTTCCGACAGGCATTTATCTTTTGACACTTCTCCCTAAGCCCACATTTCATTGCATGCCACTGGTCTCATCCTCAACTACTCTTTCCAAAGGAAAAGAAAATACCACTCCTGATGCGAGGGACTTCCTCAGTATATAGTTCAAACTGTCAAGTTGCTCATTGTAGCTGCACATTCATTAAACACTAGCAGAGAGAAGCGTGGCTTCATCATTATCATCAAACTATGTATGACTTCATTTTATCAGCTGAAAACAGACATAGGACAGAGGACAAGAAGGGATGATGGTGTCTTTACCGAAGGTCCAGGAGGCCCCTGAGGGCCAATGCTGTCCTGTGTGCATGTGCAAGAGTGGGGAAGGGATGGACACTTGGCCTCATCTCTCTGAAAAGGAAGGCAGAAGATAGATAGAAATCAGAAATAAACTCACACATACACTTTTCACAGTATTCTTAAATTCCATTTCACACCCACCAACTAATAATTGAGGACATGGTTTGGAAATCTACAGACTACAGGGGGTAAAAATTAAAATCCTTGATGTAATTTTTTGAGCATCCTGGCAAACTGTGGTTTTGACTTTGCTTGGAGTAGACAGTTTAGAAACACTAGCAAAGCAAAGGTCATGAACAAATGGTGAAGGAACAGTGACTCATGCAGAAATGTGACTTGAATCAGCAAAGTCAGTGTGGGACCAGATGCTCAGTGACAGCTGCAGACTTTTGTCCTCATTTTTAGAAATGAGTCTTTGACATAATGAGTTATATAACACTGCAATCATTGACGTGATGTATTCATATCTGATGCAAATTATAGATGAATTACTCATAATTAGATAAATGTGCGGACATCCGGTATCCACGATCAGAAGGAGCACTTGTTTTCATGTAATTGGGAGATCATACTGGCAACAGTCCGATTAGCACAATTGCACAGGATACAAAGTTCTATTCAGTTAGGCTTAGGCACTTTCATTTTAAACTGCAATCAAGTTATCAGCCTAATGACCGCAACTACAAATGCAATGCATGTACATCAAAAGAAGTGAAAATAAAGATACCAATATATTCCTGTAGTACTATAATGGCCTTTTTTGAATTGACTTTGTTTTTAAACAATTCTAAAAATGACACTTGTTCTTACTGTGGAAGGAAGGTCGCAGCATCTGTCTCGGCTGATCCAGCTCAAGCTGCAAATAATATCGAACATCTGGAGCTGGAACTATACAACAGAAGAAGGGAAAAAGATCGAGGGGTGTTACAAATGGCTCCCATTTGTGATGGAAATGCACACTGTTGAAAACAGACAACAATGAGTCCCTCAGAGAAATAGAAAGATGCAGGCTTTCATCTGTCCAGCAGTCACTGGGAGCAGTTAAATCTTAATTGTGCATCTACGCACAAGAGTTTTTGGATACTGATTCTTTGGAAAGTTGTGAGACGCTCTTCCAAGCGTGTTTTTTCAAGCCTTCGCGTTTCTTGACGCGAAGGCTCTCTTTTTCACTTACTGTCGCAGACTGCCTCTTTCCTCCTCCAGACTTGACCATCTTGCCAAGCACTTCATAGCCATCCAGTGTGATGTTGTTGGCCTCCTTAATGGGCTTCTCTGCCACCTCTTGGCAATCCACGTTCAGCTTGACTTTCTCCGGAGAGATGGTGATGTGGAGCTGCAGGAGGGAGAGGATGGAGAGAGGGCACACAATTAACAAAACATTCTTGTCTTCTGAATACTTCACAGCTGCCAACTTTGTTGCAACACAATTACTTGGCAAAGAGTACTGAGAACAGTGGAGCTTTTGAAAAGCTTGGTTTGGCATTCATTTCTATTTGGAAGTGGCATGATTGCCCTTTAAAAGAGAAGGGAAGTTCTTTAAGAAAGTGCAACCATAAGGCTAGGAACAACCTCACTGAACCTTTTAAAACCATCTTGTCTGAAGCTTGTAAAGATGCTGATACTGTATTCCACATAATTGCACATTTTGGGGAATTGTTTAGTCTTTGCAGAAGATGTTAATTATACATTCTGATATTACCTCAGAGTGGTTACTGATTTGGCATGGGACTGCTGTTTGATGCCTCTACAGATGAATGGACCATAAAAAAATATATATATACAAAGGTTGGCATTCCCATGCATCTTTAAAGCTGTACTTGATGATTGTATAACAACACTGAATGACAAAGTGCCAGATTTTGAAGTTTCCTGTCCAGAGAACCCTGCTCCACATCTTGAAACAATATCATTTGTGGTGTGCCATCAAAAGTCCTACACTTTCCATACTTTCCCCTCAAAGTTGCAAATTTTCCCCTGCTCAACAGTCAGACAAGCTTTCTTTATGTCAGAAAAAGCAAGCTACCATTTCTTTCTACAAAGCCATACCAACCACAGAGACCAGGCCACAGTTCTTGGCAACCAATCACAAAATTACAGTTGACTTCCTTGGCAACAGAACAAACTATCTGGTGGACCACAAAGAGAGAGGGGTGTCGTTTATCCCAGGACCCTGGCATGGATATAATATACCATGATACTCCTGAGGACTTATCAAAACAGCTTTGGATGATATACTGGGATGGCAAATAATGAGCATGTATATATTACCTCACTGACCAATAAGTAAACACAATAAAAAACAGTCTAGTCTAGTCACTGGAAAATAACGCCTCAGAAAAACTCTAGCTTTCTAGTGACCACTGCTCCCTCAGTTGATGGTATTTGCTGTGAAGTGATCTGGCCGTACTGCAGGGAAGTGTTGACAGATTAATAATTTTCATTCATCAGTTGTTAACACAGGTTTTACTGACTACGTATGGTCAGATTTCAGGCCGACACTGTCCCCGCTCTAATACTTTTTACATTTTTCCATGATCTCTATCAGATTAGGTTTTATTGTTCTTGGCTCAGTCTTGACTGCTCTTCCTTTGTTTTCATAATCCTGACATGGATTTCATGCATGTGCTAATAAGAAGGTGTGAGTTTTCTCTGTAAAAATGCATTCAAGATTAAGTTTGCTTTCATTGAAAGTAAACGGAAACACATAATCAGAATAGATCTTTATTAAACTGGAGTTTGAGTGCAGTTGTTTGACGGATCATGAAATTCCCAATTGGCCTGATCTTTTTCATTGTATCGTTGTAGATGGGAAGCTCCCATGTCTGATCTGGCTCATGTGAACAGACAAGGCACTGTGGATTTCTTTGGCAAGAGAAGTTAATATATAATTTCCTGTATTTCTGGTGTGGTAAGTCTACTTCAGGAAGGTCACAGAAATACAATGTCTTCATGTCTAAAAGAGGTTGTCACAAATGAAGAGTAGAATGAGTGTAGTCAGAGGAAAATTTGGCAAAAACCTCCCTCTCTGTCTTAATTAGTGTATACGTATATTGGCACAAGCTTCCCAACAGGTCCCTGAAGGGAAAGTTTGAAGGACTGAGTTCAAGACTTCTCAGCATGGAGGCAAAATACAGTTTGCACGCTCATACTTCAACCAATGTAACTCTGAACACATGACTAGTCACTACGACTCATGGAAAATGTCTTCTTCACTTCGGTTAACGGGAAAGTTCCCTCAGCGGACTCCCACCCTTTAAGTGTGGGAGGGGATTCCCCAGTGGGCTAGTGAGTGGCTAGCATCTGCTTAAGTTATCACTGAGAGCTTTCCCACATGTTCAACTAGCGGTAGACCACGACCTCTCCAGCCTGGGTTACTCTTTATTAACTAGCCTGAGGAGAAAAGCCAAATCTGCAAGCACTCTCTGACCCAGCACTGTGGCACATAAAGTGCATCTAACACTTTACAAAAACAGCAACTGTAGCTCAAATGGTTTGGTGGATGTAGATTTATGATGCCTTTGACACAAATTCTCAATGAAATGAACTACTAGAAAGAATCACACAAATTTAGAATGGAGGTTTGTGTCAGAATTCTGTGTCACCAAAAAAAGCCATGACTTAAGGTAGCAGATATGCAGTATCTAACACTAGTACTGCATTATGTATTAAAATGGTTGGCAAACATAGCTGAAAAAAATAGTAGATTAAAAGATTAACAACAACTTTGATAGTGAATTGATTTTACAACTGTTCCACTGGTTCCAGCTTCTCAAATGAGAATATTCTTTGGTTTTCTTTGTCTTCTACATATAATAATATACTACGTATGTATGCATTTCTGACTTTCTGACATCTGAAGATGTCACCATGGGTTTTAGTTACATGTGATGGCCATTTCTATTCGCTGACATTCTGTATATTAAGTAATTAATAAAAGAAATGCTTTAAACTTCTAATTTGTTAATCTAGAACTTAAAGGACATATAATTTTATTGGGTTTTGTTTTGTTTATCTGGACAACAAGCCTGACTGCCATTTGTGACAACCCCAAAGGTCACTTTCAGCACACACATACACACACTGAGGTCACTCTGTAATAGCCACGGACAAAGTGTTGGGAAACCACTGACAACATGTAAGCACACACCACCACAGCAGTCGGCAGTGGCACTTACTCAGCAGACCAGTAAATAAGCAGCTAGGTAGACCGCTGCAGACTCTCTAGCTCATGGAACAACAACTACTGCACCACAAACTAGCCACCCAATGTACAGTCAGACTACAGTCTCCATCATGGCCACAGACACAGAGAACACACACATACACACAAATCAGGCCGCTGTCCAACTAGACCAGCAGTGATGTCATCTACATCCAGTCCTGACCCAACATTTTCCAGGGTCCTATTCATTCATGATGTTACCCTACAATTAGTTGCTTAGATGTTAAATGGTCAAACTCAAAAGCCATTTGTAAAACGCTCTGATCTGGGGGCCAATATATCGTTCTCATCAGTTCCACAGTTCAAAAACTGTACTAATGAAAACTGGAAAACTGTACTATCAGGAAGTGGGCGGACTTTGATGTCAGATAAGACCCCGGTACATTAAAAAGGGTCATTCATTTTGATAACCTTAGAATTAGGGGGAAGGAAAGCTGTGTACTAAAATGAGGGGCACGCTGTCCTTGGGAACAAACTCAAATGCAATTGGACGTGACTTTGAGTACATTGGAACCAGTCGTTTGTCCTCCAGTGAAGAATCGCACTTCTCATCTTAAGTCATTCCAGGTTGGTATGAAAACATACTGACCCTCATTGTTCTAGTCTCTACACCCTACTGTTGTGGAACATAACAGAGAATGTTTTATATTCGCTGCTGCTTTGAGTTGGACTTAAAGGCATTTGATGTCTCTTTTTACCTCCCTTGCTGCGGCCCCACGAGACTCCATACTATACAACTGCTGTTGATCACAGTTGCTTGCTTGGCATGTGGGCCTAATGTAGTGGTTAAACCACTTAAGAGAAATAAAGAGTTTGCAAAACAATAACACCACTATGGGTGGTTATTTCAAGTTAGATGAAACTTTTTGACTGTTTGAAGAATTGATGTTAATGAATCTTTTAATCTTTTAAGTGCACTCATAAGGGAGTTCAAGCTTAGTTTCTTGCATGAGCTCATGATGCCATCAATCAGTGTTAGAGTCAGGCAAAGGGATCACTGAGACAGTTGGACACAACCACCAATATTGTGTATTATTGTATTCTTCTTCCACAACTACTGAGTTGTCTTAATCCATATTTACAGTCTTACAGCCTCTATTATCAGAGGTTGAGCAAAACATTTTAAGGGGCACCGATTTTACACACAATTTTGAGTTTACACATGATGGGGAGTACTACTCAGCTGTAAAAACAGTTGTATAATGCCTTCTGTGGCTCAAGGTGAGCTTTGTCAAGTCTAAGAATGTAACCCTGATGATGTCATGGCGTGGAATTTGAAAAACACAGGTGTTTACCAGACAAGGGAAGTCTAAGAAAATATTATGATATCCATTACATAGATCCATTATGGGAAATGCAGGATCCAGTACTTTTGGAGATTGACCTACATTAGGGACGAAGAGTCACAATATCTGGTCTCAGTTGCTTCTCCCAACTTTCTGTAAATGAAATATTAAATCGCCAGAGAACTCAGAAATTTTATAAAGTGAGCTTATTAGTGAAAAAGATGCAGACTTTAGGATTTATTCTAGTCGTGCCATTTTTTGAACCCAACTCAAGCCATATCAAATACAAAAATCTATCCAGTCCCCTGACTGGTATGAAGTCAGCAGCAGACTGGTTTGGAATTCACTTAACAACTACCAGGATAGGCTCCAGATACATTTTTTACAACCTCCATGACTCATTTATCAAATCAACTGCCCATGGACGAGAAAAAACAAAACTTAATGTCAAATCATAAAAAAGGCCCAAAGGCCACTTTGACTGCAGACCAGCAGTCTGATGGATAGCTGGTATCATGATACAGCTACATAACATTGGCTGGTTAGGCAATTCAGCCAACTTAAGTGAAGTGTAAAAGTCACAAAGAGACATATGAAAGGATTTAAAAACAATATATATGACAGGAAGTTAAAAGAATGAAAATATTTTGTATGTAAAATTATCTGAAATGGAGATTATCAAAAGAAAGGTGACCACAAAAGATTCTCAGTCTGTCCTATTAAAGCCAAACTTTAATAATATCATTATGTGGTGCACACAGTACTCCTCTCTTTAAGAATCATGCATTGTGTTTACCTTATGGAAGCTGCCATGGAAAACCCGCCTCACTTGCTCCTCATTAAATACGGCTCTCTGGATCTCTCCTCGGGTGTCCTTGTTGTAGAATGCGATTGTTTTGCTGGAAGCTGAAAAGAGAAGAGCCTTTGATGAATCCCTGACAGTGTGTTACGATGCGGTGGCACGCAAAGCACAGACAGGACTATAGAGAACACATGGTTGTAGGGAGAGGAGAAGGATAAAGAGGGAGGCTAGGAGGGATTAGGTCCATGCCCGTAATTATTTGCATGCATTCACCACGTGTGGAAGCGCACATTTGTAAAAGATACTTATTTAAAAATGAAGGCTTTCTATGAGAGACTAAAAAAAGTCAAAATCGGACTCTAATTCACAACAGTGGATTTATTTCAATATGCTTCCACTAACCCATCATGTCTGACAAAAATCTTAACTTTGACTGTCTGTAAATTAGGTAAGAGAGAGAAATAAAAGATCTTAAGTTGTTAATAAAGAGTGTACAGCTGTGTATATGTTGGGTGAGCTACAGCAGCTTCCCCCTGCTGAGGGCCAAAACAGGATGGGAGGCTTACGGTTGACAGTGATCCCGACCTCAGGGTTGTTGTTTTTGTCGGCAATCTGCCAGATATCAAAAGGTTCAGAGGGTGTGTCGGGCAGCAGGCGGAAGAGCAGGATGATGGTGTAGGATGGGGGAAGACCCTCTGGATGAATTTCCCTGTTAGTGTTAAAAACATACATTGTGATAGGTCAGACTTCTGCCCTCATCGCACTAGCAGTCACATATTAGAAAAGAACACCAAGACCATTAAATCTCTCTGCAATGATTTTGCTTCCAGTCTGTCACATAGACTGCAGAACCTGTAAACGATTGCCAGTTTTCCCTCTGGCCTTGCTAAATTGCCCACATATTGAAAGTATTTTCTGTCCCCTCTCCTTTGCTGCAGTTCGAAGTGTTTCCATTTGTGCATGGTAAGCCAATGGCTGCGCCCACGCACACAAAATATGCATCCTTATAAACATATTAACAAAGTATGCTGAAGAGGTTTGGATACTCCAGCAGTTCTGCAATTGCCTAACACCGCTTAAATGAGGCCCAATAAAGAGACAAAGCTCTTAACCCAGGGGTGATTTGTTTGCTCCCAGTATGACATAGGTGGGAGGAGGGCCTGGTCCAGGAATTTTACAATTCTACAACCAAGTTGTTGCTGCTAGCACCTCATATTCCACAAGCTGCAACAACAAATAGGGCTGTGGGCTTGTTGCCAAAGGGCACTGGGGAAACCCAGACTGCAGAGGCTATTGAACCTTATTATGAATAATGACTGTGGGCTGGGTAGGATTATAGTGCACAGGAGATAAGGTCAGTAGGCTGGGAACATGCACATAGTGAAACTCACACTCCCTCTGTTTGACACACCACAAATACTGTTTAGCCTCAGCTCTTACTTGGTGGGCTGGTTTAGGAAGGAATCCTTGTGCAGCCTGTAGGCAATGTAGCTGTTGAAGGAGCCCGGCTCCATGGACACACCGTTCAATCCAGCGAATGTCCGGTCTGTGATGTTAAAAGCCTCCAGCATCCTGAAGCCTGGAAGGGATAAAAACAGGAGCCATGTTGAGAGCATGGAAACAGAAATAGCAAAACTTTCTTATAGCATAATTGCATTTTAGTAATGACAACAGGCTTTGTGTAGAGATTAGTTAGGGATTTTGTATACTTACCAGGCGTTGTGAACCCATTGATGTAGATCAGAGGGCAAGCTGAAACAGGACAAACCGTTTTAGAGGGTTGGAAACACAGACTACGATTTAAAGAAAGTGATTCATATCTGTTTACACATTTCCTGCCAGTAGATGAGTTGAAATGTGTGGCAATGTGTGAGACTCCTCCACCTCTGCAGGTGCACTAATCACCCACAACAATAATTACTAAATGAAAGCCAAAAGAAATAATTTCCTCCTGGAATGCAGAAAAACTCAACTATAATAGTGTTTAATTATATACTAATGCCTTACTGGAAGTGGCCGTTTCACAGATGAAGGTGATCAAGTTGTCCTGGATCTTGTCAAAAGCGTCGTAGTCGTCTACCACAAACACATGTCTCTCACTTGGCTTGCTGCCGATAACTCTTAACTCTGTCATGTCCACATCGGCCACTCCAACCACAAACACACTGTAGCCTGTGGGGGCAAAACACACACCAAAAAAACAAAGACCTTTGTTAAGCTTCCAATAACCACTGGCAAATTCAACGCTGTAGGGATTGTTAAAAGAGTTTATTCAATTACCCACAAACTTTGGCTCTAATGAAGGAAGTCAGCATTTTGGAGCAAACTGCAAATTGGATCATTTAAAACAGCTCTTCTGCATGTGATTAATAACCAGCCACACGTACCGGAATGCTGCAGTTTTTCAGCACTCTTCTTCACGTCATCCTGGGAGCGACCGTCTGTGACCACCACCAGCACTTTCGGGACATTCCTCCTCATGCCGCTGTCTGAGGTGAAGACCTTCTCATAGACATGCTTTAGAGAAACACCTGGATGAAGGAGAGAGAATCAGATTTGAAGAATTCATCTTCTTTACAACAATTTGTTCACTAAGATGCCACTCTGACTTCGATCAGTGGTGTACCTGTTTTCGTGTTGCCTCCTCTGTAGCGCACAGTCTTCAAGGCTGATATCACGTTGCCCTTGTCATGGTAGGTGTTCAGCTTGAACTCAGTCTTGGCGTCATCACTGTACTGCACAAAGGAAACCTGTTCGAAGAAAAAATAACATAATATTTTATAGATTGCATATAGAAATAGCAAGACGTCTGTCAAAACATTGTATAAAGTCAGTTTGTCTTGATAGTAAAAATAAAAAAAACATTAAAGACAGCACCAGGCTTACTGCTGACCTGCATGCCACTAGGGCTGATGACGTCAAAGGCTCCAGTCATGCTTTGGACAAACTGGATGACCTTGTTGAAGCTCTCATCTCCAATACTCCAGGAACCATCAATGAGGAAAACCAGGTCGGCCTTGGCACCTTTGCACACTGTGGAGCAGGTACAATCATGTTAATGTAAACCCGGATCTCAGCTAAACCATAAGAATGATAAATTTAGTGCACAAATATCGAAGCTCTGCTCACCATCTAGTGCGGGGGGCACTGTCACTGGAGGTAGGGGAGGAGGCGTGGTTGGCATCTCTGTGGGTTTAACCACTGCGATACAAAACAGAAATACATGCACAGAATTGAAAGTGACTTACTACGCTGTAGCCGGTGAGGCCGTATTTGTGAAAAAAATTGGAAGTTCCAATAGCTTGTAGCAACGTGTGAGAGAACTGTCCCCTCACATTAGCATTAAACCTGCATAGAGGATGCTATCTTACATGTCTTCTCCTTTACGCTAACTCCAGGTCCCTCCAGGTTGGGGGTTTGGGCATACACTGTGGCGTTGTAGAGAGTGTCAGGGGTCAAACCATCAAAGCAGTAATTACTCTCTGAGCCTCTGACAGTAATCTCCTGAGCTCCACTCTTGGATGCTAGAGAAGGGAAAAATAACAATAAAAAAAGAAAAATCCAGATTAGACAGATTCAGGTCGCAGTAATCTAAAAAGTTCAAAGTCTATTAAACACAACCTTTAGAGTGTGTAATTGAAGAAAGCACTTACTGTCAAAAGGATTGACTTTAAGTCTGTAGGAGGTGGCTGCTCTGTGAGGGGCCCATCGGATGCAGAAGGAGTCATAGCCAATGTTGTAGGTGGTCAGGTCTGTCACATTCAGGTACACTAAAGGGAAGCAATATTCTTAGTACGTATTATTCTGTGGCTTTGAAGTCCAAAGTAGAATCATTCATTTAATTAAGTGCAGATAAACCTGTCAACCAAAAAAATCATATCATTAACTTACATGTAGTGCCTTGTCCAATCAGAGGTGCACTGAGGCCTGTGTTGTACTGTGCCAGCACCTTCAGGTCATAGGTGGTTCCGGGTTTCAGGTTATGCAGTTGGTAGGAGGTCACGTCTCCAACAAGCACCTCCAAGGACTCATCAGAGCCTGAAAGGAGATTTTGTAAATGTTACTTGATTAAGTATAAAATTAAAACACATATTTTCTCAGTAACTATTACCATTTTATCCCCATAACAACATACCCTCAGGCTGGTAGATAAGCTTGTATCCGTTAACCCTGGAGGGGGCAGGGTCCCAAGACACTCTGAAGCGGGTGTACCACTCATCAGAAACACGGAGGTTCCTAGGGCCGAGCATACCCACTGTGGGGAAACAAGACAGGACAGCACAGTCAACATAGGCTTTGGCTTACTGCAGTGAGATGGAATTCCAGTGTATTCAGTGATAGTGAACTGTCAGCAGGATAATTTCTCTATTATAGCTTATTATGGCTTTTGAATTATGAGTTAAAGATCTCAATGTGTGATCAAGAGGATGATACATTCAACCACATGAGTGCAATTTGAAACAAGAATTAAGCCGCCTCAAGGAGAGGAGTGGCATTACAGTAAAGTATGTAAAAGGTTTCTTTTGTTTGAGAGACATAATTAGGCGAGACATGGGCCAGCGCTGCAAGCATAAGATCTCCCTCACTGGAGAACAACCAGTTCATAATTTTCTGGCAAAGGCTCTTGGTGCTTTTGGACTTCAAGAAAGTCAAGAATTCTACTTATTCTTTTTGCTACAATGATTCAGGATCCTAATCAATGGATCGCTCTATTTAGATTTTCCGGTGTGGATTCCCCACTCTGGTGTGTGCACGTGTGTGTGCAGCAGTGCATAATATCTTCAATAAGTGTGTGTCCTTATGCTTAGTTTCATGTCCTTAAATGATCTCTGCAGTTAAAAAGCTACCCACAGGTTGTACAGATTTAATAGTTCATACCTGTGCGTCCATCTCCTTCCAGTTCTCCTCCTGGTCCATCACCATAGATGGCAGTCACTTTGATATTATAAGGAGTGTCTGGATCCAGGTTCTGCAGGATCACATTGTTCATGTTTCCTGGCACTGTAGTCTGCAAGACACAAGAAATATCACATATAGAAAAGGGTTAATAGAAAAAAAAGCATATTAGGGATAAATATGCATAAAAATCTTGGATCAATGAAATATAACTATGGTCATAAACTGAATAATAGACACTAAAAAGAGTGAAGAAAGACAATTTATTAAACCATAAGCAACAGTTCTAAAGTGAACAGTCATACATACATAGCTCCAGTGGAATTATATGGAATTATAAACATTCTTACATATTCCTCAATGGGGTCTCCTGTGGTCTGGGCATAGGTGATGCGGTATTGCATGACGGGGCCTTCGGCATGTTCCCAGCTCACAGAGAGAGTACTGGTGGTGGGGTCAAATACACGCATGTTCCTTGGGCCACTACGGGGCACTGAGTGAGGAAGAAAACAGTGTTTCTAAATCTGCACACAGCATGATACATGGGGTCCTTATATTGTTTTTCCTAATCAAGGATAAGTATTTAAACACACTGGCTGAGGTTCTTACATGTCTTTCCAGCATCACTGATTGCGGGTCCTTCCCCATCGCTATAAAGGGCAACTACCCCTACATTGTAATCAGTGTTCGGGAGCAGCTGCTGCAGCAGGGCCGTGGTGGTGGTTCCTGGTACCAAAACCTGCATAGAGACAGAGCATGTCAGGAATAGACATTTTTGAAGAGTTTCAGCACAACATGTGTAGACTTAAGTCCTAAACTGATCAAAGATAACAGCAAATGTTTTTTTTTTTTCTAAACATACCTAAGCAATTGACAGTAAGGGTGCACTGACATGACACAGATGCCCTACACAGCACATACACAAGCAAAGACCTTTCCCTGTCTTATGACAGCTGTTTGTGTTGTACACTCCCCCTAACACCTACATTTTCTGAACAGCCCCTCACTTTAAGCACTTAGTGAAAGGAAGAGTCAAAAGTCTTTGATGTTTGACAGCTGATTATATAGGGGCCACCTACCCCTCACTCTCTCTCACTGTTTGTGGGTTAGTTAGTAGGACAGGGTAAGGTCAGCGCTGCTTGAGGGCTCTGGCCTGGTGATAACCTCTGTGAGCGAGTGAGGAAGGGGGAGGAATGAACACTTGTGTAGGTGCTTTCAATGTAAATAGAGGAACTGTGTGATAAAGGCGGTTGTGTGGGAGAGCAAGCAGCAAATGGGTGGGCGAATGTGCTTACTGTCTCTTCATGTCACACATGAATGCAACAACAATGCCCGGTTGTCTACTTTAGGCATGTTTCGATTGCATCACTCCCAATCTGCTCCCATCTTTCCTGGTCAAAAATGTACTGAGGTGCTTAAGAGTCTCAGTAAAAATAATATCTCAGGCGACACTGGTAAAGCTGGTAATTTGTGCTAGAAATCTCCAGTTGGTGTTAAATTTGATTGCGTGGCTGAAAGAAGCCACATTGCCGCTGACGCACATCATTGGATCTGGCCACGGAAAAGGCCTGAGCCTGCCATGAATGTGCTAACAAATAGGGATGAAAGCTGGGTGCACTTCTATATCAATAGACTGAATATGTCTCACTCAAAGACCATGTTACTAGAGACCCAGTGAAAAATACATTCTTAATGGTGCAATCTTTCGGGCAGATCCTGAAGAGAGCTAATGGTACACTTCAAAAGGTGCTTGTGGATTCTTCATGTAACCCAGAAACCCTTTATATGTGAAGATGTGGGCACACTGGTGCCAGATGCCACATACTGTGTAAAGCACGGATGTTGCAATTGAAGAATTTCTGCTTTACACGACTGTGGTTAAAATCTTAGCAGTTTGTAGAAGAAAAGAACTCAGCTGGAAGTAACTGCACACATGCATGCATACAAAGACACTCACGTGAACCATTTGGTGAACAGACTTATATTTTCTTTAAAAAAAGTTAAGGATGAGGCTGTTTCATTCCGGATGACATATGGTATACTGTAAATGTTGGTCAGAGAATTTTTATTGGTTGCTGCTTAGGCAACATGTGCTCACACCTCCACCCGGGCGTGCCCTAACCCTCAGTGTTTGTGTATAATGTATGATTTAAGGGCATTAGCCATAAGATAGTTACTGATGGGCCATGATAAAACAGTAGTTATGGGTGACGTAACAACAAATACAAAGAAATTTTCTTTTTTTTAATGCCTATGTGCTATACTACACTGGAATGGAATGGAAACTCACCGACTCAGAGGGCCTGGTGCCAGTCACAGGAGAATAGACCACCCGGTACTGCTCGACTGGGCCTGTGGCAGCCTCCCAGCGAACGTTCAGAGTGTTGGTAGTAGGGTTGAAAACCTGGATATTCCTGACGGGGCTGCGCTCCACTGTCGAGCCAGGAATGTTGGGTGGTAAGATGGTGGTTAAAGGTAGAGACAGAGATAAAGAAGTAAAAGGTTAGGGTGAGGGTCAGGGGGAGGTAAAGCAAAAAAAGAGCGATAAAGAGGAACGAGTGATGGCAGGGTGAGGTTAAAGGCCAGAAACTCAAGTGGTTTGCACAGATTTGGAAGATAGATGAAGAGATATGGCAGAGGGGACAAGGAGAGAGATTGTTTAGGTCAGGTACTTATAAGTGGGGAATGGACAGAAGTCAGTAGATGAAAGGCTACCAGTTACACAAGAACAACCCCCACAATATTAATACATGAATAGGTAGTAGGAAGGTAGGACATTCCTATTCGTATTTGTGTTTTACCTTGTGTAGTTTCATGGGGGGTTATTTTTATAAGTGTTTAAATGACACTTGAGTGAATCTCCTAACTAGTGTTACTGTCATTCTTCCTTTGTCTCATTTAACATGACATGGTCCAGACTAGTATGGTCCAGTGACTACATGAGAACATTTCAATAAAATGGGAACAATGCTGCCCAGCAACCAACAGAGACGGGTTTAAGACATTATTTAACAATACTGCTATCAACAGGACACTTCCTGTCAGTGCCCTAAAGGTTAATGAAAAGGATATAAAAGACGTAGGCGCAGCCCTGTGTGAAGCTTGCCTTCTAAAAAGCCAAAGCAGATGTTTAGAGGCTTTGTGCCACTCCCCATTATAAGCCCATAAATGCAGGGGGAAAAACACAGTGGGAAAAAAAATGGCGAGTGAGCTTCCGTACTTTAAAGTTTCACAGACTGAAGCCTGCTGCCTAGAAAGCTTCTTTGAATTTTAAGGCACAATTAACAGTCAGTGACGAGTAAAGTTATCTGAAATAGTGAGAGATTCCCTATGTTGCATAAAAGGGGGGGTACTATAGCTTGAAAGATGACAATATAGTGGCCACAAAGTTACAAAGCTAGCTGTAAAATGTTCTGTAGCAGTATGATCTGATATACTGTACATACTGTATAAGAGTTTGGTTAACATGTCTAAGAAAAAGCCACAGAACATGAAGGAACATTGCTACAGAAGGGAAAATGGGGGTAACAGTAGCAGGCATGGAGCATGACCTTAGCCAAGTGAGTTGAGAGCCATAAAACATATAATGCTCTCTATTCATTTCTAACCCCACTTCTGTTTCTTTTTCCCAAAGGAGAGCCAATTACTCAACATAACCCCTCCCCCATCCCCCAGCTCCACCATTATCCTGACCACTACTCTTCATTCCAACCTATAAATGGACAATATTACGGTAAAGAGAGAGGAGACACCATTATAATGCTGCCAGCCCAGAGGAATTCCTTCCTGCGCAATCACCCCGCAAAATGCTGACTCATTCCCAGCAGAGATTGGTGGTTTGAAACTGTGGGAGACACTGGAAAATCTCGTCGATGGAGCTCAAACTAAGCTGACTGAGCCTGATTCTGTCATTTTATGTTATGTTTTATGTTACATTTTTACATGCGAGGTGTGAATTAAGTGCAGATAATTCACTTCTTGAGAAACAAATGGCGTGTGATTGGTAATGCTTGGCTTACAGGTCTTCAAAGAATTTGGATGATGAAACAAATCAGTTTTAACTGGCTGCTTTATTGAAGGTTTCTGACATACAGTAACAGCAAGCCAGCAACTGAGGCCAGTAAGTTCATTCTGGACGGACATGAATGGATTCCTGACTTAGGGAAAAAAATCCCACAACCGTCATGCAGTATGTCATTCTCAGAGGTCGTCTTCTCAGTCTGCATGGGCTATATTATTCTAAACGCTGAAAGCTGTCTTCCATGAAAGTCACTTCTCCTCCTAAACATCCCCACTTTAACTTGTGATGCACCAGTGATTATATGCATGCAGTGCTTACATGTTTTGCCATTCTCAGACATGCGTTGACCCTCTCCAGGGGGGTAGACAGGAACCACAGTTACAGTGTAGACAGTATCAGACTGCAGGTTCATCAGAACAGTGTTGTAGGTGCTGCCTGATACCTGGACCTGGAGAGAAGTATAACAAGAAATACATCACGTTGTGCTCTGGCCACAGGTATAGCCTAATGGGGATTATAAAGAAAAGAACATTTCATTCAGCATGCTCTAATACTAAGAACTATTTCCCAGCTTACCATCTTTTCCTCTCCTCCAGCTGCAGGAACATAGAAGATCCTATAATGACGCACGTTGCCCTCAGCAGCCTCCCACAGGACATTCAGGGTGCTGGTAGTGGGGTCAGTGACCTGCAGGTTCCTAACACCACCCAAAGGCTCTGGAGTAAGAAAAGGAGAGTAAATCCTTTACATACAGTATACCATAATAGCAACATTTTTATTGGACGTTCATACTCCAGCAATGTATATAATCTCTAATGTTCTTGAGAACATTTACATGAGACATACAGCACCACATTAAAATCAATTGTATACATTCATTTTAGCTGTCACTGTAATCATCAGTCATTTTGGAGCACCCACAGTTCAGGACTTACTGGTCTTTCCAAGGCCGTTCAGCTCCTGGCTGAGTCCTTTGGCATAGACTGCCACCACGGTGATGGAGTATTCAGTGTCAGGGGTCAGTTTGGGAAGCAGGACAGTAGTTTTCTTCCCTCCAACCTGAGTCTAGTCGGGGAAGAATAAATGTTAGCTTCCTTGGCTACTATCTTGTTGACAAAATATATCCACTCAAACAAATGGCTGTTCACAGTGAAAGTCAACTAGGCTATTCATTCTCTTAGAAAGTATTTTCTACAAAATACATTTGTCTTGCTAAAGCTTTCAACAATCTTTAGCAACTCTAGTAGACATTGAGGGAAAATATATTTGATCTGTTTCGAGGATGGGATAAAGAGTTTAACAACTCTCCATGGGTGCCTTAAATTGATAACCTGGTGGAAAGAATTCTATCTGAAAATTACTAGACTGTCAACATTTCAGAGGAGGAATGTTTTGAGTGTTTTTGGACATGGTTAGTACACAGCACACTGGCCAAGGTAAATCTTCACACTGATGGCTGAAACAGTCGGATGTCTTGTCATATCACTCGTGACTGGTGATGAATTTACTACATTACTTTTGGTTGAAGCTATAAGGAGTGGAGACATACAGTAATTCTAAGCGAGCTGGGAGAGTGTGTTTGCATGTGGTTTTGTGTAGGATAATGTATGCACCTGTGCCTTTACGTCAGCTTTAATCCTCTGTGGATTTCTTTAATCGCTGCACAGCTCTGTCTCTAAACCACCAGTTTATCATTCTGCAGTAGTTTTCTTGTACACAAGTGCAAAATATGTGTCAGACATTTCCGAAAACAGACATGTTGTCCCAGACTAAATAATGCTAAACTCTGTGGGCTAGCTGTACGTGTTGAAATCCTGACAGGGAACCAAGATGTCTTTGCTGACACTAGCATGTCAGCTTCCAGTTTTCCACCAACCTTTCAGTGTGATATCACCCAGGCAATCAGCAAACTAAATTTCCCGAGGTACTAAAGAGGAAAACATTCTATCTGTGTGTTAAAAGGGAAACTAATGGTCAACCAGTGACCTAGGTCACCAGCTGAAGCTGAATTTGGTACAAAACTTCTGACAGGGCAAATTATAGGGAGAGAAAATTACCTTAAACTCGAACTGCCCTCTCCAGTATGACAAATATTGGATGCCGTCTGGACCTTATTAGGTGAAAACAGTGAACTAATTGCTAGGTTTGTGAGCACGGAGGCTTTGATCCACTGTATAATATAAGACGTCAATGGCACAGCACTCTCTCATTACATACATACACTGATCTGACAGGGTCAAGTGCATTTCTCATGTGAACACATAACTTGCAGATGGCCAAATAGTACACACTGCATGTGAACCATCAAAGCACAGATAAGCAGATAAATGTTTAATCTCTTTAGTATCTGTTCAGTGTCTGCCCTTAGAGCTGTTAAATTATCAGCCCTAAAAATGTGACATGTGAACATTTAAATGTTATCTCTCTTAGGCAACTCCTCACAAGCAATAAATGCCAAGCAGCAAGTATGAAATATTTTCACCAAAGTCGTCTGGTTGATTTAACAGGTTTGTTTCAAACCTTATCAGTGTGGCTATCAGTCTGTATTCTTGTTTCTTAGTGTGTGAATAAGCACCCTTAAGCATGCTTAAGTCTTCCTTTTAAAGTCTTGCTTGTGGAAGCAATGAGAAATGTCTGACAGCAAATTGAAACCAAATATTAAACTGTCATCCAAAAAGACTTTTGCACATTCAGTAAGGCTGCCAAAAATGCATGACCAGCGGGAGACAGTCTGCAGTGTCAGGAAATACTGAGAAAAACTAGGAAGGGTTTTGTCCACATTAATGCTGCCATATCCAAACAACAGATTAAGAGATTTGATGTAAAATAAACTAAAATAATTCAATACCAGTGGCATTTCTTGGAGGCAAATCTGGTCTGGAGGAAGAAAGAAAATTCAGTGTTTAACTTATAACTTGTGTTTCTTCTTTTCCATTAAACTACCAGAGCATCTCTCCCTTTGAGAAATGCTTATTTTATTTGCCAACGTCACAAAGTAGTACGAACACATGGGGACCTGCGTGTATGGTGTGTTGGTCTGTTGTGTTACTTACAGTCTGGGACCTGCCTCCAGATGTGGGGACATAAGTGATCTTGTAGTTCTGGACGCGGCCTGGAGCTGGATTCCAACGGGCGTTCATACTGGTGATGGTTTCGTTGAACACAACCAAGTCAGTGGGAGGTCCGTTAGGTACTGGAAACGTGCGCACACACACATATCACAATTACAACCATGCCTATGTGGGTATCCATTATATGTAGTAAGAGCACTTTTTTGGATGGATTCCCATAACAATATATTTTAAAGACACAGTCCTTGATATCTTGGCCAGCTCATGTTAAGATACTCTTAGTTTTGAATGACTAATTTGTCATCAAAATATCAGTTATTTTATTTCTAGATAAGGCACGTTCTTTACTTTATGGTAAAATAAAGCAATTCTACCACAGATTTGTATCAAGGATTGCAGCTTTAAAGACGAAAAGACAAGGCTCCTCTGGGATTTTGTCTTTTCTGAAGCAGGGATGAACTCTCTTGAACAGCAATGGATTGATGAAAAGATGACAATGGATGGACTGATAAATGCATGGGTGAGTGCAATGGATAGAGGGATGGATGACAGGATGATGGATGGATGGATGGAATGGGCTTCAAAAACAAGGATTAAAATCCTGGTTTTGCAAGGCATGCATAGTTGAAATCCATCTTGGAGCCATGGGATGAATGGCATGGACAATGGAACAAACACATACCAGGACAGACAAACACATGATAAAACTGGCTGCGTTAGCTGCAGCACAGCTACCACTGGAGTGGTGGATGGGTTAAGGGCCTTGCTTGATGATGAAATGATTGTTGTCCAGTGAACAAAAGTGCTGGTGACTGGTTGAAGTAACATGCTTTCATCATTTAAAAGAAAAAAACATCCTCTTGTTTTACCGCAAATATACTTACCCCTGTTATCACCTCTCTTGGACACTACAGAGGCAAAAATAGAAAGGTATAATGGGCATACCCTTCGCTGAACATTTTGCATATTTCCAGAAGGTAAAATCAACGGTTAATCATTATTCTAGCCTTTGGTCAAGATCCAACAGGAATTCTGTCAACCAACTTAAGCAAAACAGTGTTAACTAAAGTTATTAAGTCATCATCACAGAGCTGCTGGGGTGTGCATCTTACATGTCCTCTCAGTGCCCAGCAGATCCTCGCTCTCTGATTCGTCTGGATAGATTGCAGTGACAGACACATCATAGGGCGTGTCTGTCTCCAAACCCTCCAGAACGTGGGTTGTCTCATCATTGTTCAGGATGGCCTGATGAGGAAAACACAAACACAGCATGTGGGAAGGTGCTTGACTAAACTTTAAGCCAATACAAACCAAAGACAAGATCCATTTTAGACTGATTATCATTGGATTGGTGGTGCAAAAGTCTGTTTTTTACATGTTCTTGCTGCCTCCACTGGAGGTCTTTTTCAAAGCGTCGCCAAAGCACTTTCTGTGGTACTCATCAAGAAATACCTGCATGAATTATGAAAAATGTAAACATCTTGGACAGCTGGTTTTCTCTTACGTATTGGAAGTTGGAATCTCCCTTTTTAGTCCAGCCAATGCGGTACAGAGCTACATCAGGGGCTCCATGGTCCCAGTGGGCTCTGAAGCTGGTCTCAGTGACTTCTGAGAATCGCAGGTTCTTTGGGGCAGGAACGACATCTGCAGAGTAGAGTAAAGGAAGTTCAGTGTAATCTCTACCTCAGTGAGAAACCGGCAAACAGGAGCCATTATCCACAATGTCATTATATTAAATGATGATTACCAGTGATTGCTTCTCCCAACATTGGCTGACCAGGTCCCTCATCATACATCGGAGTAACAGCCAGCCCATACTCAGTCTGTGAGGTCAGGTTGTCCAGTTCTTTGGTGGTCACACTTCCTCCCACTTCCAGCTGTAGAAAAACCAAACATGCTTGTTAAATATACTTACACGGAACAAATAACCAAAATATGTAGATTTGATGTTTGAAAGCAAAAAAGAACTTCAGGTGTTTTTCTCTTCAGCCAACTTTTGCCAAGTCTTGTGAAACTTTAATTCTGTTCACAGCACGAGGTTTCCAAGAACACTGGCGACAGCAGGAATGCACACCTAATAAGACTAGTAGGAAACTTGACCAGAAGGTATTAAACTGTGCTTGTTTCCAGAGGAAAATTGTAACAAACAAGACGCACAACAAACAGAAAGCAGCTAACTTTGACCACCTGGAATACCCAGAGGAAACATCACATTGGTTTTTATTGCTTTTGATTCCATTAAGTTTTATTAGCTCAATCTCAAGAAATGGAATTTAAGGGATTCATTTTCATTTAGATTGAACAGCTGCTGTATGTTCGTCTGATCTTTCATCTTTTAACTTGAGTTCTAAACACAGAGTCTGTCTCTCTGGACCACAAAACAATGCAAAAGGCATCACCTGGAGGGAATATGTCCTGCTTTCTGTGCAGTGAGCAGCATACTATCACTTATTGGGCCCTCTCACATAATCCTTAAGGTCAAACATGACATTCTGCTACTTTCTGGGCAGTAAGCTCTTCCTTCCCACGCATTACATTTATGACAATCACATCCTCAGCCCACTACTCACTTTCACATGTGTGTTTCCATCAGAGGAGCTTTAAGGATCACCTCCACCTGATTTACGGCTAAGGAAGTAGCAAAAGGAAGACCACAGAGTTTGCTGCTGTAGGACTCCCAAAAGGGGACATGCAACCATAAAGTATTCATCCAATCCCTAGCACAAGAACCACCCTTTAACCCCCGCAAAACCATGTTCTGATAGTTTCATAATCTTTTCATTGGACTCAAAAACATTCCCTAAAGTCCACCAAACCAGCTGCAGTCTCCATTATGTGGTCTCCGCCAATATATTGAGGGATCAGTCAAAAATATCTACATAAATTCATCACCATGAAACCAAATGGCTCAAACAGACAACAGGCAATGAGCGTGCGTGAGAAAAACATAAGAGTACAAGACTGGTAAAAACATAGGCAGCTAACATCTTCTTTACATGTTTTCTATGGTCTCAGTGATGCCAGGAAAGAAGAGATAAACAGGACTGGAACAACACTCACTTCTTTAGCTTCTCCATCCTCAGGCTTGTAGGTGATGAGGTACTTGCGAACAGGACCAGGAGCCGCATCCCAAATAAGCCTCATGGTGCTGTGGGTGACATCACGAACCCTCAGTTCACCCGCAGGTGGCAGGGGCACTGAACAAGGGCCAGAGGGTTAATGTTAGTTTCAGGGCGGGGTTTGGGTATAGGGTTATAGCATCAGTGAAGACAATGTTGAGTCCACAGTGGCCACCACAGACCTACTGCCAGACATCACCAATAAAGAATAAGCTATATCGGCTTTATTAAATATGCGAGATCAAGTCGGCTACGTACGGGTGACTCCCTGCTTGGTCAGTGGTTCACTAGCTGACTCTCCATGCAGGGCGAAGAGGGAGAGCGTGTAGGCCGTGTTGGGGAGTAACTTCACCAGCTGGACATCAGTCGTATCCCCTCCCACTCTGATCTGCAAGGGGAAGACCAAAGAAACAACATGAGGTCAGAGGGGGAAGCGGATGACAGGGACTCCTCAGTGACATAGATAGAGACATTTGGATAAGAACAATGGGAGAAATATTCTGGTTGAGGCACATCTGCCGATTCCGGTTTTGACCCACTGGGTTTGACACCTCATGAACAAATAATGATGTTCCCTTGGCAGAGTGAGCTCATGGTTCACCCACCCGTTTGTGACTAACAACGTCCCTCTGTATTTTCCCTTTTGCCTTGTCTGCTGAATGACGAGGCAAACACTGGTGGCTTTGTGAAATGTCATTTCGGTGTGTGACATCTGTAGTTTGTCAAGAACTGCTGACAGTAAGCCAGAGTGTTTGGTCACTTCTAGTGTTTAGTAAGGTGTTTTATGTGTGTTTGGTGCATATGAATGCATGCAAGCATGTATGATTGTGTCCACCCATAAACACATGTGCATGTGTTAACTTTTTTCCTCGTCCAGATCTGTCATATCCACAGCTGATTGGCTGTATTCCCTTTCTTTCAGTCACACAGTGTTCTCAGTGTTTTCCAAGAAAGTCTCTTACCTCCTGCTCAAGGGTGGGCTGAGTGGCATTGATGGTGCTGTAGAGCAGCATGTAGCCAGTAGCACCCTCTGCCTGTTCCCATCTCACCCGCATGGTGGTGGTCTGCTGATCATAAATGTCCATGCTTCTCACGGCACTCAGGGGCACTAGTTAACAAAAGAGAATGATGTTAAAGGTAGCAATTATTGGCACAGTGAAACAAACCTTATACTAATTGCCTGTACTTGTGAAAACACACACACATATATGTATATACTCATGTATAAATGTGACAATGTATAAACAGTACTTACATACTGGGAAATATCAAATTTAGCAAATATAAATCTATGCTTATACAGATTTTTTTCTAATGTTTCTTTGATTGTAGAAAGAGTTTCTCAGGCCTTTTTGTATGCCATTCGCACAGCGCAAACTATATATATAAACTGCTGTTTATATGTGCTTTTATAGATACTATATAACACTATTAAATCTCTGCTACTCTAGAAAAGCACCAATAAAACAGAAATTAACGACATCTTAAAAGAAACAAATAAAGAAGTCAAAATTGCGCTTGAACCTCAGTGTAATTACATAAATTGCTTTTGAATTTGCGCCTAATTAAGATTTACTATTGCTATCTTTTTGTAAGCCACATATAGTTTTAAATAAAGTTGAAGATATGTATATATTGTCTTTGAACGTTTAATTAATGGGGACCACGAAGGAATCACAGTCACTGCATTCAATTTGTGTTACGCAACTAAGCCCGAGAGCTTTCAGTGCTGGAGGCTGACTTGAAGAGAAGCTGCTGTTCATAAACGTAGAGGCTGGAGTGATCAAGAGCCTGTTGAAATTTAAACTGTTGCTCTTTGACAATCTGGGTTTCCTAAAGTGGGAAAGTCTCTGATTTACAGCATGCTTCTTTAGGCAAGTCCAACATAAAATGTTCACATCGCCGACCAAGGATCAAAGACCAGTCAGCACGATTATTAGATAGTTTAGGCAATTTACATTCCCACTGACAATTTTTACCATATATGGGTTTTTATAACCAGGTTTTTTTTAAATCAAATTATATGGGCCTAAAGCTAAGCCAAAAAGCCAGAAAAAAAGAAGACTCACGTGTGGTCTCAGTTCCTTTAAGAGGCTCGCTGCTCTCTTCTCCCACCACTGAGTAGACGTTGACCATGTACTCGGTCAGGGGGTTCAGGCCCTGGAGAACCACCGTGGTCTCAGTACCATCCACAAACACCTAAAACAGAGGGGATAGTTAGAAGAAGAGTCACCTGTAAGAGGGTTGATTTTTTGCAATGTCTTTCATTTGATGAGGTTTGAGCGTCTGTAGATAGTCTCATATGGTACAGTGTTAAGTATGGATGGCAGGGGGCGATTATCAATTTAGAAACATAATAATCAAAACCTCTATCTATTTCCTGGCTTTACTTGAGCACTTTGTAAGCTTTCCAATTAAAACCAGAAATTCCTCTGACAAATTTTTACTGGACTAACTCAGCATGTGCTTCAATTCCAGATTCATAAACAATAATAAAAGCTCATCCACTATGTTCACTATTAAACAAAACCATGAGAGCTGGACAAAAACAAACATCCTCCAACATGTAATTAGATTCAGACACCAAAAATGCATCTATTCCACACATTGCGGAGCCAGGACACTGCTGGCCAATAGGGCTATCACTCATGAAGCCAATATTTGCTTTCTAATCCTCTAAATTGAGAGCTGTGTGTTTTTGTTTCTTTGCCCTGTGTCAGATCATAATGTAATTACACGCCCAAACAATGAGAGGCCAACATAAACAGGAGGCTGGAAATAGAAGATTGGAGTTTCCCATTAGTCTCAGAAACAGTGGGTCAAGACATACTGAAGCAAACGTCCCCTCAGCACCCTCACGGGATGATGCGCTACACACAGTATACCTGCATGGGGCTTCCTGACAAAGTCATGTACTCCACACGGTACTTCTCCACCGGACCATCAGGGCCGGTCCAGGTAGCTCGGAAGGAGCGATGAGTCACCTCTGATGTCACCAGGTTAGTGGGAGCATCGGGTGCACCTCCTATTCAGGTGAAAGCACAAAAAGACAGAAACTGCATTATGGGCCATCACACTGAACTCGTAACTCATAAATCAATTCATAGAGTTGTATACAAAGGAGCAGGGGAGAAAGAAAACACATAAAAGTAAATTCCTATTTAGTAACAAGTCCTAACAAAACTTTGAACACACCACAGTACTTATTGAGACTCTAAAGCCACATCCTACCAAGGAGTTTCCCTACAGTATCAAATAGCAGCTCTTAAATTTGATTGAGGAGCAGGAGATTTCCTACTCCAGGGAGGCAGAAAGAATATTAGAGGAAGCAGAAAATAATAAATCTGTAATAATTTCCAAGAGCTTGGCTGGTTCTTTGCTTCTAGTGTTGTTTTCCATGGTGGGCCAGATGTATTTATACTGCTTGTCATTGTCTGTCCTTGTAATCTAGTGTACAGCCCCTTTACTTTGATCAGTCAGCTGTGAGCATACTTTGATGTAAACACATATATACCTGGTCCCTTGACACTGTTACAGAGGTTGTCAGTAAGGTTGTCAACAATGTCCAACAGGAAGGAGAAGTCAGCCACATTGTACATGTGAATGGTATCTGGATCACTGGCAATGGACCTCAACTCATTCTCATCAGCATTCTTCACACCTGAAGAGCAATGAGGAAGACAACATTAGCACTTTGATACATATGACAGTTTTACTTCATACAATGAGTTTGTGCAAGCAAACAGAACTGATCTTGGCTTACCAATGGCGTAAAGCTCAATGCCCTGATCACGCAAGCTCTGAGAGTTGACAATGACATCGTCCTGGGATTTGCCATCGGTGATCAACACACCGATCTTTCTAGAGTTGGGTCGCATTCCGACATTCTCTTTGAAATTGTTCTGGAGGAGGTAGTTCAACGCCAAACCTGTAATGAAGACACACAATATAAAATGTACTACTCCATATGCAGAAGTATAAGTGGCACCACTCGCACTAGCAAAACATTTAATAAATCAATAAACTGATAAAGTACCAGTCAGGGTGTTTCCGCCTTTGTAGGGCAAGTTAGCCACAGCTTCCAGCAGAGAGTCCCGGGTTCGATGAGCATCCAAGTGCCATTCAGTCTTTGGGTCTCCACTGTACTGAGCAAGACCTGAAAACACCAAAGAAACTTTGTTATACCAATGCAATGAGACCTTTTTAGATATATTAGTTTAAGTAAGTTTGGTAGACCTACCAATTTGGACCCTTTCAGGACCAATTTCAAAGACTCCCACCATACGGGCAATGAAGGCACGAATGGTCTTGAAGTTAAGACGTCCAATGCTCCAGGAGCCATCCACCAGCAGCACAATGTCAGCCTGTGCAGTGGTCTTACACATCACATCTGAGAGGGCAAAATTTCAGTGTTAATTGGACAAAATTGAATGTTTCAAATGAGATATCCAAAAGAGAAGTCTACATTCAACTGTTAGGTACGTGCTTGGTGAGTGCATATGATGTAAGAGGTGCTCAGAGAGGTGTGAGAGGTAAAGGTAAGATAGGTAGAAAAGTTCTATATAAGTTCTATCTATAAAATTTAAAAAACTTTTTTTGCATTGAATGAAACTAAATAACATTATAACATTCTCCAAGTTGCAAAACAAACAACATATTCACACACAAATAGTAAAACATTCCATATTTCTGTCTTAGAACTTTTATTTTCCAGGTGTTATAATTGTTATCTTCTTGTCTCGTGGCATGTCGAGGCAGTATTTCTCTCAGTTTTTTTTTTTTTTTGGATCCATCAGTTAGTCCCAGGGGCAAATCAGGAGAGTACACCCTTAATGGCATGTGGCATATCAAAGACCTCCACTGGAGAGATTATTGTGCCCTCCAGAGCAGCAAGGTAATATTCAGATCCTGTTTTCCAAACACCTGTATGATGAAAAGGGAAGCATCCGATCCTCGGCACCTAAAACAGGGCTGCAGATGTGCATTGAAAATAGGCAGATGTTGCACTAACTGCCACTGTCTGCAACTGAAAACAGGTTACATGTTTGATTTACAGATTTGTTTGGTCACACAAAACACCCATTACAGACAAGCAGCTGTCAATCTTCCACTGACAGCAAGGGAGAGAATAAAGAGTAAGCCTGGAGAGGTACAAGAGCATGTTAGATTCTCCAACAGGTAGGTCTGTTAGAGGTTTATCCACAAAAAAATAAAAAAATAAATATCTAATTAAATAAATATAATATAAATTATATCTAAGACTTAATAAGATAGCTGACTACCCATTGGCTAGGATGAAAATGCGGAAAATTATGTTTAAGTGGGTTTCAGTAAAAATCTATGTTCTGATGTGATTTAAAATAGTTCTGAGTAAATTAGGACAAGCAATGAAAGAGGCTGTCACTCAAGAATTTGCCATACCAACTTCTCCCTCAGGCTGGTTGAGAACTGAGAACTGTAATCAGTAGACAGTGCAGGGGAGACTGAGATTCTCTCGTCTATTTTATTTTGTTGAACTGGAAGCTGTCAATGAAATCTGCCTTATTATTAGGACGAGGGTCTGCAGCTGAGTGGTCAAGCTGACCTTTACAGCTCCTTCCAGCAAACACAACATTTTCCTCTTCTGACACTCACTGCCTCTGACTCACGAGGTAGTAAAAACATTTTATAACTGCAAACAGATTAAACGCGTATGGCTCAAATCTACACTGGCTGTACTTGGACTGGAAATAAAAAGCGGAAGCCCAAAGTGACACAATGAAGAAAGCGAGAAAAGGGCAGACAGATGGAATAGCCATTACATCTGTTATTTCGTGAGACAATTAGCTTTGAGGAAAGGCATTTAGAGAAACCCTTCAGCTTTTATGGGGCATGGGTTTAGAGTGTATTTTCCTAAGCAAAAACGTACTGTGATACGGTCTCCAATGTTTGACTGTTGCTGCCCAGAGACATAGCATACTGGAGACACTGCCGTAATGGTGATGACAGGCGTAGTAACAGAATGACTAAAACCGTTTCAGTTGTTCGTGTTGTAGTTAGTATTAGCATAACACATGTTTTCTCTGTTATTCCTTTGACGATAAAGTAAATTCCTATCATATATACGTGGGTTTTATAATAGAATATAAAACAATGTTACCTGATGCCTCGAAAGGAGGAGGCTCAGGCTCATCAGAGAGAGTGGTTTTCTCCTCTCCAGCCAATGGCATACTCTCTCCTCCATCAAAAATACCGAACACACTCACTGAGTATTTGGTTTCAGCTCTGTAAACCAAAAAACAAAGGATTTTCAGATATTTATTATATACTGGAGAATACTGTTCAAAGCTTATACGACAATAAGAACAAAAATTAGAAAGTAGACTGAAGACACACCTCAGCTCCTCTAGCACCACAGTGTTGTCATAAGGACCAACCAGAAGTTCTCCCAGGTCAATGTCTTCCCCTACAGGGTGGAAAGTGACTTTGTAGCCTTTAACGTCACCAGGAGCATGGTCCCAGGTTACACGGAAACTGGTCTTGGAAGGCTCTGAAGTCTGGAGGTTTCTAGGGCCTTTGTACGGTGACACTAGGGACAGAAGAGAGATGTGTTGATTGACTAAATGATACAGAACTGGCTAAGTGGTTGAGTTTGTAATGGATAATCAAACTTTTCTTCAACTTGGCAATTGAAAGAGCAAAATCTGTGGTGTGGTAAAACATAGACCAACATACGTGTTGTTCCTTCTCCCTGTCTTGCTTTGCCTTCTCCTGAACGGTAGACTGGCAGAACAGTGATGTCGTAGGTGGTGAGGGGAGTAAGGCGTCTCAGCACAGTGGAGGTGGTGCCACCGGGCACCTTGGCTGCCAGCTGGCGCCCTCCTGACTTGGGTTTGTAGGTAACGCGGTAGTTGAGTACATTTCCAGGTGCCGGTTGCCACGTCACCTTCATGGTCTTCTCCGTCTCCTCAGAGACAGCGATCACTCTGTTAGCGGCTGAGACTGCAAGGAAGGAAAAAAGAACAACGGTTAACAGAGGAGAAATGATGAATAGACGTCTGAGGGAAAATGTAGGTTTTGGGCTTTGTTCAGATGGGAATCTGTGCTAAATGTGTGCTTAACCGCCTATGTTTCCAATATACCTTTGGAAATATAAGCAGCATGGCTTTCCTGCTGGTAAGTAAACTAAACAGTAACACGCTTGGCTACCTCACAGTCTTTCATCCGGATATCTGCTCAGTTTCCACATGCGTGTGGATACAAACTTACCCAAATATTTCAGATTTTCAGAAGTATACATTAAACAGGCCCAAATTTACATGATTGATCATGTTTAGTTGGTGGGTTTGGGAACCAGGCTTAGATGTCTTGCGAATTTGAGCAAAGCCATAGTTCTCATTTTTCCATCGTGCGTACATAGAGTGTTTCTTATTTTCAGGGCAGGAAGGGCAAGTGTGAATTGTCAGAGACCTCAAAACGAGCTGAGGAAAATATTCAGAACACACTACTTCAGAGGGAGGACCTTTATTAACGGAAAAAGGCAGCGCATCCAAGTTTGCCGTGTGTGGCTCAGCCCAAAGAGGCCTGTGATTTGTGTAGAGCGCAAGCAAAGAGGGCAGCAGATAGTGGGAGCAAAGTGAAGGAAGGAATGAGCAAAGTGAAAATCTAGGTCTACAAAGCTGCCTCATGGTTTTGTTTGGTGTGTATGTATGCCACCTTTCTCGCTCGCCAGAATCAATAAACATTAATGATTGTTGGAAATAGTTTTTTCCTTTAGCACATTCCATTTCACTAACTGGTGGAGTTTCCGCTCAATGTGCTTTTCTCATTCAAGCATGAGCGCAGTCTAACAAGGGAGAGGCCAGTGTCTATCTGTCCTGCATCTCCCATGAAAACTGGGTGCAGGTGTGCTGGACATTACGTCACCCCTGTACCACAAATAATACACACGCACAGTCTTAAAGCTGTGCACGCGAAGACTCTATATTCTTGACAGCTCAGGTGAACGCCAACAGCAATGACATTATCTCTAAGTGCCACTGACTGATCTCTTTTTTTCTATATAACACCCAAAAATGCCGCTTACTGCTAAACTAAACTAAACTGTGTTTCCTGGATAATTTTCAAACCTGCGTCATTGCCCCCATATTTCTCAGTGATGATCTCCTAAATGATGTCTGTAACTTAACAACCACATGAAACTTTAAGGCTTAAGACGTGTTTATGACAAGAACGTCTAGGCTAGCGTTCTTGGCTTTAGAAATAATCTTCTTAACAGTTACACGTGAAAAAAACCTCTCCCTTTGTGGTCATAGATCTTTTATGGTCATAGAGTTACATCACATTTACCTTAGCTTTACACTTTTTAGGTAACCCCAAGACGGGACATTTAGAAACTCAAAACACAAGAGAGGAGGAAAGCCTCGGAAAAATACCAAGAAAAAGAAAGAAACAAAAAAAAAGACGGGAGCAGATGTAGAAAATGAAAAAGGCAGAGAAGTGAAGGATAGGGTAATAAGTGTTTGGCGTGGTGGAAGAGTTAAAGCAGCTAGAGTAACTTACCATCTGTGGTTTCCTCTCCCACCAATGGCTGCCCCTCTCCGTGGCCGTAGCCAGCAAACACAGAGACCTGATAACGTGTCTCAGGGGTGAGACCCTCCAGAACTGTTACTGTGGTGTCTCCTGGTATTGTCTTTTCCCCAGCCTCTTCAGTGAACAGAGATTTCCACGTGATCCGGTACTGACGAACGTTACCCGGGGCCGCGACCCAAGTGGCAACAAAACTGGTGTCAGTCACATCTCTTGTTGACAGGTCTCTGGGTGAACCAAGCTCTGTGAATAAATTAAAAGGAACAGCATTAGAAACGGAGCAAGAAGTATTAAATTAGTCTGTGCGTAATGGATATGGAAAGAGAAAATAAGTAGCAGACAGGTTTACTTTTGTTTTCCTAAAGAATTTTCTCAGGTTTTTCTTTGTTTTGATTTGCTCCAATGCATGATAATTGGACTAAGATGGTAGCATAAGTACTAAAGTACAAAAATGCTTTAGGGAGCGGCAGTGATGGCTTTGTCCAGGTGGTGTTGATTTCTAATGCAGATATATGGAGGTTTGAGGAAGTGAGCGAGACACAAAATGGACAAAATGAAGAACCCCAGCGATAAATCACTAAAAATCACTCATCTGTCTCTGCTTTAACCCCTCAGGATCTGTTTGAACGAGCCAAATTTCTCCCTTCATAATCAGTGACTGCTGGAAAAATCTCTGCAAAACTAATCACAAATCACATATTCTCAGCGCCTCTCCCGGCAGCACTTTAATTTTCCATCGAAACAGAGGAAACCCGATCTACAAAAGCGCGTTTGCTACAATCGCAGATGTTCCCTTTCTCTGCTTCACTCACTTTTCCTGAGAGACTATCATAAAAGGAGAAAGGCGCAGAAATACGGTGGAGGGAATTTTGTGGTGGTGTTTCGTGATGAGCAGCCAGCACATGCTTGGCTGAGAGAAATGCCCATGTCGAGATGGACTCTCAACACTCTGAATCTCAGGAGCTGAATCTACCGCAGGAGGATAGACTGCCACACAGCCTCCGGGATCCTGATCCTGGTTCAAGCCCCTAAGCCCCTACATGCCAGCAGCTAATGACAATATAATCACAGACAGAGAAGTGCAGCTGGGTGGTCTTTCTTAAACCTCATTCATCAAACCTCACCAAATGAGGTTTAATAAAAAAAATTAAATAAAAAAACAATTGCAAAGAAAGAGATGCATCGCAGACCTACCACAAATACAATGCATAATAAGTTTTTAATGTTAAGTGGCCATACAGCAGAAACGGCAGCCACTGTGTCTGTCACCCTATGAATCCTTCTCTTCATCCATCTATTAAAGCTGAATTGGAAAGTGATCTGAACAGAAATAACAGCAGCAGCCGTGCCTGCCAAGCAGCGCGATCTGCACCTTGAGAGCAGAGGCCAGATATGAAGACCAATGGCCACGACCACAAACTAATGAAGAGTTCCAGATTTCCGCACACCATGAAAACAATGTGGGCCACTTTTAAATACCCAGATCATTCCATCAAAAAGGGTTATCTCTGCCAACAGCAAAGGATGAACTTGACTGACTTTTCCGGCTGTGTGTGACCCAAGGGCGAAAGGATCACAAGATAATGAGTTCTGCAGACAGTGGCTTTTCATCAGTACTTGCAGACAAGCTAACGAGAAGGGGCCACTCCAAGAAGCAAAGCACACATACATGAAACACATGGTCCACAGACCTAGCAAAAGCTTCAGTTTGCATCTAATATATGCATTTTACAGTTCAGTCAATGTATTAATAGTAATAGTTTAATAATAATTTTATACATGGCAGCAAACAGTGTGTTTACACATAGCTAATGAATGAATTACAGTGGTAGAGACGTGTATACAGGCATACACATGCTAATGAAAATGTTCTGGATCTCCTTATCTTAGTTTCTTTCTCAACGCCCTAATTTGCATCCCACCCTTCATGGGTGCTCTCAAATTAAGACGTTGGACAAGACCAGATCACAAATTCACATTAAGCCTCACCCATTTCTCTAGAAAACCACATATGACACAACTGAAGATCATCTAAGAGTTTTTTTCTGCAAAGCATGTGCTGACACAACCTTCTCATCTGCAACCAATGATGTCTAAGGCCTAGACATATTAATGACTGTACAAAAAAAGCCAGTGCCTGTACAAAATGCACAGAAAAAAACACAAGCAGATCATGCTCTGGAAATTATCCTAATGATTTTATATGGATGTTCTATCTCTCTCTCTATTGTCACTACTGGATATCTTGATTCACAACTTTGGTTTTAGACAGTAGTTATTTGGAGCTAAGTATAAAAAAAGGTGGACAGACACTGTGTCAAAAGATGCAACTGAGCTCTGACTCACTCTGTCTTACTTTCTTTGTAAACTCTTCCAAAATCACTGCAAGAAATATGTCGTTTCTTCAAAGTGCCATCTCAGCACTGGCACCCTAGTTCAGACTTCCCTTACTTTATTGCTCTTGGTTCACTGAGGCATACATCTGAGCCACAAAGATGAAGCCTTCAGTGTCTATGTGCCAAGGTTGCCTGTCTCTGGCCTTTTACCTCAAAGGACCTTTAGAGTGGTGGAGAAAAACAGTCTGGCAAGAGCCTGGCACTGCCTAGACGTTCCCAAAGGCATCTGTTTAAGAGGAAATCAGACCAAGATGCTACAATTTCACCTGGTGCTGTGCTGCTCTACCAGTTGAAGAGATTAAAAAAGAATCCCTCTGGCACAAGGGAAAACATTTGCTGTGTCATGCACATAGATAATTATTTCAGAGATTGGTACAATGGCTGCTTCAGGGGCTGAACATTTGACCTCTCAGTTATGGGCTTTTTTATTTTTCTATCCAGTGGCCCACCCTGAAGCATTCTGGTTCACAATTTGAATTACCCTTTTTCCACGCTTCCTCGCCCTCTCTCTCTGCCTCTACTTGTCCTTTGCCCCACCCTCGAGGAAGACGAACAGACAGTTTTCCCTACAACCAGACAGACAGCTCACACAGCTTTCAATGTCCTCTTAGGTAACATCTTCCACATGGTGGATATAACTCCCTTTTCTTAAGTAAATAATTTTGCCATGTTTTTGTATAATATACACATTTGGATGTTCATCTAAGCATTCGCTATGACACCTTCTCCTTCTGAGTCATTTAAGGATATTGTAAGTCTCTCTCAAGGCTTCTGGATTGGCTACCATCCACTGTTATTCACAAGGGACGGCTTTGTGGAAGCCACTCTTTTCCAGTTCTCGCCTACATGGACTTCACAGAGAGCATCACTCAAAGTCAGTGGTACTCAAAACAATGAGATCAGTGTTGAAGCATGCTGATGTCATGACAGCTTAATAGAGCTGGCTAAACAAAGTGCTTTGTCATGGAGCTTTTTCCTGTGGGGGTTGGTGACGGCACAGATTTGACCCGTGGAAACTAACTCTTTAATTAAAACCAAGCCCTTTGGTCAATGTGGGAACATCATCAAAATGTAAACAAACATTGCATTATACCAGTTGTGAATTCAAAGTTGACTTTTTTTTTCATTTCTGTGGTACACTGAATGAAACATCCTTTCATTTACCCTAGCGCACAGGTCCATGTGGTCTGCAAGAAATGTCCTTGTTAAATACTGCCAGGAGAGTAAGGACGGGACATTAAGAAACAAGAACTCCACTCTTGCTATTATGATAAATAGAATAGAATACATTTGATGTGTCCGGAGGGCTTAACCTGCTTTCATAGAGGAGTCCGTTTCAGGTTGAGCTAACAATGGACACAAAGACAGCCACTGTTCTGTTTTCATCTTGGCACACAAAATGTTTAGCAGCAAAAATAACTGAAGCATGCCAAGCTTTACTTCTTCTCTATGCCCTTTTGTGGGCAGTTTTACCAAAACAACATTAAACAACAATCATTTATCCCCAAACAAGGAAAATTATCCTCATTCTAATGCACAGCCCACGCTACTCAAGACCACTCTATCAGTTGAGGGGCTAAGTCCCCACTGTAAAGAAATGCCCAGCCAGGTGAGCTCTTCTGATATCACACAGTTTACTGGTTTTGCAGCCATATGTGGAACTGACTAAAAAGAGGAGATATTTTCCTCTGTGGAATACAGTACCTTGATTGTTGTTTTGCCCCCCCC
>NW_023339873.1:16254334-16288761 GCF_004916995.1 Morone saxatilis
TTTTGCCCCCCCCCCCCCCCCGAGCTAGGATCTCCCCCCCTTCTCTTTCATAACAGATCACTTCCTTTCCTTTCCTGTGGTGTGATACTACAACAATCCCTCTTCTGACTCGACTCAACCGACTGTGTGACCTTAACCGAAGACCTGCCCCCTGTTGTGTCTTCTACACTGTCATAAATAGACAGAAAGGGAAAAGATGCTCAAACACAGAATGTACCATTGCCTTCAGTTACCCCATAGGTAAAGTGTGATGACAGTTGTCAGGTAAATTGAACTTGAAATGGTCACCAATCAGAAATTCCACATCTGACATTAATAATCAAATATTCCGCATATGTCCTATAAACCACTGTGAAACAATAAATTGTATGTCTAAGACAGGCCAAGATGTAAAGGTATTACTAGGCAGGCATATGGTTGTCAAAGTCTGTTCCAAGCCATTTCATAAGTTCTCTAGGTTTACAAGCATCCCCCACCCATTTCCATCTCACTGCCTTCATGGCCACCCTAACCTACAGACTATGCCAGAAGAATTACATCAAGGGCCACATTCCTGTATTTTCCCCTCTAACCACAGCCCATATACTCAACCAACCTTGCAAAGTAAAAGCTGACTTCCTTAATTTTCATGTAGCTGCCTGTGAAAAATTCCAGATGCCACATTCTTGAAGGCACTTGAAGGGAGACAACTGACCAAATTTCAGTAGTTTTATCATGCAGGATCTAATTAAAAGCAATAAACAAATGTGCATGCCTACTTCTGAATATTATCTCGAAAAGCAAATTAACATAATAATTCATTTGTCTAGTCAGCATTTTCACGTCTGTCACACACTGGCTATAGAAGTAACCATGCTTCAAAGGTTTCAAATAAGTAATGTGACATTCTCCCTTACCTTCTAAGGTGGTTCCTGTGCCCAGAAGAGGATCACCCAAACCAGAAGAGTATCGAGCACTAACAAAAAGCTCATATTCAGTGGCCGGTTGGAGGTTCTTCAGCATAGCCTGGGTATTATCCCCCTTGACAGATATCTCCTTCCTCTCACCGCCTTCAGCAGGTTTGAAGGCAATGCGGTACTGAAGGACATTTCCTGGAGCAGCCTGCCATGACAGTTTCATTGTAGATATGGTCTCATCAAACACCCGAAGGTCACGAGGAGAGCCACGGACTGGAAGCAAACAAGAATAGATCAGACGCTAATTCATACCCTCTGAACACTGACACCCAAGCTTCATATAGCTGTTTGCCACTTGCTGTAAAAAAAATACCTTCCTAAAAACACCTAGATTTCATGACTCACCTTCCTTGGTGGTGCCATCTACTTGCATCTCGTCTCCAATGCCTGTAGAATATTCAGCAGACACAGACACACGGTAGGTGGTAATGGGGAAAAGCTCCTGGAGAACTATGGTAGTCTCCGGTCCAATGGTTTGGGCCTCCATTACTTCACCAGCACCACTCAGTGGGACATAGGACAGGCGATACCTGATCACTGAACCTGTAGCAGATTGCCATGACACTCTGAAACTGTTCGTTGTCTCCTCTGTAACTCGTAGGTTTCGTACAGTCCCTTGCTCTGAAAAGAAAATAATATTTTAGATCTTAAATATTATCATTTTGCTGCCTATTACAGGGTTGGATCCAAGTAAGCCTCTCTTACCTTCTAGAGTGGTCTCTTCACCAACCAAAGGGAAACTGTCTCCTTTGTCATATTGAGCAAAGACGTTGACTTCATAGGCGGTGAGGGGGAATAGGTGGGGCAGAATGGCTGTGGTGGTATCTCCAGGCACTGCCAAGGAAATGTAGTCCCCAGTGATGTCTTCAGCCTTGCGGAAACGCACCAGGTAAGACATGACATTGACAGTAGGTGCTGTCCAGGTGGCACGGAAGCTTCTGGAGGTAATCTCTGAGAACTCCAAGTTAGTGGGTGGAAGCAGACCTGAAAATAAAAAATGACTTGTTATGAAAGTCTGTCATTAAGAGTGCACAGGCCCAAATCATATAAAAATTACAAATTGCATATACTACCACAATCATATTGTACTGTAAATCTGTGAGATTTATGGGGTTACTGTAGCTATGTTTTATTCCTTTACTCTCTGTCCATTGCCTTGGCCATAATTACCACCTTCAATTACGGGCAGCAATGAAAAGCAAAGCGTTGCTGTAACCTTGTTCAGCCAACAAGGTTAATAAAAACTTAAGTTGCCAAGCATAGAATGCTACACTCACAAAGTGGTTGGTATTTTGGGACTATAGGCTTCAGTATCAATAGGCATATTGTATGGTGTAATGTTATTCTACCATTCGGTGGAACAGTCCCAGCTCAGAGTCAGAATTATTCACCAAATCAAAATAGCACCGTTGTTCTATCAAACACTAAGTGATAAAAAATTATGTGATAGAGCTTATTCACTTGTGTGCTTATGTAGTATGTTTATTGGCAGGCTATGGTTGAGTAAGTAAATTTTGCCAGCACCTTGCCTTACAGAGATTTAAACAGCATTATACTGCTGTCTGTTGCTTTTTCTTAATTGCACTGGCTCTTTGCCATTACTTTTACTCCTACAAATCAGGCCAACTGACTATAGTACAGTGTCTAATGAGGACAGCTTGGGTCAACATGAAGGTACTAACACATGTAGCTAATGGCAGTCATCCAGGTCATAGTTGTTGGGTTTAAATATTCTATCCTCCTACTCACTCCTCTTTTTGATGTTGAGCAGCTCCTGTTCAATCCTCAGGCAGATGGACTGAGTCAGCTCCTTGGAAATCCTCTGGAAGGCATCAAAGTCCTCCACCTCAAAGACATGACTGTCGGCTGGAGGATTAGCAATGGCCTCCAGCTCTGACCTCACCGCATCCTTCACACCGACAGCAAAGATCTCCACATCAATATTCCTCAGATTGGTTGCCGCATCCTTAAATGAGTCTGATGACTTTCCATCTGTGATCAGGACCATGACACGGGGTACGTTCTGTCTCGCTCCACGGGCAGGGATAAAGATCTTCTCTCTGACATAGGTCATGGCCTTGCCAGTGTTAGTGGAGCCGCCACGGTAGGGGAAGGTGCGCACAGCTTTGACAACAGCACTAATATCATGGTGGGTGTTGAGGGCAAACTCAGTGTGTGGATCACGACTGTACTGGACCAAGCTAATCTGGACCTTGTTGGGTCCAATGTCAAAGGAATTGACCAGGACCTCCAAGAAGGCACGGACTTTGGCAAAGTTTTGTAATCCAATACTGTATGAGCCGTCAACCAGTAGGACCACATCAGCCTGCACATCCACTCCCAGAGAGCACTCTTGGAAAAGACAAGGCATAATGGGTTGATTAAAGGTCTTGTATGGCTTCCATATTGAAACAAAGTAACAAGTGAGGGACTAAATAAACTAAATACATCTACTGTAAGAATAGTCTAAAATGACACGTCATGCAAATAAATCATCTTACCTGTTGACACCTTGACAGGCTGGGTCTTTTCCATGGCCATGATGGGTTCACTGGGAGTCAGACCTTTGAGGGCATACAGGCTGATCTCATACTCAGTCTCAGGGGAAAGGTCACGGACATTGATGGATGTCTGGGTGGGCCCCATGTAGAGCTCTTGGCGTTTCATTCCAGCCAGCATGGGAATGAGGGTGACCTTGTAGCCTGTGATATCACCCGGGGAGGAATCCCATATCACCCTCATTGACTTAGATGCAATTTCCAAGACCTGCAGGTTAGAGGCTGGCTCCACCACTGAGGAAGAATTGCAGGAAATGTATTATTACACAGGCTTTCAAGATACTTCAGCATCAATCAGCAATGTTGGGCTGTGAGGTAACAATGAGAGCTCTTCCTTTTAGGACCATTCTGTGTCAAAACCATAGATCTCTATCTCTATAATGTAACTCACTTGATTAAGATCTTTTGACTTACTTTCCTCTCCGCTGACCAGAGAGCTGAGCTGCTCATCAACACCAGAGCACACCTCTGTGATGATCTTTTTCTGTACCTCTTGGATCATGTCAAAGTTGGGAACATTGTACACGTGTTTGCTGTGGGGTGTGGAGGCCATTTCCCTTAGCTCATCCTCATCTGCTCCTTTGATACCTAAGTGGGAAAAAGTGAAGTACAACAACATCAACTCATATGTTCTTAACTTGGTGGCTGCAAGACAGATGTGGTAGACTGTTTGTAGTTTCTGAGTATTGCCTATGTTAGAAAAAACAACAGTACTTCACTTTTACGAAGTCAAATATGGATATTGCAATCAGTGGAAAATCAAATGGTTTCCAAGAACAGGCCGACTTTCACATGGGAGAGCACTATTCAACAAAACACTGAATAATAAACCATACCTAGGACAAATATTTCCACTCCAATGTTCCTAAGCCTTTTAGCATGCTCCTCCACTGGGTCCTGGGATTTTCCATCAGTGATGATCATTGCTACCTTAGGAAAAGCTTTCCTGGATCCAGCTGCCTCCGTAAAGATGTTTTGCAGGAGGTAATCTATGGCATCACCTTAAGACAGAAATGTACGTGTTTTTCAATATTTGTCTGGCATTCTTGCATCAGAATTATTACATCATATATCATCACATTAAGCAACTTTAAGGTAATATTCAGATCAGCAGGGATTTGAACGTATGACATAAAATGGAAACTTAAAATCTAAAAGCCACTTACCTGTCATTGTATTTCCCCCTTTGTATGGGAGGGAGTTGATGGCTTGGAGAAGTTCTCCTCTTCTGTTGTAACGAGTGAGGGGGAACTCTGTGCGGGTGTCTGTACTGTACTGAACCACAGCCACCCGGGTTTTGTCCTCGCCAATGTCAAAGGCCCCTGCCAGGGAGGCGATGAAACTGCGGATGTGTTTAAAGTTTTCTCTGCCCACACTCCATGACCCGTCAACCAGGAAAACCAAATCTGCTATAGCACTGACCGAACACTCTGGGAAAAGACAGCAGAGAAATAAGAGTCAGTCAGTTAAAGAATTATGTAGTATGTTTTGATTGATCCAGATTAAGAAAAGTTGTGTTATTACCATTGAACGATTGGTGTGAAAAACTTAAAATGCACAAAAGCACATTCTTTATGTCTCAAATGTAACCAATTTCCAAGCCAGAAATGTGCCAATAAAGGTATGGTAGCAACAACTTGGTCTTGGAACAATATTTTTAAACTGGCCTATTTCTTCTCCTGTCTGTCTAAATAAAATAAAATCCTTGACAGTTACTTGGATGGCGCAGAGATATGCATTCTGACATCAAAGGAAATATCAGCAAGTGCCAAACAGTGGGCTGGTATAGTCATCCCAGCAGACGGAGGCAAAAATGTGGCTTTATAGACTAAACATTTAGCAGAGGTTCCACCAGAAAGATTCACTTTTATACTTTCAAATCCTCTGGGGCTTTAAATCATAGATGAAATTCTCTGGAACATTTAAGATGACTCTATTGAAATAATTGGCAGGGATTATGTGGATGGAGATTAATCCTCATTCCCCTAGGTCTCATTGACTCTAAATTCTGTTCCTCACATCTCATAAGCCTCATTTTTAGAAGGACATCTTTTTTTTCCTCCAAATTCCCTGACCTAATGTTGAAAATTATAGTTTAGTCATACAATTTGGGTGGTTGTGAAAAATTTTCTGAGTGTTTAACCATGAATAAGGGTTTAGGAGAATCTGGAAGTGTGGGTATAGTTTCCAAAAGAATCAACAGTCAGCAGGGGGGGAAGTCAGCATCTACACAGATTGGTCTCATGACATGAGCAGAGACATAAGATTAAAAACTGCAATCCTTGCAACATCTTTGAACAGTTTAAGGGACAGCACTTGCCTCTAGGTTGCACAATGAATACGTCATTGCTTCACAACCCCCCTCCTGATCCATTCCACTCCTGACGCACAACAGAACCCATGTCTCATAGCTTCAAGACTTCCTTTCCTTTTTTCTTGACGTGCCAACTGGTTTCAATTAAAGGAACCAATATGTGCCCTCCCAGTCACTGTCAGATCCCTGTCTGCTCACCCGCTGACAACCCCAGCAGAAGGTAAAATGTATGACTGACCAAATTATTCCATGGGAAAAAAATGTTGCAATGACAGTCATGATGGAAAAAACTATACTGGAAAACTGTGTTAAGGACAGATCCTGTTCAAATTTTGGTTGACACCAGAGTAAACATACTCACTGATTGCGTCTGACTGTGGCCTCCTGACTCGTCCACTGGTGTTACTGGACTGGACTGAAACACAGGAAACACTTGGTGAGTTAGCAGTACACATTGCTTCCCCTGCCTCACTGTGGGCTTTTATACAGCGGAAAAAAGGCAAGAAAATTAACACATCATAAAAGCTGGTTGACAGGATCAAAACCACATGCACACAAACACATATCTTTATGCAGCATTAGCTATAAACAGTGAGCAGTGTAAGAGTCAGTAAACAGATGTGATTTCTCCCGACTTTCCTACGTCTCATGTGGCTAGATGAAAAAATGATTGTGGATATCCATTTTTCAATTGAAAGTTTTAAGGCATAACTTTTTTTAAACAATCTAATTTAACCTACTATGAAATTTGTACTTACTTGTCAGTTGTCCAAAGATGGGAATGCTCTCCTCTGACCCATCAAAAGAGTTTATGGACACAGAGTAGTCCAAGTCAGGGGTCAGGTCAGTGATTGAGGTGATAGTGGCATATGCATCAAGGGTAAAGTCTCTGACTGGTTCATCTAAGAAATTTAAAAGTAAATTAACTTTTAGGTTGCAGTGTGTGTATAAATTGTGTATGTATACACTAGCAGGTTCAACAGAACACTGTATGTGCTGACACCATACTGACCTGCATCTGATACGACTTGTATTCTGAAGCCCTCTATCCTTGAGGAGGGTCTTGTCCATGACATTTCCACTGTGTTTTCATTTAGAATTTTAAATTTCAAGGCTGAGGGGGGTTCCACTGAAAATAAGAGGTACAATACTGTTAATCACGACAAATATAAACATGTGTATGAATGTGGCTATATTTATAATCAAATCAAAGTAAGGAATTTTCAATTCAGCATTCACATGATCCCAACAACAAACACTTCATGACTGAAGTGGACTTGTTCATTGTTGGGGACAGACACATAACACTGATGTCCATTTGTGAGGGTGACAAGTAAAGAACACATGACAACACTGAAAAAGTGTGAGAAGCCATTTTGGAGTAAAATGGCATTTGTTTGAGTTGCTCAACCAAGATGGCCAGCAACTCAAGCACTGGCATACACAACATGTGCACGACATAACTCTACCAAAGTGCAAACACTGAGTGAACCATCCAACACATGCTGAGTGCAGTCATTACAACGCATGCCCCAACCACAAACTAAACTGCTTTTATGATGAAGTTGATCTCACGATTATAAAAATACAACAGTGACTTCATTCACAAGTTACCGATTATACAATGGAATCGAGGTTGCCATGTAGTTGTGGAAGTAACTCTTGAGAAAATTGAACACCATATGTTATATATACATTGTATATAAACATATTTCATAGACGAAACGTGGTTTGTTGTTTATTTGGTTAAAACTCTTTACACAAGTGAGTGGCACACATCCATTGCAAACCTTTTAAAAAGAATACACAATTCGTCACCGGAGACCCTTGTGTACTTTTTCGTTGGCAGCATAATGCATAAGAAGGCATGAGAGAACAAAATCACACTAGACACAAAAAAGACTGTTCAGATGTCCTACTGTAACAGAGAAAGTGTGTACATTAAAATAAATACAGGAAAACATATAGTGTGACAAGACCACGCGCCTTTACACTTGACTTGACCACAGCATCATGCATAATGTACATGAGAAAGTTGTTTGGCTCAACAACTTTGATTGACTGGACAGTAATTTCCATGTACAGTTGGGACCACACAGACAGAGATGACAAACATATTTTAAAATGATATTCTTTCTTACAGCTTCTGGCTACCAGTCGAGGAAAAGGACTAACGTTAATTAGCACAAGTGTGTTTAAATTTAGTATGTGGTGTAGTAGTGTCATTTACATGCATAAAAAGTCACATCAAAGCATTTGAAGAGCTCTTTTTTGTTAACCAAGTTACCCACTGTAATTTAAAATGTGTCATACAGTTAGTTTAAAATTGACGTCCTAGTTTCTGCATTCAGTTATGTTGTTATATAACAAATTAGCGTGCGGTGAAAAAATAAATCTTCATAGTGACACAATGAACAAAGACAGTAAGAGAAGACACAATGAATGAAATACATTTTGTGAAAAAAATCAAGATGTTAATGAAGTTAGCATGATGTCATTTGCACTGACTAGTAGTGCTAGGCCTAAATTATCCACAGCGGTACCACTGGCAGGGTACCATGATGGGGATGATCAGGTAGGTAAGTAAGGTAAGTGAGCATGCATTAGACTATGAGGCATCAGCAAAGAGCTTTGCCATGTGGGTGCATGCAAGCTGTTGAGTAAGAATGAGAGTGCCATCAGAGGCAAGAATATCATTGTAAAATACACTTTGAGGAGGAAGCCATAGCTTGGGACACACTGAATGCACAGGCAGATGACAAACAGGAGCCCACCAAATAATTAAAAACTGGGATTGGAGGATCACCAACCTGGCATATCAACTCAAGGAGTCCCGATGGACTGCGATCCCCCTGATTTCTCCACGAGTACTCATCTCCAACACCAAATGGTAAAGCGTATGTATGAGGGAAAAATTGTGTGCGGGTGTGTGTGTAGGTGTGTAGAAGTGGGGGTGGTGGGTGGGTTTCACAAGTAGCAAAGTGGTTGTTGGTGTATTGAAAAATACAGATAAAAAAGTTTTAGGTGGGTCTTCATTTGCATCAGCAACGCACCTGCCACTCCCATGTTTGTTGAAGATTGTATGAGCATGTCATTTGAATTTGTTACAATTTTCTTTGACCATATGTCTTTCTGGTTTTAAAATATACCTGAGGAACAAAGGTGGTTTTGTCAAAATAACAATCTCTGGTATGTTATTTGGACCTTGTGGTTGCTCTTGTTATATGGATGTCTGTCCCATCAGTTCCTAATAAAGGACACCTCTGGCTCCCAGGGGCCAAAGTCTGGCTACTGTTCTGTCAGTAACCTCAGTCTCCAGCCAGCCAGCTATCCTGGCCTGAGTTACTGCCAGGAGGAGAGACCAAGAAGAGGAGGAAAGAACACCGACTCTCCCAAAGAGGCAGGACAGATGCCAAAGTAATTCCACAACATGTGCTGACATTAAACATTACTGCATATTAACTTTCCATATGTATTGCAACTCAGCGTTTTTGCGAATGCCCACAAAGAAGCCCTAGAAAGGCTCTTTGTCTTTGTGCTGTCTGAGGATTAATTTGCTATTCTCGTATTTCATCTTTCCATTCCGTTAGTGGAGATATGTGAGAGTAGACGGTAGACTCCTCTCCACCCGCCAGAGAACTTTCAAAGGGAAAAAAATCAGAGGGTTTCCATACCATATTTCCATTTTTGCCATTATTTTGGACTGAAATGTTTGCATATGAAATTACTTGTCAGTTTCTGTCAAAATGACTGACAGGTTGTTAACAGTCTATGACATATTACTATTGTGACATGTACAGCCAAATATTTTAACAGCTACTAAAAAAAGTAATATATACGCACAAAATCAGAGTTAGGATGTAAAGTCATTCAAACGTGTCACTTGAGCAACTTTTCAAGCACTTGGATATTTCCATTTATTACACTTCCTACCAACACAATTGCAGTACTGCCTCTATAATGCAACACTGTTCTGAATGAATACTTTCACTTTTGTTACTTAAAATAAATACATTACACTACCTTTTACATGTTTTTAATGTTGAATGCAGTTTAAACTTTTTGATGTATTTCTAATGATTGGGCTCTTCTTCCACTATTGTATTATTATGTTGTTTCGCAAGTAATTTACTGACTTAGAACGCTGTACTTACTGCTGAAGACACACACTAAAAAAACTCTGAGATTTACACAGGTTTACAAGATTAAATTACAACGTTGGCATAATCATAATAACCATTTCAATGCCTAATTACCAAGGACATGGCAATGTTCCAAATGTTGCTTTAGAAAAAACAGTCCTGCTAAAACATTTAGGGGGAAACATTTAGCCATAAAATTACTTTTGTTCTACTCTGTGCCCCGCTGTTTAATCCATTTAATTAGAAATTGGAAATGAAATAAACTTTAGTGTGCTCGGTTTCTTATATTTGCCAAATCTAAATGAGAAAATTGCTCCTAAAGTACTGGTTTAAACCATCTAAATTACAGCCTAAATACAAGAAAATTAGATCTGGATTTGGAGTTTACATCAAAGCCTATAATGAGTCTTGACAGATAAATCTGACAGAATACCCTACAAACGAGGGATAAAAGCATGAACATCATCAAGGAATCAGTCAGCAGTCCCAGAGTCACATAGTTAAATAGCATACACATGAAATAAGAATAACTTTATTCAGTTTATCAATACAGTGAGTTCACTGTCTATGTGATGACATTAAAGTATAGGACTAATCCCTGTAACATAGATAAGTGAAAGAAAAGAAGCAGGAGGTAGAGACAGAGTGGGATAGTGTATGTAAGTGGACGGCGGCCAGGTGGTTTTATTTACCTTGAGCATCTATGGAGGATAACAGGGCTGCAACAAAGGCAGCCGTGGCCAGAGACAGCCCTATCTTCATGTTTGGCCCTTGAGGGTCAGCAATGCATCAACCAGTCTGAGGATAAAGGGAGAAAATGTGTTGAAGCTGCAGATCTATGAACCAGCTCACTTTGTCGGTGTAGTGTGGACTGGGACTATAAGAACCACATGCAGGGGATAAATGTCTGATTTACTGCTGTGTCAGCATGGCCGTTTTAGACTGAAGAATGTCCAGTCTGACTTTCACTAAAAGTACATAATGTACTTAATATTGATAGCAGTTATTATTTAATCATTGCTTTCCATAATGACTAAAACTATAAAAATCCATCTAGACTCCCTTACACAACAAGAGCCACACCTTGCTGCCTCCAGCTGATGCCCGCACCCTGGGGTGATTAATACTGAGTGATATACTGTAGGTATTTATTTAATGGGGTGCTGAAAAAAAAAACATGTAACCACATACTGTTTGATCTTATAAGGTCACCAAAACTCAGTCTGTGATATCATAAGGTACATAATGGTATTTTTTAGGTATTTGATTATATAACGATAATGACTTGATTGCAGTCCCTTTTGTACAAATTAAATATTTTTGCATGTTTGAAATTGCCTCTGTAACTCATGTGTTTGGCTTTGACTAAATCTATTTCTTTATGAATGGGTTACAATCAATCAGCCCACAGCAGTCAGTCAAAGACTATGGATCTTACATGGACTCTCCTTATATCACAAGCGGACTTAAATAGATTGTTTCTATGTAATCATTAGTTCATGTGAAATTGAATAATCTCATGCGATGATGATTTTTCCTGAAGGATAAGTAGACCACATCCACACAATACAGTCTGAGCTCTCTACCGCAGAGTGTGCGCCCCGCCTGGTGCACAGGCACGACAACTGCAGCTGCAGGGGCTGAAATTACTCTGGTGGCCCCTCGGACGCAATTGGAGCTCATCTAATTCAAATTAGGCTACTAAACTACACATTGAGCGCAATATCTATGCCTGCCTTGCCACTAAAACACTAAAACCCTTATGATGGATTGCAAACCAATGGCTTGTCGTTGCATTTTCATTCAATTCAGTTCAATGGAGTGATTGAGCGCCTAATCCACAAAATGTAATTTATATTTAAATCAAATTGTTTAAAAAGTTATGTTGTAAGTAGAGTTCATGTTTTTTTTTAATGCATCTGACTGATCAAACTATTGCAAAACGCACTAAAGTACAAAACTTCGACAAAAATGGCGATATTCTCTCTAATTTAATGAAATATAAATGAGTTATTGTCACTATTATTACTTTTTTAAATCAAAAATGGCAAAATAACTCATTTATAAATAAATAAAAGTTGGTCTACTCACTTATTCAGCAATTCAAAAACAATGAACCGACCAAGTGTCAGAGCAGCCTGCTTGAAGCCTCCCCCTCTGGAAAGTAAGAGCAAACTTCAGGAGCTGCGGCTGGACCCCTCTCTCCTCTCTCTGGCTACTGGAAGCTCCGCCAGCAGATGTCCAAGAAGGAAAAGCCTCTTTCCAAGTGGGAAGAATCTTTCCACCATCGGCTACTTAACAGGGGGGGCAGTTCCTAACTCTCAGTTTACCATCATATGGGCTTCTTACGAAACTGCCAGTCAGTTGATGTATGTCCCCCGCTAAGACCGATCCACTGTTTGGAAATTACATTTTTCCCTGCATTCCTTTGGTCTGGTGATTTAATGAGTTTCCAGTGCCAGTGTGACGTTACAGCGGGGTCCCTGTTGGCCAGACAGCACTGGGGAGGGAAGTGTTTCATATGCGCAACAAGGAACCTCATCCAGTTTATTTACTCACATGTAAACTGATATCAAAGTTGACTTTTTCGTTTTATAAACAGAGAACTGACTCTTGGTTTCATACCCTGGCCGTTCCACACAGTGCGTTCAAGAAGTTTAACCACGTTAGGCCCTTTATTTCAGAAGTACTTTTATAACGTGGGGGTCTGTGGAAAATTTTGCTGAGAAAAGAGATTTCAGTGCACCCTGCTGCTGACTGCCACTATGAGAGATACTTAACTGATTGGTTTCTGGTGCCCTCTAGTGCTCAAACCAAACACCTACACTAAATACAAGTTTGGATTGGTGAGGGGAAAGCCAATCCAGTCCCCTGCTAAACTCAGATTCTGAATGAAGAACAATATAATATAATAATAACAACAATAACTCAACATGAATCTTAATATCAAAATGTACCAAACATCTCATATTAAATCAAAAGACACAATTCAATGAGATACATACATTTTTTATTATTATTTGCAGCTCATGATTTGTACAATCAATAAATATTCATTTCAAACATTAAAAATACTGATATTATTGATAGGACAAATAATTTCCCAGATTACCAATCTGCACAACAGAGTGGATGAATTGCATACAGCATGTGCACGCTTGTTTCATCAGATGATAAATCCCAATTGGGCCAATCCCGTGCGTCACTTCTTGGGCATTGCCGCACTAAACAGCTCATACACAACATATCCACTCCCTGTGAAGACACAAGAATTACAGATTGTGAGGATACAACACAAACTAATTATCCTGACTTCAAACAAGCCATGATGAGGCATTGTTAAATTACAGTCATTTTACTAGCTAGTTTCAGCAACAACACTGGGGTCAAGTCACTGGTATGAAATGTGTTTTTATCCAAAAGACAGACTGAGACGTCTGGAGTGAGCCTGACTCATCAAATCTCAGACAAATGCTGACATACCGAACACAGTTAGAGCCATTGTGATTCTGTAGAGCACAGCGTCCTTTGACCCGCCCTTCAGATGGATAGGCGTACCGTTGTCCGCCTGGCCAAAGAGCAAACAATGAAGTTATAAAAACAGTTAGCCTACTTCAAACGTTCATGAAGGACTTTTAACTTCACGTGTTTCTGTTTCTAGGGTATTCAATATATTCTTGTAGCGCCCATCTTTGGTTAACCACCATAGCAATTAAGTGGTGGCGTACAATACACAATGCAAAGAAGCAGTGCTTGCTCTGGCATTTAGAAGCGAGGGTAGGCCGTTTGTCAACTATGGCTACAGTAATTTCTAGCGCTATGCAAGGATCAGCAAAGCCTGCCACATTGGAACGTTGATTATGTAATGGATTTTTAATTAGCAGCTTGCAAGCGTAATTAGTATAACTCCAGCCTCAGCTACAGCTGAAGGTCATTTAAACATTATAGGGTGGAAATCCACTGATACTTATCTGTGCGGCTACAAATTAGATTCTGTCTCCAGAACCTGGGAATAAAGGAGACACTTTAACATTATCTTTAACAGTAGAAAAAGATCTGATTCTTTTCTCACTCTTAACAGTGACAAATGAAAACAAAGTGGATATAAGACTACTCCCGTGGCTTACAGGAGTCACACAGCTTCTGAAACACTGTTACACACATCAGATGGGATACTGATGGGATCTCAAAGAGCTTTAATCCTACCTGAAACAGTTTCTGTTTGTCCTTCACAGTGTTATCAATCTGTCTGCGGGCACTGCTGGTGATGGTCCGCCTGGAAAGCTGCTGAAGTCCCTGGTGGTACAAACACTTCAATGAGGATTAAATACTTCTAAACTGTATAATGTATGTCTGAAAAACAGGGGTAAAACGGTGTGAAGATCTCATTTAAACTGAAACAGTGTGAGAAAGTGAACTGACACAAAATACACCAAGTGATTAGAAAGCGGACTCCACTAGTGAATGGGGAAAGTGCTATTTCTGCATCACTTTGAAGCAAGTGTGTTAAAAACTGCTGCTTCTTTCAGAGCGTTTGATCATAGTGGCAGTGGTGACACCTGCTGGCCAAACCTATCTATTACATTTAAATGCAAGACTGAAAGTCAAAACAGAGGTCATCACTGCTGTCATGTAGTCTAAGCAGTTCAAGTGGTACTATAATCACTCGATGCATATGTCAAACATTATTTAACGATAGTTATTGGTTTGGCAAAAGGGTTTAGGTTGCTTGCTTTAGCAAAAAAAACAAACAAACGTGGATGGATGGCAATCCCCTTCTGTTCGAGCCTGTATGTTGATTTAGGACTGACCACACCTGAAACCTCAAACTTAACCTGGCTTTTATTTCTCCTGGCGGTCAAGTCTTTGTTGCTTAATCGAAGCGAAGCCATCGATACCCGTTTTAAATACCTTGTGGAGTATTCACTTTGTCGGTAACGTTAACCAACTTCAACCTGACTGGCGTTAATAGTCGACTTGTTGCTCAACAGAGCAGGTAGCTGGCGTCCTGTCAAACACTATGTTAAAGTCATAAACAGGCAATAACAAGAGCATAGAGCGAGAATAAGACCTGTGTTCAATGAAATAACTAACATCATTATGCGCCCTCAACTGCTAGCTTGGTAGCTAACGTTAAGTTGCGTTTGAACAGTTTAGCTAGAGACTGTTACTCGTTATTTAAACTTTTTATTTATAATAACCAACCAATAAAAAACTGTAATGTGTTATAGTCAGTACAACAGATTAAACTTCTCTCTTACCATGAGCTGTCTGTACATTTTGGCAAACTTCTGTTGTGTCTAGCTAGGAGGTAAAAGCACAAGGACGGACACCGACAGTCTGACTTCCCACAATCCCTTTGGGCCTGTCACATCCGGTCGCGTGAACTTATTATAATAATAATAATAATAATAATAATAAAAAACTAAAAAGTAGTAAACATTAATAATAAAGTAGTGGCTGTGATATGGTAGCACTCAGAGATTTGCAATAACACCAAATGACACCAATACATTCACCAAGTTGTTTAATTGGACCCTAAAAACTTTATAAAACCCAGGAATTTCAAATTTAAACAATATGCTCATTATTAATAGATCAAGAAAGCAATATTGGAACAGAAGTGAAACAAGGGGAAACAAATGTGACACTTTTAAAGTGCATATCATTTGGTCAACATTGAAGAACGTAAAATAACTTATTACGCAGGCCGAACTGAACTGTAAAAACAAGACAGACTTTTTGTGCTCTAATCAACCTTAGTCTTATAATAGAATACTGGATATAGTGGTGTAGGGTAATGTTTCCATCATTACTAAGCATTATGTATGAAAAAGATGCCTTATGACTGGCTCCATCTCTTTATACAACCAATCACAGTGGAGGGCAGATAACCACACTTTTGGTAGAACTCTGAGTATTCTATGACTCAAGGTTAAAACACTGCTTGTTAAACATCAATGCTTACCATGATAAACAGCACACGAGTAATGATTATCACATCCTATATTAAAGGTAATCTCAAAAACCACAGAGGTATGTCATGAAATATAATGGTACATTCATCAGCAGGACATATTACAGTACATAATATGGACATAAACTTGCATTACAAATACATACATCCTTCAATAATTAAGCCATTCGCAAAGCACTGCTAAAATAAAACAGATACCGCGATAATGTATAGATAAATAAAAGATAAAAACTTTCTTCTGAAGACAGGAAACGACAATTTCAGCAGCAGCTGACTTGAAGCTGTATGCACACAAGACACAGACTGCAGCATTCTTCTTTTGCAGGAGTTGCCCTACACATAAACACAGCTTTTGATGAAAACACTTCAGACACTGCTGCCCTTACACAAACACATGACAGACAATTACAGAGACCAGTGTATCACGCTAAAAATCAAACAAGCAGTCCAGAGTGAACCCTTTAGGGCCACCCATGCATGCAGAGGCAGGAAAACGCGATACGGTTTAGTTTGGAATATCTGCACTGCTGTTGCGGGTGTCATATTTGTGGTGGATGATGAGCAGAACCACACCCAGGAAGAAGCAGATGGAGCCCACAGTGATGTAGGCAATGCCAAGGAAGGGGTTCTTGCCTCCCATCCAGGAGATGGTGCTCAGGATCATCCGCTTGCGACCATCAAAGCTGAGCACAGGGTAATCTGATTACATATGGTTAAAGACAAACGACTGGAGCTTCTGGATGGAGAGAAAAGTACATTTGACGACAGCCTACACATCAACTTTTAATATATATATCTACTGCACTAAGAAAAGGGAAAGTGCTGAGAAAGGAACAAAAGATATTTTCACTGAAAGTCATTAAGCAATGAATTTAACATCACCCAATCATTGTTTAGGTACACTCTTTGTTTTTAAAGGGTCAACAATGTCACAAGAGTCTTTTAGTTAGTAGTTACACTAGTTTTAGTACAATTATTTTTATTACCTGCTGGTTTTAGGATCTTGTAAGATGTGTCTGGACATGACTCGTAAGTAATAGTAGTCTTAAACTAGTAATCTTATCCTGTGAAGCTTTATATAAGGAAATAAAAATCATACTTGCCAACCCAACAGCCTAAGGCTAACTCTAGTTTTGACTGTGCAGTAGAGTTTCTGGCTACAATTCAAAAGGATACTGTAAGTGATCTCCAACACGTATTTTCCACTGGGCAGAGTGGGAGTCGTGTTGGACTTCTTCTGGATGATCCGATAGAGCTTGCGAAAGGTGGGCAACGCAGCCGTGCGCATCCACACAATGAAGTCCTCGTTGATAAAGCCGTTGTTGTCAGGATCTGAGTCCAACTCATACACTGGCTTCCTCCAGTTCACCGGCTTATTTGTGCCTGAAAAACAAGACAAAAAAAGCTAGACATGGCAACATAAGTGTTTATTAAGTTAAATAAATTCTGTGCACAGTTTGCTAAAATCACCTTGGAAAGCTAGAGTGAGGTTGTCGTTTCCACCAGGATTCCTGAACTTCACATGCTTGTCTGTCCACCAGGCAATGCCCTTCTTTACCAGAGGAATTGGATTTCTGGTGTTATTGGAATCAATATGATACAGCGCCAGAGTGTCTGAAATAAAGAAACATTTGCATTGAGTAAATATTATTGTTTTAGTAGGAGTTTAAATTGTCAGATAAAACTTGAACCCATGTAAAGCAATGATCCTTACACTGCTAAAATAAAATATGAAGTGGTTCTTTATGTCTCACTTACCATTGAAAAGGCTGTTAGCTATGGCCCCACATGGAGCGATGGGCAGTCCATCACTTGTGCGGTACGGTTCGCACTCCTTGCTGGGGTTCTGTAAAAAGCAACCAGTATTAACTTGCTACAAAAGGCATATTTATTGAAATCTCTGCATGTTATAACATTTCCAAGATTATACCTTCAAAGCAGACTGGTCACCATTCAGTTGGCTGTCATCCCTGGACTTCACATAGCGTCTGTGGTTCTGATAGAAGTTGGATAAGCCGTAGTACATGAAGACATTGCTCTGCAGGGGAGGAGAGATCACGTTATAGACAGAGTATCAGTATAGGTAAGGAAGTACTTCAGTAAGGTGACACTTCCTCATTCTTTGGATATTCAGCTCTAAGTTTACCATACACAGAACTTAATTTGCATGCATCAGATGAAGGTTTGTTCATGTTCTCAGATGAGGTGGTTGTCATTTTACACCAGTTAGTTGACCCCAAAAATTGCATTATGCTAAATTATAGCCCAAATCTAAACTTTGCCTTGTGACACTGGTTTGGTTCCGGAAACTGGCTGAGAGGCTTTTAAAAGAAATCAATAAAAGTGTTCTGAAGGATGCTGGGCTACAGATTTGCAGACTAGAATGATCAATGATAACGACGGTTCCAAACAAACTTCGAGTGTCTTTGGACTTAAAATAGATCTTAATGGACATCATGTGCCAGGAGGGTAGTTATTTGTCTTTTATTGCACTTCAAGCAGTGCTTTCAGTTCACTTCAAGGCATATATTATTCATAGGGTCGGAATACTGTAGGCTGGTGCTCACCTCAAATGGCTGCTCCAATGTGAAGTTCATAGAGCAGACACATGGTGTTGTGCTGTTCCAGCTGAAGTTCTTGGCACAGCTGTAGCATGGATTGGAAATGTCGACACCAGTGTAATCAATCTGAAAATTAGGAGCTGATTAATTAAGAAATTGCAGAATTGAACATATTTAATGCACCTAGACAAACTAAATGCATACTTATACATTCAAACTTAGTGGGCACTTTATTCAGTAAAAAAATAGACAAAAATAATTCAGTCTAATGCAACAGACCTGCAATAAATTCCACTTTTATTAAGGTTTTTGTTTAAACTGTCTTTAGGAGGTGTTGGTTCAACTTAAAAAGGTCATTTTGGAAGCTGTATATTTTTCTAATATGTTGGTTAACCTATTGGTCAAAGTGGGATGTTACACTGAAGGGGGTTTCTTATATTTTGTATACACTCACTGATATAGATGGGGTGTTATACTGAGAAGTATTTCTGTAATGTTGTCTAGCCCCATTACCATAATATAGAGGCGTTTATAACATTTTTATATAAATGTGAGGACAAAATACTTGAAAGCCTTATTATACTGCAATATCATTAAATAAGACCAGTAACACCAGCTTCCAAATCACCATAAAGTTCAATCAACACCCATTAAAAAGAGCAATAACTTAATATCATAACCAACGCTATATTTGACGTTATTAGTTGCTACTAGCAACTTAAATAAATAAACCGACAGCTGGGTGTATACGGTCATTTCACTGAGCTTAACTTTATTCAGAAATATGGCAAGCTGTGTGTGTCACTTCTTGTTGTGTTCCTGTTTGTGGTAACACAACAGGTTTACAAGTCAACCAGGTTACAGTTAAGTTAGTACATGTTACTGTCGCCTCTTCAGCTCACGGTAACCATGGCTGAAAGGGACTGGGTAGAAAAAGCTAGTCGACGCTAGCGGGTGTGAAGTGAGCTATCATTATCTAGCGGCTGAAGCTGTTGTAGGACGGACACTGTGGACAGGCGGTAAGTTACTGTACCTCGAACTCTTTGATGTTATTAGACGAGACATACAGGCCGATACCGATGGGGATGAAGATGAGACCGATAACGAAAAAAGCAGGCAGCACGGTGCCTGCCGTCAGGATGGGCTGCCAGGCCGGTAGTCTCTGCTGCTTGAACGCTGTGTTGTCCGGCTTTTTACTTTTCACAACCCCTGCGGCTCCGTGACTCGAAGCACCCGAGGGGTGGCCGTCCTCTTCCTTAGCGTTGTAGCTTGTCGCCATCATGGCTGCAATCCGCTTCGAGCTTAAATGATCTACCGTAGTTGACAGGCGACAGCTTTTACTTAATCTCACACGGTAAACAAGAGACAAACACTGGGCAAAGGGTAAAACTGTTTTAGGAGTGACATTTACCCTCTTTCTAATCCAAATATCCACTCATTGTAGTATTGATGTTGATGTGTCTTGTTAATCTCACCGAGGAAGAAGCCGGAAGCTTCTGAGCCAATAGGATGATGACACGTAGTTGTTACATCATGGCAGAAAATGAAGACGCCCCTTTCTCACATTGTTTGTTGTGCACAAACATCTGATGCTAAATGTAAACATCTGTGTTAATAACACCGTTTAAAAACACATTTTGACATTTTGACAGCTTAACACCCAATGTTAATCTTATTTATAGCATTCAGTTTGAGAACCATATGCCTATCAGAAGTTGCATCAGGTAATTTTCAAGTCATGCAAGTTTAAAACTTGATTTAACATGACTATGTATATATTATTGTATTTTGTTTTACAAATTCAGACAGAAAATTCAATTGTAAGTGAAATTCAGTCAGGCACCAAAATGTAAGATTTCAAACTTCAACATTTGGACTACCAAGGTTAATCAACTGAGCCTGAATGAAAATGATCAGACCATTGTCTTATAATCAAGGACAGAGAAGATAAAATAAGAGACTGGAAACAAACAAAACATGGGGGTAAAAGAAAGAAATCTAGTTGTTTAGTTTTATTTATAACTTGAGATTACCTTCTGCAACTTTAAAGAGCGGAATTTAAACAACATAAACACAGATACATGGTTTTCATATAGCATAGCCATTCCAATGTTATACATTCAGTAGTTTAAATACAATTGTGTTTGAGTGTTCCTAATTATTCCTATAATTATACAATTGTTTTAATCCAGTCAGTTATTTATCTGATTTAATAATTTAATTGTATTTTAAAGTTCTCTGTAAATCACTTTGGTTAGCGCCTACAAGCGGCAGCTCTACAAATACATTTGACTAAATATTAGATTGTTGTGGCTTTTCATTGCTGTCATATACAAGTAAAATAGTTTCACTTTATCAGAAATGATATGGATTATTTGAATTAGTACATTGAGTTTATGCGTCAATACATTTGATATCTGAAAAGCAAATGGGGCTCACATTTAACAATTCCATTGGTCTATGACTGCATTGTCCAGTGTAGCATCTGGGCGTAAAGTACTGGCTACGTAAAGTTGTAAAATAGTGACTATGTAATGTATAGTGTAACTATAAGTAGTACACAGATCAAAAAGTCATATACAGGTCTGACCTGTTTGCAAATATGAACACAACTCTCTGTGTCTTTGTTGAATATTTGTGTTTCTAATTTCCCTATACAGTAAATAAGCATGTCAAACTACCCTTTGAAATCACATTTATTTAAAATACGTTTCAGTACAAATCCTTTACAGAAAAAATAAACATAATTTACATGAAAACAAGTATTTTGACTTATACTGTGTCCTTATAAAATATTATTAACAAACTCCTTATGTGAGGCAACCACTCAAAGCAAGAAGCAGTTAGTAGCAGCACAGTCTGATATAATATTTAACCCAAATGCCCATCACAATGCACACTGTAAATACAATAAATATGTTTATATCTAAATGGCAGAAATGGATATGAGACAGACAAGTACAAAAGATTTTACAAAAATGAGAAATCAATGGCTAATTACAAAAATGCCTCTATGCTTCGTAATGTATAACTGAGTTGTATAGAGACATGAGAGTGCTGTCGTAATCTCTTTGAAGCACCTTAGATATGTCGTATTTTGTAAGTGTTGTGTTGCTACTATGATGTCAGTCAGGCTTTTCCTCCATTTTGTAAAGTATTGCTATTCACTGTGGATTTTTTAACTTCTATCCTCATAGACTGACTCTCAGCTCGTGACTCCAGCTTCACTCCACCCGAGATCCCCAATGATCCCAGCACAGCCTTCCCGGTCTTCAGGCTCTTGGACATTGGGATGCGGGTCAGCCCTGTGCGTGGTGGCTGGGCATCATGTCCAGTCTGTTGACAATAGGGAAAGAGAGAGTACAGTTTCTTAGGCAGGAGAATGAAGACAGGGCAGCACTTATGGGGAGCATGTAGAGTAAATATGGAAAATGGGCAAAACCCATTACAGGAAAAAAGGAATTCTGAATTTCTAAACAATGTAACTGATCATATATGCTATGGGAACAGTGCAAATGAAAAATGTAAATATTTATTCATTTTTTCTCTTGAATCCCAGTGGGTAAGCACTTGTCCAGGCTAGGTTTCAGTGTGCTGTTACTGGTGCAAGGCTGTTTTGTGTCAGCCAGAGGGCACTGAGGCCTGCATGGCAGTTTGTGAATGTAAACACTGAGTAAAAACTATAAATTATAGCATGATTGTAGCAGAGTGGCAAAATGCCACATCATTAGTCCTGCCGTTCTGAGGCCTGCCCATAGGGCCATTTCTGTCACGCTATCCATCTGATCCACAAAGAGCATATTATAAGGTCCACTGAAACACTAATACAGAGTTACTTCAACTCCCATTCTTAGGTTGTGAGATGAAGCTGTTATTGAAAATATTTACCTTATGAAACACCATATGTTTAACATAGAATATAAATCATTGTTGAATAAAAATGATGCATCGTCAACATTTTGAAAAATTGGAAATAAGCTTATTCACCTTCTGTCTGAGAGTTATGCAAGAAGATCAACACCTCTCTCATGTCTGTACGCTAAGCCTACAACCAGCAGCCAGTTAGCTTAGCTTAGCACAAAGACTGGAAACAGGTTGAAACAGCTAGCTTTGTTCTGTTCGAAGGTTACAAAATCCTCCTACCATAATTTTTAAAGATATAACACGTCATATCTTATTTGTATATATTGTATTGTTATCAGTGGAGCCTGGCACATAACCTACCGTAAAACTTTAAAATTAATTATTAAATTAAACTAGTTGGCAGATTTGGATAACTATTTACAGAGCTAGGCATGCTTTTTCTGCTGTTTGTCTTTGTACTAATCTAATTTTAAAGGGTTCTGACTGTATTATTGTTAACCCCAACAAAATAGATACCTCAACCTATGAGGGATGAGAAACGTCAATACAGTCGGGCGTGAATGGAATTTTCATCGGTACTTCTTTTTACCAAATATAGATTTTATGGATTTCTTTATTGGTTACTTTTAATTAACTGTTAGCAGCAATCTCTGTGGATTATCAAGAGTAAATTGCTGTTGGGCAGGTATCATAAAGAATGGATGGACTAAACCAAAGCTATCTATAGGAAAACATGTAATTACATAATGTGATTAACTGAAACTTACCATGCTTTGTGCGGGTCTGGAAGTAGTGGATGTAACAGGGGAAATTGTGATACTGCTCATCACTTTGCTCTGTGTGCTCCTGGTAGCAGTGGTGGTGATTTGGCGGGGGGACCGTAAAACTGTCCCAGTCGATAATGTCATTTCCTTGCCATCTGCCACCGGCCTGACTACCATCTTTGGGGTGATGCTGTTGCTTAGATGAATATGGATCTTGTTATCGTCAGTGGTGGTGATGAAACTATTGTTGTGGCCCTTTCGTACTGGCATTGGGACCATCTGCTTCTCAGGGGTAACCTTGAACACAGCTCGGCCCATGGTCATCTCCTGGGGTTCTGGGGAGGCGGATGCTTCAGGCACTATAGCGGTGCTCACTGTCATTACAGAGACAGGGGACAAGGGCCTTCCTGAGGCAGAGGAGGGAGCTCGGCTGCTTTCCGGAGACTTGGCTCTGGATATCGTTGTGATGGTGACTGGAGACTTGGCTCTTTCAGGGCCCTGAGGTCCAGTGGTGGATTTTCTCTTGTGGGCAGGAGCAGAGTAGGTGGGAATGATTGTGATTCTGGATTTAGGTTGAGATGGGTTGGGGCTGAGGGGAGCTGAGCTAGAGAAAACGTCCTCAGCAGTGGGGCTGCTGATCTCAAGGGTCGCCATGTTGTTTCGGTGGTCTGGTGTTACTCGGATGTGTAAAGGCTGTCCTTGCTTTGGAGACATGGTCAATTCGGAAGGCAAATGATTTCCATTGATGTGCAGAGGCTTGTCCAAATTGGTCTCTTGAGGGGTGTTATCCTTTTTCCTCATCCAAGGAATCCAGGATTTCTTAATGCCTAGGTCGCTGGAAGATGAAGGGCAACGCTCAATAGTGCTATTCTTTTCTGTAGGCTTCTTTAGGCACTTCTGTCTGAGGTTGCTCATGATGTGATTTTCTTCTTGAACAGACTTCCTGATAAACACAGCTGGGGTGTCCTCCTCTGTTGGCCCAGTGGACGATGCCTCAGTCTGTACTCCGGTGGATGTCACAGCAACATCCACCATTCTCCTCCCATTCAAACTGGGCCTCAGCGCTCGACTATGACGCTTTGCTATCTCCAGTTCTTTGGTGAGATGGAAAACTTCAGTGCCCATGTTCTTGGCTCGCTCCTCCTCTTCCAAGAATCTCTGCTGCAGGATAGAGTAATCTACTTGGAGCTGAGAAAGTTGGTCTTCCTTGTGCATCAGTTCATGGATCTTTTCCTTGAGGGCTATGACATCAGCCTGCAGTTCCCTAGTTTTGACCTCCTCTCTCTTGCATCGTTGTCGGAGGTCTTCTTCCTGGCTTTCCTCCTCTCCTTTCTCAATTGCTTTGTTTCGTGCTATCTGACTCTTCATTTCCTCCACCTGTTGGGAAAGAATGATGGCTTTGTCTTGTTCAGTCATGAACTTTTTCTCCAACATGTCATACTGATCCTCTGTCTTGATCAAATCTCCCTCAACGACTTCAAGTTGTTTGAGGCGATTTTTCAGGCGCTCAATTTCAAATGTCAGGTCCTTGACTTTGTTATCTTCACTTTTAACAGGGTCAGACATTCTTCCCATTTCACATTTGACATTTGAATTCTTCATTGAAAGCTTTTCTGATTGCTCAAACCCATCTAACCTCTTTTTCATTTGACTGACCTTAGAATTAAGATCCTTTGTTTTATCAATTTCATAGGCGAGTTTAGTGCTTAGTTCACCCTTCTCTATGGTTAAAGTCTCTACTTTGGTTTCCATCTCTGATTTGAACTTTAAGAGCTTTTTGCTTTCCTCTATTAATTTCTCAGTCACTTCCATAACTTTACCCTGCTCAACCTTGACCATCTTACTCAAATCCTCCTTTTTCTTCTCATCTGACTTCATTCTTTCCATCAGAGTCTTTCGTTCTTCCATCAAGGCAACAGTCAGTGACTTCAGCTTGCTCAAGTCATCCTTAAGGCTCAGCTCGGACTTTTCTAACTTGAGTTCAGAAGACTCAAGCTCTTTCATACGGATCCTGAGAGCTACCACTTCATCTGAGAGTTCTTTGGTCAGGCCCTTCTCTCTCTCTAGAGCAGTGTGTAACTGTGCACCCTCCGCCTTGCTTATGCTGAAGGTACCTTCAAGTTTCTCCAACTCCATCATTTTTTTGTGGAGATTCTCCACTTCTAGCCTAAGGTCTTTAGTCTTACTATCTTCTTCTTGTAGCCTCTTCCTGAGCTCCTTACACTGATTTTCAGTCTTGGTAATCTCCTCATCCTTACCCTCCATCTCCAGCACACGCTTTCGCAAGTTCTCCAACTCAGCAATCAAGTTAGAGTTGCCACACTCCCCTTTGCCAATTTTCTCCCTCAGCTCCTGCAGTTCCTCCTCAGATTTCCTCAAGGCCCTGTTGCTCTCATCCAGCTCCTCCACTTTATGCGTAAGCCCCAAAAGTTTGGCATTTAGTTGACGGTTGTGGATCTCTTGATTGGCCAGCTTGGCACCCATCTCCTCGTGTTGTTGGGTGAGCCTGGCAGATTTCTCTTTGAGCTCAGCCTCCAGGCTCAGCACTCTGTGACCATCCTCCTGAGCACGCTCCCTGGCTTCACTTAGTGCCTGCTCCCGCTGCTGGAGTTGCTGAGTGAGTTCCTGGACCCGCTGGCTCTGTTGGTCCATTTGCTCCAGGTGCTGCTGGCGCTCATTGACCAACATCAGGGCAAAGGACTTTAGCTTGACCAGCTCCTCTTGAACCTTGGCCAGACGTTTAGAGTGCTCCTTCTCTTTTCTTACCTGATAGGCCTTCTCGTTCTCAAGCAACCTCTTCAGTCTAAAATGAAAACAAAGGCAAGGCATTAGTAATTTGTATTCCAGGATGCAATGTTGTATCCCAGTTAATGAAAATTTTATTTAATATTTTATAATGCTAGTGTGAGTGTCAAAGTGGTCCCTCTTTATGAAAATGATGATCAAAACACAGATCCCCAAAATACATTTTCATTAAAACATATTTACTATCATTCATAGTAGTCCAGTAATTAAAAATTACCACAAAATATTATAATTAGTTGCTGAAACTGCGTCCAACATTTCTATCTAAGACAAAAACAGAATTTCATTGAACTGATCATTATATACAGCATATTTCGTAATAAAAGAATGATAATACATGTTATGCTACTAAGCAGAACAAGCAATACATCCAAGAAACTGACAAAACAAAACTGAAAAAGATCTACACTACAACTCCCAAACACTCCAACATCCCTGTTGTTGGGATAGAGACTAAGAACCCAAACTGCTAGTGAAAGTTTAACTAACACCCCCCACCCCCACCCACCAAGTGGTCTTTTCTCTTAGCTTCTTTCTATGCTGCTCATGCCCATTCCCATCTCCGGCTCCAACAAAATGCATGCAAAGCAGATTGAATGCAAAGCTGCATCTTTTCCTTGTACACACCCAGGGACATGCTAATACAATATTCAACTGGAACATTTTTGCATTGCAAAAGAAACCAAATAAATGTATGCACCAGCACAACAAGGAAGACTGTGCATCTACAGTTTAAACAACCTCTAAATGTCTAAAATTAGTCTATTCAACAAGTCTCAGAAACTTTACAACAAGCCACATTTAAAACTTACCCACTATGGATGCTCTACAATTAGCATGTGAACATATTTTGGCATTTTACAAAATCCACTGAATGCATAAGAAGTAGCAGGGGTCTCCTTTTCCACAGATCTTCCACCGTCACATTCCAAGCATGTTATCAGGACAATGAAAGGTGAATAAATACAGTGGAGCACCACCGGACCTCTGGTGAGTGATGTCACCTCATCCATATAAGGCAGTAATGTGTGTATGAGAGTGTGTGTGCTTCTTTGCTGTAGACACTGTGAAAGGGGGTGGGACCTTTGCCACAGGAGGAGTGTTTTGCAACACACACATACACACACACACCATCCCCAATGTTTATGCTTTCATAAAACATGGCATGTTTGAGGGAAAACAAAACTTCTGTCTTTTTTGTCATTAGTTTGAATGTTTACAAAGGTCCTACAAAGAATTAAAGTTTGGTGTAAATTAAACTATTTCTCAATTTTCCAAAGTGCACAGGATATTGCCTTTGTCTGGAAGCCATAATCTCACTGGTACAGGAGACAGGAGAGAATGTCTGCTGTAGTTTCACTCGAGGGGAAACTGGACTTGAACTGGGTTCCCTGCAAAGTCTACATGTGATGAGGAAAGCAGATATAGATGAGTTGGATGTCTCCCTTGAGGTGAAGTAGATCTGGGAGGATACATAACCATGACAATGGGTTCATGAGGTTCTATGCTCTGACATTTGCGTTTTACCGTACAGATACAGTTAATCCTAGAACAAACCACGGTTTTCCACAATCACATCTCTGCAAATTCAATTCAGTTTGAAACTCTAAATGTTAATCTTCAGTTTGAACATGACAGTAAACATCTACATTGATTCACATTACCGGCAGCCTTCATTGCCAAGTGGAATTAGTGGGTCTGGCTACTGTATAAAGAAGCCATCCAGATCTCAGAGTGCAGCTCTTAAAATTCATACTTACACAGTCAGATGTCATTGATACCCTAGAAATTGGCACTCTAAAATTACATTCACGCAAAGGTCAACATCATGATGTCAGTGGTATTTGGCTCCAGTGGTCAAGTCATGTAAGACCCATAGTTTAGTCTTGCAAAGTTGTGCTCTGTTACTAAGTAAGAAATGCCTATGGACAAATTGGCTCTGTACAGTGTATCCAGACCTAAGTGGCAAATATAAATGCTTGGCTAAAAGTTATGATCTAAATGCTTCGCCACAAAGATAACAGTACTTTTGATAGAGCAATGCAGACTAACTTCGGGGGAGCCTAATATACATGTTCCTGTTATTATGTATATTGAGTGTGTGTCTTCTTGTTTTTGATATTTTCAAGGGCATTGTAGGTCTAAGCAAGCAGTTTGAATGAGGGGTTCAACTTCTTAGGTGTCTAAAATGTGTGTGTAAGGAATAAAAACACGTTTCTTAAGCAAAAACACAGGTGCGGCCTGTAAGCCAACTTCCACGAGAGAACATGGAACAACATCTCATCCCATGCTTCCTGGGGAATTTTGCTCAGAGGCACTGCAGCCCCTCTGTGTCAGGAGGCTGAGGATTGAAGCAGACATGAACTGCCAAAAAGCTGTCAAAACACTGTGTTGTACAGTACAGTAATGGCCTTTCTTGACAGAGAAAAAGCATTATGCACTAAGCAAGAGAGTCAGGGATAGCAAACAGTACTTAAGACTGATGTGGTGTTAAAAGAGAAAAATCAGAAGCAAAGTGGACATTAGGCCATTTCAAGACAACCACAATAGGTCTACACATACTGTATGTGCATGATCTGCTGACAGATGGTTAAATAATGTGTACATTTTTGTGGTAAGGCTTTAAAATTGACAAGAAAACAATCATTTTAGTTCTGTAGCCCTAATCATCTTAGGTCTGCATTTTCATCTTGTGTGCGTGACTTTGCACTCTTTGACTCCCTTCACAAATGGGAGCCCTTTATTCCCTTAATCATTACACATACCACCATGCCACTTAGATATTTTAACTTCTTGACATATAAATTGCTCTGTTGTCTGAGAGGGTGTTAATGGTGGATGGTTACCAGTCAGAAACTGTTTCTCCTGTTCCCATCCCCTGCATTCCTGCAGTTGTTTGGCACAAGACCTTCGACTTTTCTCTCCTCACGCTCACCCAGATGGCTGGAGGAAACATCACATTGATAAAGATGAGATGATGACATGCTTCCATCTCACCTGAGAATGTCAAAACAGAGCGGCGATACAGTATGTGCATGCTTCTGCATAGGTGTTGACGCTGATATGTTCGTGCAAAGAATGTAAATTTGTCATCTGATGTGATTTAGTTTTTTTACACAGTATAAGCATGTGTTGGTGTATTCTGTGTGTTCTCCAATTTCTGTTTCTGTGTCTTTTCATGCCCTTAGGTCGGTTTGGGTCCTACAGCAACAGATAGAAGAATCTGGGCTCTGCAGGTGCTGACAGATCAAGACCTAGCAGAGCTCATCCCCTTCACTCTGTGAGGGGACAGAGGCCAGCTAGTACATGAGCCAAAAAACCCACTGGAAACTACCTGGCATAAGAAGGAGGTCATGTCTTTCTTGCATGCAAACCAAGGATCAAGTGAAAGTAAAGTGGTATTTCACTTGTGATTTGTGCTTCAAACCGAAGCCTAGGCTTACCGTTCCCAGAGTTTAAAGGTTTTGATCACAATACATTCAGTGCTTTTTTTATTAGCCATGCTAGCAGCTTTGCTCTAGGGCAGTGTTAGTCGGTTCATCCGCCACTTTAGTCCACACTGAAGGTGGATGGATTGCCATGAAATTTTCCAAAGACATTCATGGTCTCCAGGGGATGAAGCCTACTGACTTTGCGGATCACTTTGGAGGTTTTTTTAAATGCCTGAACTATTGGATGGATTACAATTTGGTACAGACATTCATGTCATCCTCAGGATGTATTGTAATGACATTGCAGACCCCCTGACACATATAGCACCATCATCAAGTCAAAATCTTAATTTGCCAAGTACTTTTGTTTATGACAAGAGCAAATTCTTTATTGGAATGTTTTAAAGCATGACTGCCTCATGAAACCAGCTAAAGGAGTAGCTGTAATGCTAAAGTCTGCTGCTGATTTCCCAGCCCTCTCTTTGGTGTGTGATGGCAGCTCAGCTGTCATTACTGTGATTTAGCTTCCACGGTCTGTTTCCTGTGTCCTGCAATAAATGCTAAAGGAAAAGAGGTAGTCAGTGCCTCTGCTGCAAATGAACTGTTTGAAGTTTTAACGGTTCATGAAATGAAGCATATAAGTGCTCTCTAGTCTGCTCTACAGATGATTGACATATGTATGTATATAAAGTATATACAGCATATACTATACATTACAGATGCTCTCTCTCGTACTCTGTCCGTCTCCCGCACACATGCTTTCATGTCTAACTACAAACTACTAATATGCATAGCAAACCATATAGTAACTAACATGTACAAAATACAATTAATAAAGCTTCCCCATCTCTCAGGGTAATTGTGTGAGAATGGAATGATGTGTTATGGGAATTGCAACAAAATACATTCCCCAACAGTCAATTAAACTCTTTCATCTGTAAGTACATTAATTAGTAGGGCCTCTTCTCTCATACACATTCAGTGCACATCTACACACTCACAGCCCAGCTTGTTTGATCTCTGTGAGGCCCTCCACACACATGTGATGTAACTATCCCCTCTATGGTGTTGGAGACCCTCTTTCCCTCTCCACCCAACCTCTCATCCCTTGTCTCCTCTTGACCAACAAGCCATGTCGCAACCTTGCCGATGACTTAATTTCACAGATGATGTCATGGGAGATTTGTTCCTCTCAAAGCCCTTTATTCCTTCCCCTCTGCTCCCCCACCCAGTGGCCTCGTCTCCTCCCCTCTCTGCCCCTGACCTCCCTCTTTCCCACAGCAAAGAACCTGACCCCTTCCTCACCTACAAGTTCCACCTCCCCCCTCTCTTCCACAAGCGCTGTAGCTCTCCCTGTCAAACAAAGGCGAGGTTATCACTTTAGTAACCCGCTCCCCCCTCTCCTCTCCGCTTTCCTCTCTTGTGATTCGCTTGGCTGATGAGGCAGATCTTTCCACACTCTCTAAATCATGCTTTCAATTCCTCCCTCCTCTCTCGCCGCCACCCCCCGCCCCAACTGCTTTCACCTGTTCCCCTTTCACCATTACTCCATCCACTTCTTTCTTCTATTGCCAACAAATTCCCCATATATTGTTTATTTTAGTACTGAAAAAAGTTATATTGACATAAAATATTATCTTATGGTCCCACTTATGCTGTATATAAAATATATGTTATCCTCTTTCCATCACAATCCCAGATGACAATGTCTGTCAGTAATGCAAAAACTGCAGTTTCCTTTTTCTTTAATTTAGGTAACCTTTTCAAACCATTTATTATAGTTCCCAAATGTCAAAAATCAGACCTTTCTTTATATGTCCACAGAAATGTGGTTGTTAGATATAGAATTAAATCTGATGCAAGGACTTTACCCTATTGTTAATGGTGTGTCAGTTTCATGCCCCAGCTTCCGCTTCTCTCCTCCTCACCTTTCTCTCTCCTGCTCCAGAAGGTTGGTGAAGTCATCACTCTTGTTCATGTAGTCTGCGTGTTTGCGTTTCTCTGTGTCCAGCTCGTGGACGGTGCGGCGGTGGCACTTTTCAGCGAGCAGCAACTGACCCAGCATCCTCCGGTACGTCTCCTTGTGCTTCTCCTGCAGACGCTCCAGCTGAGGAAGAGTGAAGACACACAATCACATCCACACAGGGAAACACGCAAACACATGCAAGGACCAAGGATGCATAAAAACAGAATTTTATTTTCTGTGGTGTAACATGCCTAACACTTAACACTGTCACATTAAACTGTAGATCACTGAAATACTCATATTATTGGTATGTAGCTGGCAAAAAAAAGAATAAATGTAAAAGAAAAACATTTCCAATTGCAACAACAGGAATTTATAGGCTTCCTTTGTCCAATCATAAAATTAATTAAAATTAATAGATATCATAATAAAAGCCTCATGTGATTCAAGAACCCAATAAACCTGTTATTACCATAAATAGACAACAGAAACAATGCTGTGACTGACAGTTGCAAACTGACCTCAACCATAGGCTTTTGGTAGAAGCTGTGGTTTTGTGGCTGGGTGCCGGTGATTAAGCCATCCCTCTGCAGGGCCTGCAGGGCTGAGCCAGGGGCCGCAGAGGCATAACGTGATTGAAGGGCCTCTGGGACTGTCGGTTTGGACTTAAGCATGCAGATAACATCTTCTCTGGCCTGAAATCATATAGACATATAAATATTTACAGATGATACAGCAGCGTGCATGTTCACTGCATCTGTTTGAGGAGATACAGGTTTTTTTGTCCCATATATTAAAATGTGAGAAATAGGTTCTGAATGTGTCTTTTGCAGCACATCCCATTATAGGATGCTCAAACCATCTGTTTCATGAATTCCAGATTTCTCCAAAATCACTTTTGGTAAACAGGTGGCACATTTGCTTGTTTTTCTCTGGAAACTGCCATTTTTAACCACAAGATAGAGCTATTGTGCAAAAAATTGCAGCCCTACTCAATCCAATGAAATTATAGTCATTTTTCATTCAAACTAACTGGTATGTTTTCTTTCTCTCTACACTACTACACTTATTACAGCAGGTCAAAGGTCAAAGAGACAGGATATATCAGAACCCACCTGAATCTCTCCTTCCATGATCCCCAGCAGTTTGAGCAGATCCTTTTTGGACAGATCCATGATGTCCCCTCTTTTGTCTCCAGCCTCAGGAGAATCTAACAGTAGCTTCTCTTTGTCAGAGATCACCTTGACCTCTACCTTATCCTCGCCCTCCTTCTGCTGGACTTTGGCCATCAGGCTCTTCACGGGAAGATCCACTTCCTGTTCTTGGCTGATGTCATGGTCACCCTGAGGAACCCCAAGCACCCCATTGGCCGGGTTTTCCACCCCGCTGCTTTTGGATCTCATCCTCTACCTGCACAAAAAACAGAAAACACTTCTTTTTAAGAAAATAATACCATTCTTGTGTGTTTTTTGGCACACTTTGTCTTGCTTTCCCTGACATGCTTTGTTATCCCATTTCAGCCATTTTAGTTTCAACTGAAAGTTGCTCTCTGAATATCATGAATATTATAATACTTGAGATTGTGTTGGTGCATGTGCACAATTTATTCTACCATTTCCTTATTCTATTCACTGCCATACTGAAACCACTTTTATCGCTCGAGGAATCAAGGAAATGTATTCATCATTATGCAACACAAGGGCGTATCATGAAATTAAGTTTGTTGTTCCCTGCACACATAGAAAAAGATAATCAAAAAACACAAAAAATAAATAAAATAGAAAGATCCAATGATATGTACATTTACACAAACACAAACATACTGTACACTTACACAAGATTACAACTAGATGATATTAGACTTAAATAAATAATTAAAAATTAAATGTCCTCTGAGAGGCAATTTGTGGTACAGCACAGAACACATCAGATAAAACAGCAATGTGTAAGATCATCTGCAGTAGCTATCATAAATATAAATGTCATCACAGTCCATGCAGGCATTTAAAGTTTGTGTCTGTAACTGTCACATCCCTTATGTATCCATGTATTTCACACCCCCTACAATAACACAGGATACTCTGAATAAAAGGTCTGTCAATTGGAGGAAGAAATTTGATATCAACATCAAAAAAGTTTTCTAAGGAAGTAAAAGCGATGTCTTTTTTTAAGAGAAGGGCCTAAAAATAGCATCAGGGGCGTCCCAGGAGAGTCTGTAATCTACAATAAGACCAAGACAATCTGTCACAGCCTCAATCTCCTCTCCTCTGATCCTAGACAGATTGGGTGGTGGAGCGTCACGTCTAAAATCTTAGATGGGTTCAGAAAAAAATGTGAGGCCTCACACCAGTCGACACGGTCATGTAGAACTGGACCACTTAATCATACAGTGTCTAGGGTATCTGCTACTACAAACAGTCCACACCCTTTGAGATCTACCCATAAGGAAATCGAAAATCCAGTCCAAACTGTGCTTTCAGTCGGTCAGCCAGGATTAATAGATGGATTATATTAAATGCAGGAGAGAAATCTGCAAGGAGGGCTTGTGAATTTGTTTCACAACCCTCCAGGTGAACACAGAATATTTAAAAGCTCTGCAATGGCGTCGTCTGTCGTCCGTCTCTTGCAGAGCAATAAGCAGTAATGGGCGAGTAGATAATGTGGGTTTTAATAATCTTCTCAAATGATTTAACTACCAGCAAGGTGAGATAAGACATTGTCCTATGCAACCATCATAATCTGGAATAAAGATCCATAATTACCCAGCACTGTGTGTGTCTGTGTGTGTGTGTGTGCGCATTCCTGACATGTCCTGCTCTTTCGCAAGGGTTGTGTATCTCATGCTGAGTGTTGATGGTGTGGAAGCACATTTGTGACACTCCTGGGTGCTTTAACCTTCTCTGCTGACAGTAAAAGTCTGAGTCAAACATTTTATCCAGATCCTGAAAATAAATCCGTTGATGACAGATTCTAAATTTAATTTTACTACATTAATCACTTATAACGACATAAGTCATGCTGAGGTGGCCTGTAGCGTGCTTGTTTTGTAACTTTGATTACTTAAACATACAGAGATTGGAAAATAACAT
>NW_023339873.1:16288789-16295389 GCF_004916995.1 Morone saxatilis
CATGTAGTGTTATTGTTCACTTGTATAGTGCAATATTAGTTCAACCTCTTTTGTCTGATGTAGTCCTGTCAGAACTCAAGTAGGCCTACCATCCACTATCTGCTATTTTAGAAGTGGTAATTTTAAATGATTTCTAAGTGGTTGTTAGCTAACTGTTTCAACTGTTTAGTTTTATATAGTTCACACAGTTCATCATATCCAGTGGCCAGGTTGAGCTCATCAGAATCCACTCCTCATCGCATGACATCACGATGCCGTCTAATCTCCAAAGACTTTTCTTATCTTCATTGTGCACATGTCTGTGTATATTTATATATTTGTTAATTAATAGCAAACTTTTTAACTCTCCTCAGTTGCTAACTAGTTTTCAAGCATTCTCAATGGCAACATGTTGTATTTAGGTGTTACAACTGTCTCAGGTTGTTCTGTGCAGTCAGTTTATAATAGCAGGTATCATAGCTGGTTATTGTGACAATAAATTTAATGAAGATCAGCGTCACACCAGTTTGTAATCCTATCTGGTTTTCCTTTTTTTTCCCTCCTTAACACAAATATGTGGATCCGTTTTTAATAATTTTTTTCATATTAGCTGAGAAAGTACCCCTGGTTGGGATTCACTGCAATAAATGGTTAAAGACACACTGTAGGTCATTAGGATAGAAATGTGTTTGCCTCTCTTTGTGAATGTGTTTGTGAGTGTGCATGTTTGTGTGTGCACAAACTCACCCAGTTTAACAACAGCCTTGAAACACTGCGCAAGAGCACTGTTTGTCCCCACTCAACTCCACTGTTTGATTGATTTCAGATATGACATCAACAGTGTTTTTTAATTACTAACAGAAAGCACCCGCAAGCCCCAAAATTCCCCACCGTAGCACCCTGGTGATGTCATAGCACCCTGACCTCTGAATCATGAGTCTTGAGTAAGCTCGCCAAAATGTCATTCTCTCTTAAGCACAGGATTGGCTTCATGCAATAGCATACACAATACACGTAAACCATGCAACCATACAATGCAACGCAATACACACACAGTTATGTCCAGATAATGATCTCTTTGAGACAACCTGAAATCTGTAAGGTTCAAAGTAGAACATCAATAACTATTTAATCAGTCTAACTTAAAACAAGGTGATGAAAGTGAATGGGCTGTAATAAAAGAGGAATTAGACGTTCCATATGTAATGTCAAAAGGTTTGAAAGCGAGTCTATCAAAGGTTTCGGTTCACAGCAAGAAAAATGTTTATCTTCCTCAGTAATAGTGGTCAGTGAAGTTAAGAATGCAGTGAATTCTAATGATGCTTGAAACCACTCTCTTTGAATCCCACCTGTTTCCAGGAAAAAAGACCCAAACACACGAGAGAAGAGAGTGCAAGATAACAGCAAATGCATCTCTCAGCTCAAACCAAAAAAGAAGAAAAAAAAATCTGATGAACTAACACATTAAATACATTCCTTATCTTCGTTCTGGGAGTTCAGTGAGTGCACATTGGCTTCAAGGAGCACTAGTTCTTAACTGGAGATTAATTGCAGCGCCTTCTTTCCTGTCCATAACTATTAGTTTCAGCTGTGGGCTCACTATCACTGAGTCAAATGTCATAGCACAGCAGCATACACAAGTGTCTCCAGTGTTTATCCCACCATTCAAGCAGTGCCAGAGAGTTTGAATGGCAAGAGAAATGCCCAGTGGAGGGCATTAAGACAGGCACTAGTGATGAAATATAGAAACATGTGCAGTACTGTAAATGACTCAGGCAAGAGTTCCTAAATTAGACAAAATGGTTGACACTGACTTCGGCACGGTTTATTTTTAATTTCTGGGCTGATGCCATGAAAATCCAGAAAAGCTACTGTAACACCTCGCCTCCTTTTGCTGGGTCACTCCCGGTCAACAGAGCAAGCAGAAGAGTGTGGGAGTGTGTGTAGTTATAGCTGAGTGCTAAATAGCTGTAAAAAAGCAATTCAATAAACTTTACTGGGGTCACTTTACTGACCTTTAATACACACAAATAGTTATAGCTATTCACTACAATTGCTATTCACGCAACATTCATTTGGGGTCCTGTTTATGTTCAGCTGATGAATTGAAGTCCAATACTGCCAAAAACTCCACAAACCCATAAGCTTCAAACTTAGGCGTTCTGACACTGGTGTTGGGTAGGATGCTTTGCTTACAGCTGATTTTAGAGATGGTTTGCTGAAAACAAAACTATGTCAATAAACGCAGTGAGAGTGAATCAAGCCAAGTGAAGTTGCTGACTCTAAAACCAAAACAATGAGCTGAAAGAAGCTAAAAGGCTCTGTAGAGCTGAGGGAAACCTCAGAGTGTAGTGATAGTTTTCTGTGGGCTTATCCCTATATGAGCAACACCTTTCACATTACACAGTCATTAGATCCATTGTTGATCTAAAAATTTTTATTATAGTAGCTTTAACTTTCATTAATAAAGCCCCAACAAGACCTATTCTCCCAAAGTTACACAGCTTCAGGAGATCAATCACAATCATTTCACAGGTCTTATTGATGACAAGACTTTTTTTGACAAGACGTCATCAAAGTCTGCTTCAAAACCTATTGATGACAAGTCTTTGATTCACCTTGACTGGTCCCTGCAGTCTTGATTGTAGTGAATTCTCCAGAGCAACAAATGGGGATTCCAAAGCCACGTGGCCCACATTCCAGTCTGACATGCAACATTCCCAGTTGTCTTTATGGAAAATAAAGGAGAGCTGGCCAACAATAACCCTTTACTCTGAATTAGGCGCCAACCTGCCACAATGCCCACACACATTTATGGCATCTAAATCATCGGCACGTTACTGATTGTCTGGCATCCAGTTCCATAGTGCCTTCTAATATGAAAGGGTGGCCTAATACCCAGCAAGGCCCCAGTCAAGGCCTGAGCCTAAATTTAAAGCGGGAACCCAAATCTTTTCCATGGTTTGGGCAAGCCCAGCTGTCACATATATGAGTATATATAGGCCCCAACGAAACACATGTGCCCATTCCAAAATGAGAAAAAGGTGCTATAAAATTTTGTCAGTGCTCAGCAAGTTAGTGAATACCACTGATGTTCACTATATGTCTTTTATCTTTGTTCTGAAATTCTATTTACTTTCATACACAAGAATACAGTGCTATTAAACAGCTGACACATTGTGAAGTATGCTGTGACATATGTCAGATTAAAGAGCAACAGTTTTATAAAATTAAATTAATGTTTCAGTTGATTAATTTAGCAGAAATGGCCAATATTCACTGGTTTCAGCTTCTCAAATGTGAGGGTTTGCTGCATTTTTGTTTTGTATTATTTCAAGTTGAATACCTTTGGGTTTTTTATGGATTAATCAACAAATAAGATGAACTAATATAAATATGTAGATAAATAATAATTGTACTCAAGTGAGACTTCAGTGGTAATAAACATGGCTGAATGTCAATTTGTGCATGTAGTCTGAATTTAAACCCTGCGTGTTCATGTGCATCATATTCCAGTTAGAGAGCTGTGGCAGGAACATTAGCATTCAGCATAGTCACCAATATTAGTATTATTTTTCGCATTACACACTTTATCTCCTGAAATACCTGGCTATAATACTACTGAACAGTTCATGTCTGTGATATTGACAAAGATGAAGAGAGAAAAAGTGGGGAAGGGGAGAGGTCTGGTGATAAAAGTCTGACTTGTAGCCAAATTCATTTGCCAGAGATGAGGACAGCAGCTGCAAATAAAGTAACAACATGCTATAGGAAAAAAAATGATTTGTTTGATTCTGTGAGTTTGATATATTCACACCATAAAACCCAATGTGACTAAATAAGGAGTTGGAAATGTTCTTTGCATGCGAGCGTTTGGCAACTGGTTCTGCCAGAGGACACTGATAAAATGCAGCGCGCCAGAGAAGCTCTTCCGCCCTGACAAGAAAAACACACTGGCTCGCCAAGATATGGGAATTTCAATCAAAACTGTAGCCGTGGATGAGATTCGAAGCTACAAGTCAATCCATCTGATATTGAAAGTATTGCGAGCACCTATTTCCCATGCAAGGGTACAAAGCCTCCAGTCTGTTCTACAAGTTTGATGGACAGCGTGTTCCAGCCTAGACGGCCAGTGACCTCTGGGGTCAGATTTTACATAACAGCCATGTTCAAGAGGCTTCAGGCGGAGGAGAATGACAAGTTTCTTTCAGTTCAGATAGCAACACTGACTCAGAATTGCACACATTCCACTTTTTGGGAGCATTTTTACAGTAATACTAAATTGAACTGTCAAATAGCCTTCGTGGACAAAACTCAAGCATTTACAGCTTGTCTTCTTGTAATCATGACATCTATTAATACCTCATAGCGACAATAACTCTAATGCTGGCATGTCATACAGGAGCAAAATGTCAGCATAGGTGGTGGGTTTCATCATGTAGTATTCTCCTGATGTCACATTAACCTGATCCTCTCACTGGAGCCTACTGGAGCTTCAGCAGTTAAGGTTTCACTAATGAGCAAACTGAGACGCACATCATTTCTCACATTAAAGGCTTACTCGCTGGCATTGTTTCATTAAAAACTCAGTAGAGATCGTTCCTGAATCAGTCACTTATAAAATATGACATATTTATGGTAGTTGTGCTGGTTGCAGATTGTTAAATATTCACTTTGAGTCTTTTATGAGCTCATATGATCCATTTGTTAATCCACAGGGGCAATAGCAAATTCTAACAAGTTGAAACACACTCTAATGTGTTGGAGATTTTGATGCATATTGTATTCAGTCATATAACATGCCAACCCCTTCGTTCTTAAGCAACAGAATATCACTGAGCATAAGAATGTGTGCAGTTGCTGGAATACATGATTCACCTCCATCTGTCATAATTACTTTAATGGGAAAAATGAACACTTTTATTATTTCTACAAGTTGATCGTCAAAATGCGAAAGCAATTCCCATAGCAACAGCATTTATTCAGTCTATTGAGAGTGTCTGTAAACCAAAACCAATCAAGTACCAGATTCTTCTAGACCAGAGGCATGGTGGATATCATCGTTTATGGAATGGAGATCAAGAAACAGATCAAGTTCTTGTTGTATCTATGAATAACGAAGCAGCCAGAGAACAATATGGATGAAGCACTCTCGGATATGGTTACAAAGTCATGGGTCAGCCATTTGTCTAAAGGCCTCCTAAATCAGAATTCCACAGATTGATTTTTCTGTCTTGGCTAGTGGTCACATATTCTCTTAGAGGTAGGAGGAACTAATTAATTTTACCAGTTTTTGGGGTCCTTGTATAGTGCAGTGCATAAATGTAGGCCCCTTTGGCCAATCAGCCATTTTTTGCTCAAAGTTATGCTGATGCCACATCTATATTAGATGCATTTAACTGCATTTGCAGTTCATCAATTAAAATAAGCTTAGTCACTGCAGCTACACTGACACCTTTACACTGTTAAAACCCCAAGAGTTAACTGAATTTTAACTAAGTTTGATTGTCACATGTCACTGACAAGGGATGTCAATAAAGTGTTTATTAAGATCTTTAGACTATGGGCACTCCTCAATACTGTATTCTTTGTGACTGGTCACTAAATATAACCAACTTTTTTTATTTTACTTTTCATTCCCAGGCTTTAATTAGTCACTTCCTACGTGTTAAGAGAGCTGGTGACCATGCAACACTTTAAAATAAATTTTGAACAAAACACATCTAAGATATCTAATTTAATGGAGACAGGACAAACATCAATTTAAAGTTGCATTCATCAATATTTTATAGCAACATTGAATCTAATGATTAAATGTTTTGTAGAGTTGCATTTAAGGTTGAACCAACATACATATACACATAGTACAGGAGTAATTTTCTGCACGCATTTTAAGGAAAAGCACCGGTGTAACTAATAACATTAGTAATGACTAATGTCTTCCATAAGGTGTCCCAGTAAGCCAGTCCAGTAAGCCTGATAGAATATTTCAAGGACCCTGCAACTGCTAATTGTCTAAATGGGATGCAGTCATTTTGTAAATAATTTCAACTTCTTTTTTACTTAGTCAAAAAGCAAAATCAGGAAAAGCACAGTTCTATTATCACCTTACACTTGACAGCTCAAAACTTTACTGCATGGTCCATTCTATACTGACTTCAGTTAGTGTGTGTATTTATATATAAAGAGCTAAAGACCCAGATATGTTTTCTCAGGAGGTGGTGGAGACAAAAACAAAGGTACATTTTTGGACATAAACAGGTGGTGACAAATCAAGCGGCAACCTCTATGGATGAAAAATTAAGCCAATGTGGAAGTGCCAGAAACTGCAGTTCCTCAAATGGCCACTTGAGGCTGGCTCCAAAAGTCTCCATAAGCCTCCATATTAAAATGCCCAAATTTAAAGCAGAAATAAACATGTTTACAGCCTGGTCCAAAAAATGGTTTTGGTCTCACTAATTCCCCTGTTCATGTCAACTGTACAGGGGGTGATTTTTTTATATATTGCACCAGTTTAAATTATATAAAGGCTCAAAGTTATGCATAGTTAAGAGCATGACCACTTTGAGTGACAGGTGCGTTCTGTCACAGGTTGCTAGTTTCAGCAACCAGGCTTCATTT
>NW_023339873.1:16295471-16299047 GCF_004916995.1 Morone saxatilis
GGCTCTTTAGACTCCTATGGGTGACGTCAAGGAGGTAATGTACATTTTTACTCTATGTGACAAACTCAACTTCAGTGCAATGGTAATGTCTGCTGGATGTCAAAGGCAAATGTTTGCACACATTAACCATAACAACTTTGGTTGAAATACATCTTGGACCTTTGCTAGTAAACACATCACTCTCTGGATTGCTTGAAACGATAATGAAATATTTGGCTAACCATATTGTTCTCAATCTTCACCATCACTACCCATTTAAGTTTTGTAGGTGGGCATTTGTATTGTTTTGTGTAGCTATCTTGACTGTGCTCTTTTGTCTCTTGTTTATCTTCTTCATGGAGAAACAAAAACAACTAGTTATCATAAAAACAATGAATGCATTGTTGCAGGTGGGACAAAAATAAAGTATAGAAATAAAATGGCAGGAGGTTGAAGAATTCTGTCTCACTGGCAGATGTGTGAAATTACAGTGTGATATTTGGGCTTCAGCACAAAGGGACAATCAACCGCAGACACCACAGCCATCTCTTATCTCCTCCACGCTGGTGACATCACTGGACAGATGGGCTCTTTGGTTAGCTGTAATCATCATCATACACCGGTTCACTGGAGAGTCACGATTAAGTCACTTCCCCTCAAAAAACATGGATGAGAGAAGAAAAGCATGGGATGTGTACAAAGGGTGGGAATTTGGTTGAGATAAACTAATCTTTCCCTTTTGTGGAATGTCTCTGACATCAAACCGAAGTAAGTTTGTCCCACCGACCAAGATGCAATGATGCAATGCATGATTTATGTGCTAAAGGTTAGCCATGGAGGGGAAATAATAGTTCTAACCTATTAAGCTCTGATGAATCTGAAACATTTGCAACACTCAGGATATTCTTACTGTATGTGAACTTAGTGAATGACCTCACTAGTTCTAATAATATTACATGTCAAGAACGAATCAACAAACAATCTACTGTGCCATCCTTCCCACTCCATATCAAATGATCTTAAGAAGATCTTGGGTTGCTATGGAGTTTAAGGACATAATTATTTTTAAACCAAGGCAACATGAATTATAGGTACCACTGTTCTGCGAAATATCCAAATGTGTCTAAACTGCATTTTTGGAATTCAAGACCAGAGGCCCTTATATGACTGGAGCTGTGCATGTGTCAGTGACAGCTGTTGTTGAGGCCCACCAGACGTATGGGGAAGACACCGACTACTGGTAGCAATGAGCTCCTCCCCCCACTATATTGTGTTTGTGTTCACGCACACAGACATATCCTCAAACAAATTAGCCTATGCACACACGGACAAAACACACATACGGCACACAAGCACAGGCACACACGCATAGCAAGGAAGGAATGGGGTCACAGAGTTGATAATGTGCAGGAGACTGTAAAGGTGTCAAAGAATAATGAAAGCAATGCATTTGAAACAGGCCCGACTCCTCTTCACTTCAACAGATGGTATTTTGTTCTTGCAATTCTAGTTGACATTTCATTAGCTATTTATCTTCTTATTTGTTTTTTAAAGAGCAGTTTCCGTGTGTTAAGTGGCAAGCGATTCTTTGAAAACATAACGCACCTCATTAGCAATTGATGCAGAGCATTGCCTCTGATCTTGGGCAGGGTTACAATACAATATGATAAGTCCTGACTGTCCATTCCCAGTGTGATCAGTGGGACAAAATGTTGCAACAAAGAAAAAGCTCTTCTCAGAATCTTATGTTCAAGTTAACACCCTACCTCAAAGCTAAATTACAGTATGCTACCTTCTGCATGACCAACAACTCAAGTGACATAGAGCTATAGTAATGTCATGAGGTAAGCCAGTGACACATTTAGTGCATCTCGGTTCAATGCTGCTTTGGCAAAAACCCAAGCAGAGCCAGCTTGGTTTCAGTTTAAACGGGGAGCACATTATTGATTTACAGTAAGACTGATTAATTTACAGGCTGCGACTGATAACTGCCCAGTCAACATTCACAAATCTGTCTTTTCCCAAGAGGCCATTTGGCGGATTGAGCTCCACAGACTTTGCAGGGCATGTGCCGAGCTAAAGAGGATGAGCGTAGATAAGGCTGGAACAAGCACAAAAATGTTAATGAGTAATATCTCCCCACTAGTTCTCTTTGTCTTGTGTCAGTGGTGATATCACTGAGTGCACAGAGGCCACATCAGATGGAGAGGGTGGGAGGCAGGGGAAAGAGGAAGGGTGAGGTTGCACAGAGCCCCTGGACACTGACAGAAAGGATCTTTGACAGCCGCGTCAAAGATCAGCCACACCTGCATTACATTCCCTTGCTGAGAGCGAGATACACACCATACTTTCTCTTCGGTGCACCGAAGCAAGGTGTTTTTGCGCCTTGATAAATGGACAGCGGCTAGCTGGAGCCATGTGTCTCCTCTGAAAGGCCGATGACTTCATGCGGATGAAATGGAATTCATTTTGGCGTCATTACAATCCATAAATATTCAGGATGAAAGATGTCATCCTGCTACAACTCACGAAGGCCTCAGACCCTCTTAATGTTAAGTAGTGGTGTGTGTGTTTGTACTTTGCGTGTACAGTAGGTGCAGTAGTTAGAGCTACATGGTGCTGCAGAGGAGCTAGTGGCTATGGGAGTAGCTGAGGGCAAAAGTGTGTATGTGTGTATATCATTCCCAAACATAAACAAATAAAGTGGATTTCTTCTCTTCCTCCTACATTCTGAAAATCCCCATCATTCCCTGGTGTCTGCTGAAGCTGTGGGCTTTCTTCTTCCCACATGCAAATCACAAAAGGCCCTCACACTAAATGGTCTTATTCATACAGAAATATAAGATGCAATTCACTGAGAAATGTTTGATTCATGACTCTTTGCTGCATGCGTTGACACAATGCCAAAACTGTATTGCCGTTAACAGCACCAAGAGTAGTCCCCTGTGTTCTAATGAGTGGGTAATTAATGCAACATGCCAAAATCTACATCATTTGAATGTATAAAAAGTGAGCTGAATTACGTACATGCTTCAGAGAAGAGTTGTTTCATTCATATGGTGCAGAAAGGTTAACTGCAGCTCAAATGAAGCTACAAGGGTTTTTTTTCAAACAATGCAAACTTGATTGCCTTCATAAATTGATGAGTACTAGGCAGCACCTGTACCTGAGCCATTTCCTGTATTTCAGTCTGAAAACAGAACAGCTGATAAGCCCTACTTTGCCAGAGGCACGTGGTTGTCTTTGGCTGTTTCCCACACAAGGGCAGGGAGAACAAGAATGCTTTAATTGGGAGAAACGTAGGAGACGCTGACTTACCTGCTGTTGTCCTGTCCCCAGGTTTAAGCAATTAGCAGTCACACCAAGGGTAATCCTAGAGAAAGGGCAGGCAAGTATCCACTAATATCCTCTGGCTTGTGTGGTCCACTTGTGGTGTCTGCTTGTGCTGGCTATTGAGTTGTGCCAAGAGCCATCTCAAGCTATGCTCTCTCTCTCCTTTCAGTTCTTCAGGTCAGAGAGGGAATGGTAGAGAGCAATAACATAGCACTGTAACTTCCCTCTCTCTCCCTCACACTCTCCCTCACTCTCTCTCTCTCT
>NW_023339873.1:16299147-16322680 GCF_004916995.1 Morone saxatilis
CTCACCCTCCCTCCCTCCCTCCCTTTTTCACTCCCACAGCCTATCCAGTTCTGCTCCTCATAGCAGTCTAAAACACACCTCTCATTTTCTTTCCCTCCTATCCTTACGAGAAGTCAGTTGAAGAGTGTGTGAGAATAAAAGGGAGAAGGGAGAAGGGGGGGGTGGAGGAAGGCAGGCATTATTCTACTCCCTCTCAGCAGTTGAAAGAGGCTGTTGCCCAGTGAGGAGAAAGGCAGAGGTGCGGTGTGATGTGCTTTGTCACAGGGCCAGATCTTTTCACTCAGCGACATCCTCCATTGTCCCTCTCTACTCTCTTTGACTTGACTCACCAACACTAAAAGTATAGTTCTATATTTAACTCGTCCACTCATGCCAACACGGGTGCTGTTAGCAGCTGAGGCTAGCTGAATGCTAGATGTTTTGGCCGGCCAGTTAGAGAGCTAACTATCCCCGCTGACCCCCGGTGACAGCTGAACCATGCCATTCTCTTATGCTGGGAAAGTCCGGTGACAGCAGCCACCCAAGCCCTAACAGTGGTCTAAGGAACCACCAATTGCTGACTTAGGAGGGCTGAGTGTGGCCAAACTTTCCAAGACTTTGGCAGCTATACTGCCTTTTTGGCCCTGCTTGCAGAAAACAAGGCCAGCAAGCTAAATCTGAGGTACAGTAATTGTGCTCTGCATCAGTGGGAATAGTTAATTTTGCTGACAGGGTATTGTTAGGTTAGGCATGTCCATGGAAGCAATAGAAAGTAAACACACCTAAACATGGCTCACCTGCTTTTTTTATTTGTAGGACAGCATTTACCCACCTGTAAAGGTCAACATATATCTTGCATAGTATATGTTGTAGTCTACCACCTAACCCTGCGAATAGTCACACTGTCACCACGTTTCTAGAACCAAATATTAAGCAAAGATGCACAGATGAATTTTGCTGTGCCACTTTCTGGTGTGAATGGGCCTTAGCTATAGCAAGTGATCATTTTTGGACAACCCTGCCTGTCTGTGCTTTTAAATGCATGACATTCAAGTGACTAATCAATATTTATAATCAATATTATAATGACAATGTATCAAATGACAGCGTAAAACAATGTGAAAGGAGTCACTCATAGTGATGAATCTACAGAGAATTGTCACCTGAATCTGTAGATCCCTTCGGCTTTATGGAGCTTTGTAACAAGCCTCAGCTCATTGTTTATCTGCAGCCAGCTTTACTGTTTTGGTTCACTGTCAACGCTCCTATGTGTCATTTTTGGCCGGAGCTGTATTCAGTGTAAAAGCTCTGATAAACCCACTAAACTACCTGCTCAACACCAAATGGCAAACAGTCAAAGTTTATCAACTATGTGGTGAACAGAGAGCCAGGTATTTTCTTCAGGAGTTGACCAAAAACAGCTAAATGAGAGTTAATGTTGAAGTTATATGCATTCACCAAATGACCAGAAACATGATTCTAGATAAGTGACAATGTTGCTCTGTAACTGCTGCATGCGTAAATAAGCCACTCTTTGTTAACAAGTTCCCCATATCAAGTTAAATGGTGATGATATGTCAGTGTTCACAATGTGTTATTGTATTTAAGAGAGTAAATGTAATCGTGTATGCACATGATCAGATGATATATTCTCCCTGCAGCAGTGGTCTACAAAAGCTGCTTCCAATGTTGTGCTGACACTGACATCAGATTTAATGCGAAAAAAAGTAATGTAATTATAGGTTGATGAAGAGAGGACAGGAAGTTGCAGTTTCCTGTATTTTACATTTGTGAAGATGATCCTTATTTAAGCAGTAAAGTCAAATAGCTTGGTCACAGTTTCACAGATCACTTATTATAATATATATCAACAATGTCACTAAATTATATGCTCAGAGTAAAATGCTTCTCCACTTCCTCATCAATGTAGACAAAAGACCAAATACAACCGCTGGTTTGCTGGTCTGCCAAAGGTGAGCTTCGCTGCACAATTCTCTGCTGCAATCTGATTGGTTGTGGTTTCTTTCTGACTATTTTATTATCTGATCACACTGACATGGCATCTGGAACAACTGCTTGTTGCTAACTCTTTGTTACCAGCCTGACCCTGTTCTCTGTTAGTGGTTAATATTTAACTTGTTTGTGGCTCATGTTTAATCACTGACTGTATTGTTCACCTCCACATTATGATGTTTTGTGGTACTGTATTTAATTCCGACCATAGTTATGCATGAAGCAGGAGAAGTGAAGGAAGTGTTCCACAGCCTAAATATGTTTGTGTGAAAAGTGAAAGTCTCGTTTGGTCACCAGAGGCGAGCGCCTGGTGTGCACATAATGACACTCTTATCTCTAGGTGGAAACCAAAGCAAATAAAAGAGACATCAGCTAACCAACATATCAACTCACTGAGGAATTATGTCAGATGGACACATTCACTCCCTCTTTGTCAGTTCTCCTGTGTTGCAATGCAGATCTGACCCAAGAGCAGTTTTGTTCACACAAAGCTGTTACTGGATTATGTGGGTGTGGGGCTGATGTAATGTTTTGTTCAATGAAATGGAAACACACTTTCAGACACAAATGCATAGACAGAAACACAGACACATACCACACTTTTTTCTCCTTACCTTCCTTTATTTTCCCAAGCGCCACTGGCTACCTGGAGATACAAGGTCCCCCGAAAGTTCACCAGCTCTTACGCAGCCTCAAAGACATTTTCACCTTTTTTTTTTGTCCTGTATGCGCCACTCAGAGTGAATCAGAGCAAAGAAAAACTCCAAAAAAAACAAGGCACATTTGTTTGACAGACGCCTTCCTCCCCATATATGAAGTCATCCCCCTACATGTGGTATCGAAGAGGAAGATCTCTCCAAACTGAGGTCATGAGAAGTGTATTTTGATTGAATGCCATAATTCCCACACCCAAAATGAAGTCATGTGGTGGGATTCAGTGAGGAAGAGGTTTGTTATGATTTCACTCTGTATATATAATGCCCACAGGACGGTGGTCCTGTCTGGGCCCACTGGGGGCTGCGGTTGTTCTGAATCATAGTAGAAATGTGGGCTCGTTGAAGTAGCTGCCATTCCTGCATTTATATGTTGTGATGAGAATGGATAGCACTCAGATTTAATTAATTTAAGATGGGTGATAAAATGTTGCTGTGAGAATTGAGCTCTGTGATCCAGCTGCAAGGAAGCTCCACTGTAAATCTTTGTTGAAGGTTTTCTCAAAGGAAACACGAGAAAAGACAATATGATGTCTGGGAATGTAATTTATGATGTTGTAAACTAGTCTTGTCAGCTGGTGACGTAACACACATCGCTTTTATAATTTTTTTTCAACACAGGTTTCTCAGCATTACCTTGTCGCCACATGCCCCCCCGCCCCCTACCCCCCCAGCAAAGTAATGCGGTCCCAACAGTCGTGTCTGTCGTCAAAACACTCACACAACATTAGCAACTCTCTGTTCACTTTCTTTTTTCTTTTCACTTTTTCAGACATCACCTCAGCTCTCCCGGGTCTTTTTCAGTTTTGGGTGCGCTGACAGATGCTAATGAGCTGTCCAAGCAGTGGGAGATTAGACAAGGCCTAGACAACAGGGAACATGGTGTTCCTGGCCTGAAGCCATAAAAGGGACTAAAGAGGGGTTTGAGCAAAAGGGGATGGAGGCCAAAGAAAAATGATGAAGAAAAAGTCAGGGATGTGTAAACAGGAGTGACAGGACACAAGTTTGTCTTTATAGCAATGTTTATGCTCGAGGCCACCTGTAGCCTATATAGCACAGCATTTTAAACACTTGTCATGTTGTGACGTGTTGGGAAATTATTTTCTTTGCATATAGTTAGATATCTGTATGTTAAAAAATATGAAGCTAGAGTCAGCAGGTAGATAGCTTAATTTAGCATAGACTGGAAGCAGGTGGAAACAGCTAGCCGTCAGGCAACCAGGAATTTTATGATGGATTATGTAAATGAACGATATGTCTTATAAGTAGTGAGCACGTGCTGGTTACCTTCGAATAGAGCTGTTTTTTCCTTGTTTCAGTGTTTGTGCTCAGTCTCCAGCTACATATTTAGCATGCAAATATGAGAGTGGTGGGATACTAATCTTCTCATCTAACCCGCAGCAGACCACCCTCAGTTATTTGGCACCAAAACCTCCAGATTTGCAAATAATTTCCCCCGAGCCATGACTGACAGGATCTTAGTTTTTGGTTTTATCTGTCACAAAACACACAGCACACAGGAAACAATGGTCATATTTGCAGATTTATTTTATTTTTTGCCACACTACACAGTAAGAAAACTACAGTGTCAGACTCTGGCTCATATAACACACAAGTGCCACAGAACACCAAACATCCTATAGTAAATTGTCCTAAAAAGGCAGACAAATCTCCACAGTACCACAGAAATACCACAACACATGTATCACAGGAACACAATGATTACCACAGGAATTTCAATGTTGAAGTACCACAACTTCTTTTATGTGGGACTGTACCATAGGATTTTTTTTTGTAAGGTTGACAGACAAGTATGTCTAATTAGGGTTTGGATTTCCATTTGCGAGCACAGTAATAGTGTCCTGTCTAAAATGATAAATGTACATAATATTGTGTTTATAAAAAGAATCAAAATGACATCATACAACAATTTTACTCAGTCTATTCCAAATAAATCAGCCCTGCTTACACCTAACTTTCATACTATGTCTCCCTCCAAACTACTCTTGTATTTCATTAGGACAAAAAAATATAAACGTTTATTTGATCAGTTTTACTATTACCTATTCAGTAGAATACGATATTGCTATAGTAAAAAAACTTGAATTTCCAATGAAATCCAATCATTATAGTATACATCTGGTTTCACTTTCTGGGCAGTTAACCCTGTTGAACTTGTTACAGCATCCATAACATACCAAATAATAATACTCAACATTGAATTATCATCATAGCAGAGGTTGAATTTACTGTAGACATCTCATCTCTTTGTGGTTTCTGCGTTTATTGATGTTACTCTGTTCGTCTAAATTGGCTTGGAAATTATATACTCTTAAGTATTTCTGTCTTTGTTTTTCTTCTGATGTTTCAGTTAAAGAGATGACTTACCATCTCAGAAATGTTAATTACTTATGTTTCATTTCCTGTTTTTGCTGATCACACACTATAGAGTTGCTTGGAGGAAGTGACTTTCTGACGCCATCCTGTGTTCAGATGGTAACATAGTTTTGTCTCCCAAGAAACTAAGCAGTTCCGTTGACCATATGACTATAAACCTTCCGTTGAAAATGCACCACCCGAGTTTACTTTTTCAACTGACTCTAATACACTTAAATGCGGAAAAGTCATTAAACATGCTAATATTTTAATATCATGCATGATCCATTTTAAAGGAGTTCTTTGAGTTCTTCTTTTTGTGTCTTTACCTGTTGCCGTTATCTTTAACAACAACAGCAGCATGCTCCTACGCTGCAGGCTTGATTTCATCTACTACTCCTACTATTGTAGATATATTGTGTGGTTTTCAGTTTTATCTTTCAACCTATATATTAATGGTGTTATAATCATAGCTGGAATGATCATCAAAGGGTTATTATGTGCCATATAACGTTTTGGCTGTAAGGTGAGACAATGCTGAGGATCTATTCATGATTTTCTACATCCCATGCTGTCTTTTATACAAATTAAACAAACTGTGAAGGAGGTGACTTTGCAGAAACCTCTCCATAGCAGCAGACCGGTCTGAAGCGCTCTTCCAAGGTCAGCCACGGCAGGAGACAGAGCTGCCACTCATCTGCCAAACCCTGCAGGGGGAGAGTATTTCCATCTCAAGCTCTGACACCCTTGACCCAGTGTGGGTTGTGAGCAAAGCCAGGAGACCACAGGGCCGCAGGGTCTCTTCCAAACAACAGCTGTGCATCATCAAGCACGACAAAACACTTAGATAATGAATTTCTGCCCTGCAGTGGACTATAGGCACCCAGACAGCTCATCAGTTTTAAGTGAGAGGTTTCAATTAGTTCAACATCATGGAGATGTCAAAAGCTAAATTTACAGCCCTATAGTGACAGTGGGACTAGGGGATATTGTATGTTTACAAGCCTGAGTGGGCATCATGCTTAATAATGACCCAGTCTCTGTCTTCTTATAAATGTCTGCATTATATGGCCTATTATTAATAGCTGCACTCTTGTTCATTGTGTCCGTGTAATGTGGATATAAAGCTTAATTTACAATGTGGCTCTACTGTCAGAAAAAGGCCTCTATTTTCAATGTAAAAAAGTTTTTTACATACGGATGTTTCATGTTGTTCATGTTAATAGAGGAAACATCACAAAAACAAATAACGACACTATGATTTGGTATTCAAAGACTACATGAGCCAGTACTGCTTTTTATAGACTGACTGTAAATAAGTTCATCATTGAATCGTCGCCCTCTTTTGACTGTGACGCAGCATTACACCAACAATTAACGGATTTTCAAGGGCAACGTAAAATCCCGCCTACTTCCATTTGATTGGTCAAGGTTACCATTCTCGCAAGCTGATTGGATACTTGCACGTCAATTCAATGACGAATGCGGATGTTTAAGGTAGGAACGCTAGACCGGTGAGAAACGTGGGTAAACTCTAATGTATTTCCACCTCTGTGTGCTCATTCCGTTGTTTGTAGTTCGTTCTCAGTCTTATCTCGGTTTTTAGAAGCTAATGTGAAGTGTTCCTTATACATTCAGGCTTTTACCACGGGCTCTGCTCAAGGTGTTTGGACTAAGAGCTAACATTAGCTGCAAATGCTAATAAATGTGTGAGAGTGTCCCATCTCAGTGTAACGTCAACAACAGTGAGCTGTTCGCTTTTAAATTGCTGGACTGTTTGTCGCTGTCATCCCGACATGCCACTGATATATTGTTGAATTGTTTTGCAGCTAATTTTATTTGTGTGTAGTAATGCACAAATCGTAATTATGCCGATTTAATTACTGCTAATTAGACTGAGTGGTAGCAGCAGTTAAAATGTAAACAGTCTCATCTATGGACGTATTTTTAAAAGGTGTTGTGAAAGAATAGGTATCCTGCATTTTGTCTTTTAATTTAGTCATTTAGTCTTCTGTTGGACCACCACTAGGTGGCGGACGAGCTCATATTATAAGACAGCAACATAAAAGCTCTTCAGCACTAACGCCTCAGCTTAAGGCTAGACATTGGAAATCAATCCTATGACCTGATAAAGAAGTCATTGGAAGTGATAACGGTTTAGAATAGACAGGAAGTCATAGATTAATACTGTCTGTTCTGCATACTATGTGTTTGCATTGTTGTTTTTAATTTAAAGGTTAAATAAAGCCCACTCAACCACTTTGCCAAATCACAAATGATACTAAAATAAGAACAAACTCAACCATATGTACATTGCTTTTCAGCCTCTGCAATTCAAAAGGTCACTCCTGACTTTTCATAATAACTTAAGAATACTATTACTGACAGGTTATTATTACCGATATTGCCTCACACATTGCCCTTTTCAGTATTGTTGGACATTTATGCTTCTGAGCTTCTGAATTGCTTTACTGCTGAGGATCAATCATAGCTTCTCTCACCTTCTGTGTGTGTGTGTGTGTTTGTTTTTGTTCGCAGTGTTCACCTGAATGATGGCTGCCTCAGGGAAACTGGCGTCTTTCCGTCTGCCTCCCTTGCCTACTGTGGGTGAGCTGATAAAGCTGTACAAACTGCGAGCTGAGAAGCAGCTGTCCCAGAACTTTCTGTTGGACTTGAGGCTCACAGGTTAGTCTGCCTCACTCGCTCGTTCTCTTTCTTTCGCTCTATCTGCAGTGCACCAATACCCGCTTGCTCCTCTTCTTTGTTCCTATGTCTACAGTGTGCGCAAAATAGTGTGTTTTGTCAGTGCACTTGATTGCACAGCTCCACATAGCCTTGTTTCGTGGCATTGAAACCGACAGGCTTTTCTGTATGGGTGAGGTTGAGTAGATCTGCTGCTAATGTGAATGAACCAAGTCAATTGTTTGCAGTCCTTGCGGAGCTTGAGCCTTAATATAATTATCAGTGATGCAGTGCAGGTCTGATCTGCTCTCCTGTCCTTGGACAAGGTGACTTGTTAGATTAATGCATCTCATCTTCATCACACAGAGGCAGACAGGTATTGCAACCTCACACACTATTAATCTCAATTTCGGTACCCAAGACTCCGATATGGCCATTTGATTGGAGAGTATTGTGTAATTTATATGATGCATGAGTTGAACTAAGTTAGTATATAATTCACTGATTGCATGCAAAAATATTGATGAAACGCACTATTGAGTTGGTCATCCGTCTTCATCTTTTCAGACAAAATAGTGCGTCAGGCAGGCAATTTGAGGGATGCCCATGTGTGCGAGGTGGGTCCTGGTCCCGGAGGTCTCACCCGCTCCATCCTCAATGCCGGGGCGGCGGACCTGCTTGTGGTAGAGAAGGATACACGCTTCATCCCGGGGCTGAAGGTACACTGAGCGCAATGTTATCAAGGTCACTGGGTCCTTGAGCAGAGAAAGCCCTAAAACCTTCACCTGTCAGTTGCATGAAACCAGTTAATAATAATAATTGGCCACCCGTAGAGTTTGTTTGTTAATTTTTCTCATTTAATGTCATATCGCAACCATTTTCACAGCTGTTGTCCGAGGCAGCACCTGGGAAGGTGAGGATTGTCCACGGTGACATACTCACCTACAGAATGGACCGAGGATTCCCATCAAATATCTCCAAACCATGGGAGGAAGGTGAGATTGTGAAATCGTGCGAGCTGTTACGGTGGTTCTGTGCAGTAAATGCATGGACTGAACTGAACTGTGCACCACTGTGTGTGGTTCCACAGATCCACCAAACCTTCACATCATAGGGAATCTCCCATTCAATGTCTCGACCCCCCTCATCATCCAGTGGATGGAGAACATAGCTAACAGAACAGGGCCCTTCGTCTACGGACGCACCCGACTCACACTCACTTTCCAGAAAGAGGTCGCAGAGGTGGGTAAACACTGCTGTCAAGGTGTATATTTGCTTGGATGCATTTTTCTTGTCCAGCTGCCAAGAATCAGTCATTGAACTTAAAAAACCTTTTTAAACTGTGTGTTAAAACAAAAATGTATCAAAGCTTTAATACTCTATGTAGTCTGTCTAGCTCTTTTGCTATGCAATCACCACTGTATGAAAATATTATGTAATGAATAGCTTATTTTATTGTTATCATTAAATATTGATTTCTTTTTCCATAATTAATCATAACGTCCAACTAAAATCAAGAAATGTGGAGTGTTTTATCATTTAGGCCAGTCAAATCCTTCAAAACAGGATTTGTTTTTTCTATTAACCCTCAGAGACCCATGGGGATGTCTGCGTCCTCATCCGACATTGCTGTTTTTCAGAGGCTGTAGCGGGCTCAGTTTTAAAGCAAGTGAATGTAATGCTGTTATATGAAACTAGAAGATCTAAGGCATCCTTTGGTACCGACTATGGTGCTTGTCAGGAAGGGGGTTAGATCATGCTCCAAAGTTAGGCTCAGTTTTGGCTGGGGAAAACTAGCATGGCTATTTTCAAAAGGGTCGCTTGACTTCTCACCTCAAGGTCTCTTAATGAAGATAGATACCCGTGAGTCTCTCTTATGCAGACATGCTCACTTTATCCCAATCCCATACAGCTTTTGCCTGCAGTATATTTGTGTTATTGCCACCTATTCTAAAAATGGTCTATTTGAATATTTCTGCTTACTTTGTTCCCTACATAGTATTGTATAAATTAAGTATGTCTGGAAAGCAGAGATTCTTGTTGATTCAATGAGCCCATTTGTGATGAGGTTATTCCCCATAGTAGCCACTCCATCGTAGTGAGACCACTTTTTGAAACTGTGACCTCTAGAATAATCACAGCCTTGTGTAACCACAAACTAGACACCTAGGGCATTCAGATGATGTATTGCTCTCATAGGTATATTGACAATAAGGGGGTTTCTGAGATATACTTTAATTTTTTAATGGTGTTCCTGAAGGTCTTGGTGTTTCACTGTGGGATCTTAGACCATTTTAATCAATTCTTGCGTGGTCAGAAATGGTACAATTTTGCAGCAAATCTGTGTAACAAATGGTATCAACCCAGTGTTTGCTGCAACAATGGCTATGACCATCATATCATATCATAATATTCTAAGCCCTTATACACTGTAAAGTTTCCAAATTTGAATAGGCGCCTAACCACAACAACAATATTTATTACAGATTTATAATTAGAATAAATTGACACACACTGCTGAGCTGCATCTCAAATTAATCTCCGAGCTTTCAGATGATGTATACCACTTCTGTGCTGTTGACCTGCAATCTCCCTCTGAACATCCCCTACCCCTCCTAAAAAAGACAGAAATGGGTCTATGACACATAAAAACACAATTAGGACAAACTTAAATACTATTTTTTTCCCCTCAATTTTTTATCTTTATGTAATATGTTTGGTTACGAATAAAAACAACATTATGTGACCTCAACAAATTAACGTCGTCTTAGTGAATATGCACCACTAATGGGTATTAGTTTTCTTCTCCATCCAGAGGTTGACGGCCAGCACGGGCAGCAAACAGAGGAGCCGTCTGTCCGTTATGGCTCAATATCTCTGCACAGTCCGCAACTGCTTCACCATCCCTGGACGGGCCTTCGTCCCTAAACCAGAGGTAAGATTTCACTTTTTTGAAAATACTAAAATTAACCACATCAAAGAAGAAAAGCAATCAGGCAGTGTGTTAAGGCGTGTTTGAAAAAAGTACACGTGTACTCTCTCTCTGGGTGTTATTGAAATAGGATTTCTAATTTTCAGAACACAATTAGCAAAATGATGCTATGTTATGAGAGTCGAATGTTGATTTCAACCTTAAGAGCCAGTGCTGAAATAGCGGCAGATGGGCGCATTACTATTTCACAGTTCTAACCCTATTGTAGGATAACAGCGGGATCTCCTCTCATCTTCTAATCTCTGCTCCTCTTCTGGTCCCATCTGAGTCCCTCATCATGTCACCATCACTCATCCCTCCCTCACTCTTCTTGCTTTAAGGCTTCATTAAGACTGTGTTGAATCAGTGTTGTCTCTGTTCTGTCTTTGGACCCTTTCTGGGTTGTAATGATGCCTGGTGGGTATTTGAGATGTGGCGCGATCACACTGCGCCTTGTAATGAGGGCCTAGTTCTTTTTTAGGACCAATTTCTCTCTCTCTCTCTGCGTCTTTCAGCTCATGCGCGTGTATCAGTGGCGAAAGAAAGACATTTACTCTTACATAACATGAGAATGCCAGGATTTTTCTTTTTTTTTCAGGGTATGGATTTATAGTAGGACTAGGGGGCACACATTAAAAAAATAAAAGTACTGCTGCAAAATGTGAAATATCAGTGTTGTCTAATAGACAGCTATGTGTTGAGATTTCAGACACACAACTCTTTTGACAGACTCATGAGCTCTCTTACATCTTTGTACAAATGAAACCGTGTTTTTCTTTTCCTAAATTAAACGATAGGTGTTAGGCTGATGTCAGCGATGGACTATTGGTCCCTTGAAAATGTCATGGCTCTTTAGGAGACCCACTATTGGTAAATATTTAATCTCCTGCGTGGCTGAAAATGCAGCAGAGTGAATGGGACCAGTGCTGATTGTTCATTCTCTTAGAAGAAATAGCTCCCAATGATTATTTCATCACACTCAGCTGCCTTTCTGTGCATTTTTTTTTTTTTTTTTACTCCTTGGAGTTCTTTGTGTGTGTGGTTATGTCTAACTGTTAGCTTAATGGATTTCAACATGCTTGTCTGTTGCCTGAAAAAGTGCACACATCTGAGTGTGTGTTATGCATGCAGTATGCAAACGTGAACTAAGTGGACTTGCATGCTCGTGCATGCACTGCAGATGAATCCTTACCTCCCACATGCCCACACAGGCCATCTATCCCCACTAAATTCGTTTAATGGGCACTTGGTCGAACTTGCATATCATTAGGAGGAAGATGCATGGCTTGTTTGATGAGCAGGCCTCCTGCTGCTGGTGTTCCATATAAAAGAGTCAGAGAGCACATAGGCTGATATTAATGCTATCGTGGCTCTGCATTGTGGAGCCCTCTTTTTACTAGTATGCCATGTATTCATAATTCATAAAAAGCTCTATGGCTCTGCATTGTTTACTGGTGCACACACCAGAGTATTACAGTGCATGAACAATAAAAATGTCCTACCTGATTTACAGGACAACATCAAAGCCTTGTGGAGGGGGGGGGAGTTGGCTGAATATAGAGCAGCCATTTGTATATAAAGCTGCCTAATAGGATAGATAGCAGAGATTAGATAGATAGATAGATAGATAGATAGATAGATAGATAGATAGATAGAGATATATAATATATATATATATATATAATATATATATATATATATCAGAATATATATATACTATATATATAGAGATATATATAAGGAGAGATATATTAGGTAATATTAGAGATATATATATATAGAGATATATATTATATTATAGGAGAGAGACTATATAGTATATATATATTATATATATATATATATATATCTATATATAATATATAATATAGTATATATATAATATTATATATATAGTAGAACATATATATATATTTATATTAATAGTATAATACCTGCTATATATACTGCACCTAACCCTATATTAAGTATATACATATTATATATATATAGAGAGAGATAATTAAGCGACTTATATTAATATAATATATAATATAACATATATATACTAGTATATATATAATCATAATTATATATAATATAACCTATAGAGATATATATATATATTAGAGAGATACTAGTAATATTAAATATATTACATACTAATATACATACACAATAATATTAATATAAAAATATAGAGGAATACTGATATAGGGAGACAAATTGAGAATATACCGCAAATAATATACATAATATAGAGAGACTACCTATAGAAATATATATATAGAGATAGGGAGAGATAGGATAAGATCGATAGATAGATAGATAGATATACATATGTGTGTATATATAATCCGGATGCATAAAGAAGTATATAGAAAATACAGGAAGGTATTGTTATAGCATAAATGCATAAGTTCTAAAGAATACTATATTTGGTGTTCATACTGTAGACTGCTTATAGTGTTCTATTGAAAGCAGAAGGAACTTATAAAAATGATAATGGCTAAATACCCCCATTTCTAGGTAGTAGTTAATTAAAACGGGGAAGTAACACTGCCAAATATCAAAGGTCTCTCCCTCAATATCCCTCTCTTTATGTCCGTCTCTCTCGGTTACTGCAACATGCTCGTGCCTTTTCAGGGAGTCTGTGCAACTGTGACTCGTACCTATAGCCAATAAATCGGCTCAGTGGTCTCTAATTGTTGGAATTATCTTGTCTCCACTGAAGCTTTGGGATCACTGATTGTGTTAATAAAGCAACAACTGGGATTAGTTTTTGTCTGCTTTCGGCGCGTCTTTGTCGTGGTCTGAAACCTGAGGCTGTGTTCTGCTGTGAGTGAGTAAGTCATGGCTATCCTAGAACACGTCCGCTCAGTCATGTATCGATATGATATATCTGTATTCATGAATACTTCTGTAAGTGACAGGTTGGTCACCAATGGCAACTCTCCTACAAGCATAAAATAGAGAGCAGCAGGTGCAATACAACATGTATGAAAATTAGTGGAGTGTGAAAAACCTCTGATGTGGCTTTAATACTGTGTAATCAAAGAGCCAGAGAAAAACCAATGAAATGACTGAACCTTTCCGAATAACCATGATGAGCAAATAGCTTCAGCTTAAAGGCGCGGGGGGGGGGAGTGCGGGTTGATTCGTCGGTTGATTTGAACCTATAGGATCTGGCCAGTGCAGGATAATGGGATAATGAGAAAGGGAAATGTTGAATCCATTTTACATTAGCAGCTGCTGGGGCCCATATTGACGTGGGGTGGGCAGATTGGTTCTTATCCTCGCTGTTTAATCTGTCTGTCTTGTCCTTCTCGCCCCCGGACTGCACCTCTCTTGTGTCACATTGAGTGACTGTGATTGTCCTTGAAGGTTTCTGAGAACAGCGATTGGCTGCTTTGATGGTGTTCCCCCAGGCTCCGAGTGCCCTAGGTCTGTCCTGCTGCAGATCACACCTGCCTCCCTTTCCTTATTAGTCGCTCTCCTCCTGTTAATTCTCACAGTGACAGACAAATTGAGTGATTTTTAAATTGCTTCTGTCATTCACAGCTTTACAAATACCTGAAAAGGCTCTTTAAGGAAGTAAACTGAGAGTAGAAACTGCTTTCCTGCTGTTGCTTTAGCTGTTATACATATTTCTAATTTGTATTCTGGCCAGGGGTCAAGGAGTTTTAGAGTGCTCTCTTCCATCAAGAATCTGTGTCTTCAACACGGACACCCAGTCATTCAGTTTCATCTTCACAGCCTCTTTACGTAGAAAACAGCTGATTTGCTAAGATTAAAGAGTGCGTGTTGACTCCCTCGTCTCTCTTCCCCTGCCTCTCTTCCTCGACATTATAGATTAAAATCAACTTCTGTCCGTCACAGGCAGGTCTATAAGTCGTGCAATAGATGCTTCATCACAAGCAACCTGCTGTCACTTCTGTAGAGCTCCTTACAGAGCTCTGCATCTTGCTAACAATGGTGCTATTCATTAGAAGAAATTAGGCATTGAGAAGGGGTAGTGCGAGACTGGAATACTGAATAATACAGGTGAAAAAATTGTAAAAGAAAATGAGTTTGGAATGGAGGAAAAAAACAGATTGGGGATGACAATAAAAATAAAAGATGGATAGACAGGAGGCATTGGAAACTGGTGAGATACATAAATAAAGGCAAGAAAAGATGTCTGAGTCTAGGCGAATGGAAAATAAAATAAAAGCGTATAGAGTTTGGATGTGAAATGAAACAAAAGCTGGAAAAGGATGTAAAGGCAGCGTAGCTTCCTCCACACGAGTACAGAGCGCTAGACGACAGATTCATGACAGAGATCGATCTGAAGGGAGAGTGAGGCGTACCTCCAGCAGATGGTTGTCTGGGCCAGTCGTCAGCTCCGCTCTGAGTAATGGCTGCATCAGCCATCACCCACCAACTAACTGAGCCTCACAAGAGGAGAGCCCTACAGATGTTCGCCTTGTACACAGTCGCCGTCCAAGAGCACAGACCAGATGAGCAGAGTCTAAATTAAATTTGTTGATGCTGCATTGAGCATCAATTACTGCTGGCATTTGTCAGGGGGAGTTTGGACTACTGCTGTAAAAAGCCAGCAGATACAAACACACATTCATTCATCATATATTTTTAATGGGTCCTTTTTTTCAGTGGCTGAGGTGTCAGCAGCTTTTTCAAGTGTTAAAATGATAATATTCTTAGAATTCAGAGGGTGTCTCAGTGTGGAATGTGACCCACCTCAGTCCATTGTAATGCAGTGGCAGGCTCGGTGATGGATTCTGTCCCTGTGACCTGGAGTGGCCCGGCTCTCGCCTCAACAGTAAGAGTGAAAATCAACTCAGAGGGACTGCGCTGCTTTCTCACCTCCCGCCACACATTGTACCGGCAACACAATTCATCTAGGCCTATTCCTATCTCGCAAACGGGGTCAAACGCGGTATCAAGAGTATCGGGGAAAGTTATTTCAATGACTCGTGCCAGCGCAGTAAACGCCCGAGGGCTTGGTCTCAATACATCACAGAACCAAGGTAAAGAAAAGCTAAAAATACTCCCCTCCTCCTCTCTCCTTAAACAAAAATGCAGAGGTTGGCAGAGTTGGCTTATAAACATCTCCAGAGATCTATTGCTCCTCCTAACAAGAAACTGTGCCGAGCTCACTCAGAGTCAGCGCTCAGAGTTTTAGCAAATTCAGCTTCTGTTTAGTTTGTGAGCATGCCAAGAGAATATGCAGGTATTTTGAGGGATAATGCTAAAGCCCTGGCTACATCCCAAGGACAGAGGGTCAGCTTCAAATAAGTGAAGGGCTATGATACACTGATAACTAAAGAATCTGAAGAAAAGCCTCATCACGATGGGAGGCATCAATCTATAAGCTATTAATTTGAAGGGTTATATGAACTCTCCAATTTCAACTTCATTTCAGGCTTTTTGGAGGGATTGAAGGCGTGGGTTGGTAGTGGGTGTGTTGATGAGGTTTTTGTACATGTTCTCATGATTGTTTCAGCTAAAAAAAATATATACTTTAACTGACAATTGCGTCAACCTTTCTGTCCATGTGTCAAAGTACAGTGATCGTTTTTATAAAAAAAAAATTGTCCACACCTTTCAACCATTAAGCCTCCCTCACCTTCAGCTCACAGAATCCTCCCAGCCACACGTCCCGCCCCGCGCTCAAAGCTGAAATATTAAAGGGCCTCCTTTGAACTGTCAGAGTGTATTGTTTTCCTACAAGCGCTCCTTTTGTCATCTCCACAGCGTTTACTGCCTTTCTCAGCAGTTAACTGCTCAGCCAAGGTCGTTGCTATTATTCCCTCAGCCTCACACGAGCACCCGGGACCGCTCCAACAAAGGAAGGTCATTCTCCCTCAGTGTTGATGACCGCATTATATCTCCAATATGAACCTTCACGAGCATAACTGCTGTCCAGAACAAAGAGCCACGCATTAAGCACGGCGACATACAAGAGCGATTTGGGGGCTCACTCTGTTTTGAGTAATGTGGGGGATCACTAATGAAGTTTTGGTGAGCAGTGGCATGACGGCTCCCTAACATGTTCCAATATCCGTCTCGCTCTTTGTGTCTGCAGTCATGAATGGTCGAGTGAATCAAGGCTCTTTTGTGGGGCTTCATTGTCTTCAAATATTTCTTATTCTGTGGTTGATCTGTTGGAAAGGTTACATGCCCGGTCCAGGAGGTCAATAAAATAATCAGCGAAATTGACGTGGCAGGGAAGTTCAAAAGAGAAGAGCCCTGACGCATGATTAACCCCTTGCCTCAAAATGACAAGCGCTCACCTCCCCTCATCTAAGCTCACATTCCAGATCTGTCATAGCGGCAACTCGGGGTGAGAGCCTTTGATGGAAAATGTAGGTTAAATACACAGAGGAGCAGATCTTATTAGCGTTTCCCCACGAGAGGAGTAGTTATTTGATCTGCACTCTTGTTGCATAACCAAGAGGAGTGGGAGAATGAGAGAGAGACTTGAATAATCCATGTTTGTTTCAGGAAAGCACATTCTCACTCAGCCGGTGTCGACGAGGCTCCAATCAGCTGTAATGAGAGCTCAGGAAAAAAAACTATTTAATAAGCGCTCCATCTCGAGTGTATGGGCTACAGTGTATGATACAAGTTGAGGAACATAATGTACAGTATTCTGATTTGAAACTAGCTCTGATTAGGCTAAATACATTTTTATTCAGCAAGTTGTGCAAACTTTGATCATTTTTAGTAGAAGTTGTGGTTTTAACATTTATTTTGTTGACGTTAAGTTCAGGTGGAACCAGAAATTTTGGCACAAGGGAGGCCAATTTAATGAAACACATTTGCAGGATGTGAAGTTTGTTTCAAAGTTTAAGATCTTTATATCAAAGTCTTTATTCTAGATAATTTCCCGTGTTCATGTGTTTGTGTCCCGTTTCTTCATATCATGGATTAAAGCCTAACTGATACGATACACAACAGGCCAGTACTGATAGGGTTTAAAATCTCTTAATAACAATCAGCCAATACGCACATAAACATGAACAGTTTTGATTGGAACAATTTGACATGTAGTTTTTTTCATTTTACAGCTGAAAAATAAACTTTTCAGTAGGTGCAACTTGTAATTATTTTCATTTTTGAGTAATCTGCCAATTATTTTCTTGATTAATAATTTGAAAATTGTGAAAAATATCCTTATCACTGTTTTCTAAAGCTCAAGGTGATTATTTTTATGTTGATTGACTAATCTATTAGTCATCTATTTGCACCTTATGTAAATGTGTGTCATACACAACCATTTACTGTATGTGTTATTATTTGATGTTGTGGTCATCTTTAATGATCATCAGCTCTACTTATTGTCAGTAAACTCCTGACTCTGAGTCAGATACACCAGACAACTGAGATAACTCCCATTCCTTCAACCTCCCAAAAGTGTTGTTATTTGGTTCGTCTATTTTACTGTCATCTCAAGAAGGAATTATTAGAGGCAGTGGGAGTGATATTGAAGGCAGAATTCCTTTTTCAAAATCCATTTGCACATAGTAATGTTTTATGGATGCATATTTTAGTTGGACTGCTCTGCTCCTGGGTGCTGGCGTATGAGCTGCCTGCCTGCCTACACTCGGCACAGCCTGTACTATCCAACAATCTGTAGATTTGGCAGGAGGATGAATGCCATCTTCATCCTTATCAGCCGCACACATCAGAGCACACATCAGACTACATACAGTAGGTATGTTGCTTTCACAAAATAGTTTTATTGGTAAAAAATAGAACTACTTGCACAAGCACATTGAGACAACTGTATCAGAACTTGTGAACTGTTCATCATCACAAATATGCTGTGGCAAAGTAAGAAGTGCTAAAGCATCCACAAAAATAAGCTGCAATTATCAAAATGATAAATCAATGTCTTGTTACAGTATATGCAGGAGAGTTGTAACTCTTTAGACTTTTAGGACCTAGTCACTTTGCACTCTGGCCATTTATAAGCTAATGAAATTGCGTGCTGATGATCAAGCTGCACAGCCACAAAAAAGAGAAATCTCTAGCTCGTATTTCCCCTGCTGAATCCTATCAGACAGAAGTCGTTCCCTTTATTTTCCAGAGTGCCAGTTGTGTTATGAATTTGTACTGGTCCAGGGAGCTTGGAATGCTCAGCCATTTGAAACAAACTGCTGTCAAGTAAAGTAACACAAGCAAAGGTGCATTGATTTGTCTTCTTATAAAGAAGATATGGTATGAACTTGATATTGTATTTTATATTGAAACAATCAGAGGGAATCCTGATCCCTCAGTAAAAACAAACACATTAACAGCATAGATACTTGTGTACAGTTATCACAGACTTACAGTGAACCAGAATTCCTGAAACAAATATATTATTTTTATTCATTTCGAAAAATATCAAACTTGTGTCTTTCCAATTAGAATTCTCATGCCCAGTGAAGTCTTGCTGTGCTTTGGGAAATGAGGATATAAAGAGGATTTAAAATAACCCTCGAAAGCTGCACTGGACTGTACACAAGCATCTAGTTGACTTGAGACTTAGTCTGGCAGAACAAATCACAAATCCATAAAACATTGCTAATGTATAATTCATGTACAAACAACGCAATAAAAAAATAAACAGAAAGAACTCCAGATAGTATTAAAACGTGTCCTCATGAGACGATTTGGCACATTCTCGAAACACTTAACGTGTCAGTATTAGTTGATGACATGGCACATTCTTTACTTTGTTTATTGCATTGGTTATGGTGCCTGGGCAGTGAGTTATTGTCAGGAGGCCAGATCTGTCGGCTATAGTCTGTGCTGGGCAAGATGGCTAAGACAGGGTGGGGTAGAAACCCTGACCCTAGAGGGCTGCCAGGGCCGGCAGTGGTGCCCACAGAGATGCCCGTGGCGTGCAGGCAGCAGCCTGCAGGTGGCGAGCTGGGCTTAGCCATCTGCTCTCCCCCAGGAAGCTGCATGTTTATGAGAGAGAAGGAGAGAATGTGCAGTTCTATACATCACAGCCAAGGCCTGTCTCAACCACAAAAACAATATTCCTCCGATATCCCTCCCCCCACTAAAGAGTAGACGAGCTCTGGAACATGACTGTGTGAAAGCTTAACAGTGCTACTGACAATACAGAATGAGTAGGTGGGAGTTTTGTTTATGCGTGCGTGCGTTTTGGAGCGGCTATGCTTTCAACATGCATCAGCTTTCTCTTGTCAGCGATCACATCCATGTGACATGTGACACAAACAGGACAGAGGGAATGGGGACTGACAGGTAGGAAAAAGAGGAACGGTGGCATAGTCAATTGGCTTCAATTTAAGACACTGAGACCGTCTGCAGGTGCAGGCTGGAAGCATATGCGCACTGCTGACGCACTTGGAAAACAAGTCACATATGGAGAATGACTCAAACCTTTTTTAGCTTCCTGCCACACAGCTACCCAGTCCACCATGACTCGAGAAGCTTCTCCTTTTCTGCTTCGTTTTTTTGCCTCCCCGCCGCTGCACCATTAAACACCCTCTCATCCCTGTGAGACTACTTGCACGGTATAGACACCACAGCAGTGGGCAGCGTTTTCCACGTACCAGGGATGCTGCCTCGTGTCACTGGCTAATAAAGGGGATTAGTGAAAGTAGTGTGAGCAGAAGCTCTGATTAAAGCTTATGGAGCCATGGCAGGGGAAAAAGATGCCCCCCCCCCTAAACAACTTCAAATCACTGACTGACATGCACATACCCCCAGACAATAAAGTCATTTGAATGCCGAATTCGGTTTCCATGGCAGTGCAGAGGAGGATGACAGGAGTGAAAAGCACATGCAAAATGCCGGCGTGTCTGAGTGTTTACTGTGTACAAAAAAACATACAAAAGCATGAGTAAGTGTGTGGGTGCGCACATCTGAGGGCGTACAGGAATGGGTAGATGGATTGGGATGGGTGGCTGCTACTTACAGGCAGTATGTTGTTGTTTTTTTTGTCTGGGTGGAAATACAAAAACAGCATATCAGATAGTCCCCTCTGCTGAAGGGTTGAATCTCCTTCTATTAATTTCTCTCCGTCACTCTCATATTTCCACCTGCAGAGAGAGAGGCAGGCAACTGCTTGTCTGCCTTTTCTGTCTCAAATCCAGCCCAGCAGCCTTCATCCACTCCTCCTGACAGTCCTCTTTGAACAGTTACAGCAGGGTAATGTTTCTACAGCTTTTCAGGCACAGGCATTTTGTGGCTATGTCTCAGTCTTCTACCAGGCATTCTGCTGTATTAATACACAGACAGGCTCCACACAGCATGCTTTAGAGGCAAAATATCAACATCATTCTAGTAGCTAACAAAAATATGACCATTTATTTCAATCAGTTCCACGTAGCATTCTAGTGGATAAGTATACGAAAAACTACAATGGCTTGCTATGAAAGGGTTTCCACGTACTGCTCTCACGTTATATTGCCTATTTTGTCAACTGGGAGGGGACCAAACGATTGTAAGTAGCAGCTAAATGATTGCTTTTTTTCTTTCATTTCAAACCTTTGGCAAGGGGGAAAAAAATCTACACAGAAGGCTTCCTTATTTGCTTAATCCATTCCCCGGGGAACTCTTTCTGTGATTTACTGATGAAGGATGTCTGCATTTGGTTAGCGGCTGCCTCCGATGCTGCAGCACCTTATCCTGGCTCCTTACACATTCACACTGTTTGTTCCAAGGCGCTGCTTAGGGAATACCTCCACTGCTTGTGCTTGCAAAACAAAAAAATGTAGAAGAGCAAGATAGAGGAGAAGGGAAAATGAATTCAAAGTTGTTGCCCTCCTTTATCATTTTTTCTCCACCTCCATCTGGAGTAAAGCCTAGTGTGTAGCATCAGCCGCGATGTTTCCCCTCAGGCTCGTCTCCCTTTAGCCGTAGCGCACGCAGCGCTGCTTTATTACACATAGTCCTGCAGGCTGTAGCCAGTCTTATTGTCTAATGGGGAGAGAGAGCAGTACTGGTGCTGGAGCTCCTGCTGCTGCTGGAGCAGCTGTTGCTGCTGCTGCTGCTGCTGGAGCAGCAATTTGTCAGGGGGAGGGAGCAGGACCAGGTCCTGGGGGCCGTGCCTCTTCCCCGAGCAGGACATACAGAAGATGCACCCCCCCATGAAGAGGAATCCTGCGGAAACAAAGGCCACGTACACAGCACCCCCAGGCTCAAACTTATTGCTCTCGGGCACACTGGAGTCCAGGAAGTTAGTGATGACCTCGTTGGTAAACCAGGAAGCAGGCACCAGACACAGAAAGCCTGCAGCGACAAAGCAGCCACCGCTGGCGATCGCAGCGTGCCGCTTGGAGCGCCGTCCACCTCCCCAACGTGTGCATTTTAGTCCCAGGGATGCGAGGCAGAGGCCCATGGCAGCCAGTACGCAGCAAAGCACCATGGTGGTGCGAGCAGTCTGCAAGTATGCAGGCAGCGAAAGCACAGAATACTTGAGTGTGCAACTGAACATGCCTGTGCTGTACCATGTGCAGTCCATCCACAGACCCTGCATCTGGGAAATTGCTGTGATGATGTTGGAGCCCACGTCGGCGCTGACCTTCCAGTTGGGCAGCAGAGTGGCCACCATGGCTCCCATGATGCCCAGCAGCGCCAGGACAAATCCAAATATCTGCATGCCCGTGGATGCCATGCTTCTTGTCAAGTTGATGCCGCTGCTGCCGCCTCAGCCCTTGTCCTCGCCAGGCAGCATTCACCCAGCGCCAGCCAGGCTCGTCGACCCCACTGACCAGCCGCCTCTCTCTCCCTCTCCCCTCCCTCGGTGGTGGTACACCAGCTGCCAGTCAAATCCCCAGCTCCTCAGCTCCTCAGCTGCGGCTGCACTGGACTGGAGGAAAGAGACGGAAATCAGAAATTGAACTGAGTGGGTCCCCTCTCGCTCGCTCCCTCCTTCTTTCTCCCCTCATTCACCTCACACAAGCACAGACTTTTCTGGCTGGAAACAAAGGGGCAGCACGAAGCGCGAGAGATAAGAGCTGGCTCTGGCTGACTATGCTGTAGGTAAGCAAGACACTGTGTGGTTTGCTGTGCATGTGTGCATCTTCTATGTGCTGCCTTCTCCTTCTCCCTAGCGGAGCCCCATAGAGCTGTTATTGGAGAGGGAGAAATGAGTTTGTGGTATTTGCAATGCTCAATAGCAATGTGGACTTAAAGCTGCAGTGCCCTCACCCCCCTCATATACTGTATATTGTAGCACTTTAATTTCAGAGCTGTTTGCCTAATAAACTGAGCCTACCTTTTTTTTTTTAATCACACAACAGTATCTTTAGGTAAAGTACCAGTTTATTCGATATAGTCCGTCGCTAGAATTAAACTTTGTGAATGTACCAGTTATTTTGGATTACTATTTTGTCGGACTTCCCAGCCGGCGCTTTGTGCTCTTTTCTCAAATAACAATAAATAGGTCGTTCCAGCTTTGAATACATAATCTCGAAGCTCAGTCTAATTGTTTGCTGTTGTTTTATGATCCAAGGAGGGGGAGTGGGAGTGGGAGTAGGGGGGTGTAGAAAAGGCGATGTTGAAATAATCCCTTACCCCGGCTGGTGCAGAGCTGGCGCGTCACGTTGTTCGCAGTGATTCCTGTAAACACACACAGTCGCACACTGAGAGACCGTGGGCTGATGAGGGGGCGAGGAGGAGAATACAGCCCGGACCACGGATCCATTCAACCCATCCATTTCCTTAGCAACAGTGAATCAGAGGACATCCCCGCTCTGTAGAACACACAGCCCTGGCCGCAGCCCGGGAGAAATAACCGTAGCGCTCTGACTGTCTCCCTCTGTCTCTCCTTAGCTCTCTCTCTCTCTCTCTC
>NW_023339873.1:16322712-16342325 GCF_004916995.1 Morone saxatilis
GTTTGTGTGTGAGTGTGTGTGTGCGCAGTCTCTGCCTCACAACAACAACAACTTTATAAACCGTCACCTCCTCCTGCCATGACAACCAACCGTCGAAGAATTAACCCGATAGCAACGGATTATTTAACGTTACTGCTTTCTTTCTTTCTGTGGACAACGTGTTACTTTTAATTGTCTATTTTACTTACTTTCTTGTCGTCGTCAGTCTGTACAACTTAATCTACCCTCTAAAATCCGAATAATCAAAATAAAACGCAAAACAGCTAGCTAAATAACTAGCGTTAACTTAAGCTAACTATCCTTAGTTATTTAGCAGTCATATACAGTTATAAAAGCATTTTAAAGCTTTAAGAGTCAGTTAAAACTGAATTCAGGGTTCTCACCTTCCTCTAGAGGTGTCTATGTGTCTTTGGTTTTATTTGGACAGGTTTTGCAGCATCTGTCATTTCTGGAGGTGAATGTAATTTGTACAAATATAATCAGCAGAAAATGTGGCTCCATAAACAATGTCCATACAGAGTTCCCTGTGAGACATTTGATTATTCCTTCAAAGAGATTGTGCCAATGACAAAACTGTTTACACGTTATTCTTCTACTTTATATTATTCTTATTGTTAACTGTCTGTGTTACTAAACTTATATTTGCAGTCAGTCAGCAAGTGATTAAGCATAAACTGAACCGCAAAGTTGTTTCTACACTGCAGTAACAGAGTTTAGTATATTTAGACAACAATATTCCTTATCTGGATTATCTTCATGACAGTTACAGTAGAAATACTTAAGAAATGTCAAATACATGCAACTGCAAAATATAATGTCCTCATCATGTCAGAAAACTAAATTATGACCACAGAAATGGCAGCAATTCTCACCTAACGTGATATGAATAATGAATGTAGTTTTGCACAATGGTATTTGTTAATCCAACGCAACATTATTTGTCTCTTCAGACTTTATTCGGGCTGGGGAAAAAAACTCTTCCTTCTGTGTAATGTAGACTAACTAACAAATAAAAATGAAATCCACCCCATTCCTGCATTGAGCTGCTCAGTAATCATCATGCAATGCCGCTGTTGTTAAAAGATAAGAAACTGCCAAGATGCACAATCCAGATACTACTTAAACACAGCCTCACTACACAACTGGTCAGGGTAATCTAATTAAGACAAAGAAAAATCTGCTATCATTACGACCAGATGAGCTGGCCAGAATTGCGTTTCTACGAAGCTTTGTTTGTTTATGTGTCGGTCCAGAGGCCAGAGGAGCATGTGGACCCCACCATGCCAAAACGGACCCTCCCTGGGGCATAATTTTCATCAGCCATCAGTCAGTAGAAGCCTAAAACTCACAGCTGCTACCCTGTCTTTGCCTGTCTTTACTCTCTGTAGAGGACATACAACAAGGGTGGGAGTGGCTAGGACGGCCTTGATTCATGAATGACAAAAAGGACAAAATGAGAGAGGGGGGGGGGTCATACAGGACTAATAGACCTGATACCCTTGGAAACGCAGATGGGTGTTGCTATTATTTTTGCTGCATGGGCAAATAAGCAAAAACAAGCCAGCTGTGGGAGTTTTATTTTCGCCTATCCCCCCACTTACAGTATAACGACCAGGCATTGACCACAGTGATGTGTAGCCGTTACGTGTAGATAGGTTGGTAGCGATTGATTTGTTTAGCTATTGATCTGTTTGTTTAATATGGCCCGGTGCTCTTTCCAGCAGTTGTTTCCCATAAACTACCCCTAAGAGACCCTTTCTTAAAATGAGATCTGGCCAGCACGCCGGGATGGTGCACACCGCATTACATCCAGTGTGATGTTGGTGTTGACCTTCAAGACTACATTCTCAGAACTCCTTGTGGGATGCCACTGCAGAAGGAGGAGACATTTTTCACATTTCTATAGAGACTTGACTACAGTATGGCATGTGTGACCTGTCTGCTTGTAACCGATGGGATGCTGAGTGCTGATGCTGGTGTTGTTCATTGGGGAGTAAGATAAATAAATAAATAGATTATAGAGGGACTGGATGAAAAGGGGGAAAAAGATGGAAGGAGAGAAAAGCAAAACCCAGTGAACATGCACCCGGTGAGTGCAGATGTGTGACGCTGTGATGTGTGAAGATATTGCAGGCTATTATAAGCATGGTCCCCTTTATTTTATCACCTCACAGCAGAGCTCTCTAGCCTTTCTGCAGCATAGCTCTGAGTCACAGCCGGACCAGCCGTGTTCCCTTTTACCCACACAAGCGTCTTTTATCGTTCAATTTGCATTTTTCTCTTTTATGTCCTCTCTTACGTAATTGGTTTTTCGTGCTCATCGTCTTGCAAAGGCGGTTTGTTCACAGCAGAGATGCAAGGTGTCGTGTGATAGCTGTGATGTCGCTGTCAATGCAATGTTGTTGTGGAGCAAGGGCCCGGGTGCAGTTTCACCCAACATAATATGTGTAAACCTGTCCAAGCCAAAACACTTGTGACATGTTGCAAAATGACCGGCACTGGCTTGATTAATGAGTCTCTTCAGCTTACTCCATTAAGACTGACTCCCAAGTGAACAATGTACAATGGCATTTATGACTTTTTAAATATCCCATCAAAAACTTATTTTCCCATGTTGTCCCCATTTGCTGTTCCAGTAACATTTTTGGGCAAAGTTCAAGCTTTTCTATGATGAAAGCATCTCTCCAAGGAGTTGATCTTGTTAAAGCGTGGGGCTACAGTCTTGAATGTCCTGTGTGCATGCCATGGGCGATTTCATGGGAAGTGCAGTGGGCTGCCTGCTCAGGAAGCCAAAGCCCTTCCTCCCCAAACCCCTCAAGCCACATCAGCCTAGTATGTTCAGCGGCATTGACTGCTGCCTTCTCCTCTCTGAGAGGCTGTCTTCCTCCACTGATGTAATGGAGGTTGTCTTCTCAAGGTATTGTCATGATTAATGCAGCTCTTCTCCCTTTGGTTGCAGGATCTCTGTGAGCTTTTTTTTCTCCTGTATTCCCTGGCTGTATATAGCTTTCCTCCACCCCCCTGCTCTTTCTCATAACCTGCCTGCCATTATGTAAGTGCAAGTGTTGGTGGTTCAGGTACCACAGTGGCTGGCACACCAGGGCCCCTGCCATCTCATCTTGGTTACGCTTAGAGGGACATGACAAATTACGGCTCACACGCCATTGGGCAAGAACTGACCAAGAAAGAGACATCGGGGGTGGAAATGGGGAAAGGCGAGCTAGAGAACCACAGGGCAGAGCTGGAGTAATGGACTTCTCTGCTGAGCTCTGGGAAGGTCAAATACATGAAATATGTTAATGCACGAGTATGTTAATATGGCTGTAGGACTTTAGTCAGAAAAGGTCTCGAGTTACGGACAAAAAGCAGATGTGTGACTTTTAGATAGAGATCTCTCATATTTTGTCCTTTTCAAAGGGGATTCAACAGTATAAAAGCTTCTTTTTACAGTAGAAATTCAAGGTGTTGGTTTATCAGATTTAGTATACCATATATAAGGGAAGAAGCAGGTTCAAAGTGTAAATATAAATGTTTAAAGCCTTCATTTTCAAAAGGTCTTATCAGATTAGCTGGATTGAGAGTCAGAGCGAGAGGAAGTTTCATGAGCTGAGCATAGATCCTTACATAACAATCTAATTTAGAGCCTGAATTAGTGGTGACAATTTGCTTGTTTTTCCCTGCTACGTACAGTGGTTTGCCCAAGCCTAGTACTGTCAAAGCGCTCCAGTCTTTGTCTGCTGTATGATCCTTACTGCCACCCTTGTAAAAAAGAGGGAGAGAGAGATAGGAGAACCCGAGCGAGGGAGAGATATTAAGCTTGTCAGATAGGGTCAATAAGTCAGTCTGCTACCCCAGTTCAGGATCTCCCAGCAGATGCAAAGTATTTTAGGGGTTTCGGGGGGAGGGCAGGGGGGGGAAGGCATGTTCATAGCACCTCAGTGGAGGGCCCAGGTGACGGCTCGTGATTTAAGACGGGGTTTCCTTGCATGTTGAGGTTATCAGTGGAAAGATTAATGGCAGGGAGCAGGATATATTCCAGTGGTGCTACCTAGTGAAGCCATGTTGCAAGGCCATATATAAATCATAGCAGCAAAGTGAGTTGGACAAGCTGATGGCTGAAATGCTGCTGCATGTATAGTCCCAATATCGACTTTTCCCCTTGATCCTCTCTTAAATCATGAAGTGCGGAATATAAATGGCCTAATTATTCCAGCAGAGAGTGAAATTAAAGACATTCCTTTTTATTGCTGCCTTCTAACAGATGGTGGTCTGATCTTGCATCACCAGAGCACTGATAGAAGCAGTTTGCGTTCCGGATATGAAATTCCCGACAAAAATGTTGATGTGACAGGTGGAGGAATTGATTCTCATAATACAAGCCTCTGTTCTAAACCAAATGATGGAGCCACAGTTCTTAATGCCCTTGACAACACCTGCCACATGGCCTTTGTATTTAAAATGCATCATCTGAACTAAAAGGGTTAGTGTATTAATAATGAACACATCAAGACGAAGCCAAGGCCATTACTGACACAAATAAACCATGAACTCATCATTCAACGTTAGACTGTGTTAAACATGACAAAAATCAACATTAAAATTAAACGTGAGGTTTACTTTACAGCTATACAGTACACACACTTACAGCTTCAACTCACAACATCCTTTCTGTCTCCGTCCACATTGAACCATCTAATGCTGAACCCGGGAGTTAGAAGCTTTCTCTGCGCTATTATTGCACCTAGCCTCCAGGGCTGTTGAGACTAACAGTCTCCAACACTGCCGTCCCATTAAACGCCACTGCGGCAGGAAGCTCAGCAGCAGCCAGGCATTTCTGCACAGGGATCTATAGATCTGATAAGAGATAGTACTGCGGTTTACAAGTGCTCCCGAGCGCTACCTCAGTTGTTCACAGAAAAGGGGAATCTAAACAGCTCATTAGAAATCCTTAGCGCGCCTTTGGACTACTTTAGTTTTCCTCCCCTAATTATCGACGCCAGCCCTAAGCCCAGGAAAGCAAAAGGCAGCTGTGAATGAGAGTGAGTCAGACAATCCAGAAATACAAGCCTTGAGGATGGAGGAGCTCCGCAGGGCATATAGTCTGAGCCGAATTAGATGTCCTTTTTTATTTTACCTCTGTGTATGTGATTGTATGAGTAAGGGGGGAGGGGGGGGATGTCTTGTGTGTGTTTTTTGCATGCCTCACTTGCCTTTTAAATGTTAACATGCTGCGTAACATTCCCATTCATGCACCTGCACACTTTCTCTCCTCTCATTTACATACCTGCACATGTACTGTATGCTACATCGGTCTTCTCTGTTGTACGTCTTCTCAGCTCGTGTATCCTTCATCAAAAAAACACCCTATTCCACTTTCAGATTTAAAATTAATTTCAATTCACATTGACATGTGAGTTACTTACTGTGTATAGACATCTGTTTGTCTCTATATAAAGAGTCTTATCTGAAAAAGCACTCAAAGCCAAAAAGCACTTAAGTGCTTATTATTAAGACTAACGCTGCTGATGCCCCATTGTCAGTCTGCTCAGCCAGTCGGAGTACAGTCCCTCTCAGTGCTCCTTCACCAGAGAAGTAAGGCTATTACCAACTATGGAAAGACAGACAGGCGACTGCTCTGCGCTGCTGCCCACTGTCTGGCTGTGCCATTGGTCCGCGCACATCATCAGAGTATCTCTCTGATTGTGCAGTAGACCCTCAAGCTATAACTTGCAGGACTGAACATCATCATGTGAAACGCCCTTGAAAGATGATGGCCCTCTTTGTGCTGAAAACGCACAGATCCAGAGATTCAGAAATAGTCTTTTAATGTATTTTGGTTCTTCTGATCCCATCATGGCATCAGAAGATAAAGAGAGTAGATGATCCTTTAAAGGGGAACAATGGAGTGAAGAGAGAACGTGTGGATGTGTAGATGTGTGCTTTTTAAAAAGTTAAAGAGAGGGTGAGGTAGGCTTTGCAGAGTCAGGCACAATAACTTCAACAGTGTGTCATGTCAGTTTAGGGCTGAAACAGGAAGGATCAGTACACACCAGCGAGTGAAGAACTGGAACCAAGGTCACCAGCCATCTACAGTACAGTGATTCCCAACCAGGGGTACTTGAACCCTAGTAGATACAGCAGTAGTTGCCAGGTGTATGTGGAAAGATCATAGAGTAACTCAACTAAATAAAAAAAAAATAGAAATTACGTTTAGAACAGAAACAAATATCCATACATTGAGTCAGCTGCAACACCAAACACGTTGTGATCGAGTGTGTGTGAAAACTAGGTAGCGAGTGAGCTGAGGTATGCCAGAACAGTTAAAAGAAGACATAAATGGTTGAAATAGCTAAAAGTACTGAAGTAACAGTTGAAATGGTTAGCTTAAGGCAATAGAGAAACTTGGCTAAAAAGTATAATGAATAAATTGTGAAATGGTTAGCTAAAAATAATGCATAGACCGATGAATCAATGTTTTTTTGTTTCTCAGAAGGGGTTAAAAGCAAGTAGCAGAGAATTAGTCACTGTGCATCTGTCCGCTGAGCCTCCCATAAAGCAGGATATGCGCTCTGTGGCTGTCTAACATACCCATCACTTTATCTATATATGTGCATGCTCCACTGGTTTCACTCTCAGTGGGAAGGGAAGAGCTGGATGGACAAAGACAGTGGGATGAAGAGAAGAGCGCTACAGTGAGTCAGGCTCATAGGCATTAAGAAACTCAGTGGTGATGCAGCGACAGGAAAAAAAAGGAGAGAGGCTCAGTTTCTATGGTCCATCGCACAGGTGTTACTGTGGCAACTGGAACTGGCCTGCCAGCCAGCCATGCTGCGTCATCTTATTTTCTGCCTTTCCTCTTTTCTTTTATCCCAGTGTGTTGATCTCTCTCTCTCTCTCTCTCATCATCTCCCTCTCTCTCTCTCATCTCTCTCTCTCTCTTCTCGTCTCTTCTCTCTCTCTCTCTCTCTGCCCAGCTTTGTATCTCTCCTACTATTTGGCAGGCAACCTTTCATCCCGGCATTTTTCTCCACACTTTGCATTCTTCTTCCTCCTCACACATACCTGCTCTTTCCTGACACTTTTTTCCTCTCTTCATTCCCATGAGCACACTCTTTGCAATCTAGTTTGAATGTGTGCTAACCCCCTGCTGTTTTGATTCCTCTTGCTGTGTGTGTGTGTGTGTGTGTGTGTGTGTGTAGGTGGACGTGGGAGTAGTTCACTTCACCCCTCTGGTTCAGCCCCAGATCCAGCAGCCCTTCAAGGTGGTGGAGAAAGTCATCAGGAACATTTTCCAGTTCCGCAGGAAGTACTGCTATAGAGGAGTAGAGTAAGCACAATTATACAACTTGATGTAGCTTGTAAAGCATCTACCCTCGCTTTCCTCTCTCTCTTTCTCTTCACTTTTTAATCATGTCTCATCCTCATCTATCATTCTCTCTACATTTTTCATTCTGTTTTCTGACAGCATCTCATCTTCATCTCATCATTAATTAGTGTTTTTTTGATTTGCTTTTCTTGGTCACACACACACACACACACACAGGGCACACACACACACACCACTCTGACAAAGACATAACTTTTGAGGCTTTCAGTAACTAAAGCATGCACCTCAGCGCACACTCAGGCTCTCTTCAAAACCACTGGCAACAAACCCACACGCCCACATGCATGTGCACGCTGCCCATCACCCCCGTGCCTGTTAGGAAAGTGTATGTAGGCCCGGATAACAATGGAACACTGGCTGTGTGAAAGAGCGCAGCAATTATGAGTCATTGAGGTGGCATAGGAAGACGAGGCAGCATGTATTATGTAACTGCAGTGGGTTGGCGGCAGAAGCACCAAATTGGAGAGGAGGCACCAGCGCTGAAGCGCCTAAAAAGCATCTGTACTCCAGAGTGTGTGGAATTGGCTATTGCTCACCAACCTGCAGAGAAAGAATACAGAAGAACATGTTAGGCAGGGGAAATAAATGGCTACCTCTCTGTAATGAATATTTTGAGAGGGAGAGCTTTTCAGAGTGAGATGTAGCACAGTCAATGCAAATTGCTCATTTAAATTATAGCAACCCTTTTTATTGTTAGCAAAGTTTGTGCCTGTGTGAGTTGTGTGTCAGTATCTACATCCCTTGACTATGGAGTATGGCAGTAGAACAAATTAACAATTCATGAGCAGTTCTAGCCCTTTGTGTGATTTCAATTAACTTCACAGATTTGAAATAATTGCTGAGGGATAATTTCTTTCTGTTTGAACTTTATAATGCCATTAAACTTGCATGATCATTAAGATATCAAAGCGACCTGAGTGTAGGAATCTGTACTTCCCATGTACTGTATCATTTCTTCACGTTTTCTATTCCCGCCCAGAAACTTGTTCCCCGAGGCGTGTCGTGTTGAGCTGACACAGGAGATGATGCAAAACGCAGACGTTGACCCCACTCTACGGCCCACAGAGCTCACTATACCCCACATCAGGGCTTTAGTGGATTCCTACGCTCATCTCTGCACCCGTGAGCCCAGTCTCCTCAGCTACGAGTTCAGAGAGGAGCTCAGACTGAAGCACCCCAGCGGGCAAGGAAACACACCAACGGACACATTTAATGACACGGCAACCGGCACACCACCAAGTCCTCAACAACTCAGCTGAAAGAAAGGAGGAAAAAAAGCATGGGAACCAAGAGAAGCCTGCTAATAGCCTCGGTTAGCGCAGGGAGACAACAGACTGCTCTTAGCTTTGACATTTCCACCTGGCATATACATGCATTTTTAAAATGTTTTTTCCCTGCACCCAGGGAGCAATAGGTAAGTTGGTATACATGAAATCCTGGGACGGAGGGAGCCACAAGGCACATGAAGGTCCTGAATGGGTAGGATCAGCTCCAAGACCTCATTCCAGGATGGGATGGGATTTGGGGCAAATAAACAAAGTGTGTTAGTCACCCGCAGTAGCTCTCTTTAAGAGTATCTGTTTTATGTCCCAATTCTTACTTCAGATCCAACTTGCATAACACCTCGTCCTGTGGGACCTGAAAGAAATGTCAGAGTGTTTTCAGGGTGGTTTAGAGAATGAAAACAACACGGCAGCGCCATATCCAGGCCATTTTTTTCCTTCCACTATGTACTGTATTACTTAGTCATTTGGGAGACAGAGCTCAAAGAGAGGAGGAAAATGGTGGGAATTAGTCTGCTCCAGAAAGACTCTTGTTGTATTAAAGAAAAAGGAATTGATGCCTATATTTAAAAAAGGCAAATGAGCCAAATTAATCAAGGACGCACTGATGTCCCACACAGTTTTCATATTTCTTGTACAGACTGCAGCATTTATAACATGTATGTTGAATAAATCTGACCCAGGTTTTTTTTTTAAAGGTTTTCTGTGTGTTCTCTTTGTCTCCTTTTTTGAATGCTGGAGCAGATTATCACCAACAGAACATGGCAGGGCTGTTGCCTGCCAGTGTGGCAGATGGCATGCCATGGTTGCCTTGCCAGAGAGAGACTTCGCTCAGTTTTGATGATTGGTGGGTGTTAATCTCCAACTACAATCAGGATTTCATCAGATCTACATGGCAGATAGGTGAGATAGATGTTGGCAGCCGCGATGCTGTGTGTTATTATCCAGATACTTGACCCTGAAGAAAGATGATGGGTTTTTATTTTTGGAAGATTGTATGTGTGGGAAGAGATTGCAGAGTGGGAACTGACGTCACGCACAAATGGAAGGTAAAAGCTGCTGAGTAGACACACCAGGCTACGCAGTAGTAGAGATGTTCCGTTATGCCACGCTGTAATGTTTGTTTGGACTGTGTAACGTGTAAACGTTACCATCCACATTTTATCTCCAAATAACACATCAACTGCCTAAAATATATCAATTAAAGACAGAAGAGGCCTGCTGGCTACCATTTCTAATCCAGTGTGCTTGAACCTGCAACTACAGGTGAGTCAAAACTACAGTCTCCCTACAAATCAGCTGTCAGGTATCAGACACATATTGTACAGGCATGCAACTTTACTTTATTAACATTACTGTATCAGACATGTTGTTTGAGTCTGAGGTGGCCAAAGTCTTGCTTTTATTTTTTAGCCACAAATTGAAAGTGTATTAAAAGTGTTAACATTAGACTTAGTAATGCAATGTGACATACTTGGTCTTCAAAATGGGGGATATTCAGATCCTCGCTTAAAAGTTTGTGTCGATACAATGTAAACAGTACTGTTAAACGCACTGCTTCACAATTTGACAGTAAGTAAAAGTACAGAAGTATTATCGGCTAATTGTATCAGCAAATAGGTAAACATACAGTAACATTACTGTACAGAAATTTTCTGTTATCAATGAGTCATATTTATAAGAAGCAATGTTTTGTATAAAATATTCATATGCAAAGTAACTATTACTAACTATAATTTTAAAAAGTGTAAATATAACATGCCCCTCTGAAATATAATGAATAAACTGGCATCAGGTACAGCACGTGTATAATATGCTAAAATATTATTATACATGCTAATAGATATGTGATGATATGACTCAACAGCAAAACACTGATGGTTAGAGATGATCGGAGGACAGTTTATGTTTTCAGTCAATTCTAGACAAAATTAGTGTGAATGATTCTGGTAAAAAGGAGCATAGATCAAAAATAATGATCCTCAGCCCATCACCCTTCAGAATTAAGCTGCATGGCTTTTAGTGTGGTTTTAAAACTGTTAAACTGCCACAGCTGTCTGTCATTGCATGGTAACCTGATAAATCACACCAGACCTGAACTAACACAATTTTTATCCTTGTAGCCAGCCGACAGCTGGCAGTGTAGCTGCTACCCAGCCACCATCATGACAGATTCACTCAGTGATTTGTCACAGATTGTGAAATGCAGTGACTCTAAAATAGTAAAAGAGCACAAGATGCTTCCCCGGTTTCTCTGCCAGCATTACCTGTCCACACATATTTGGATGTTTCATCATCATGCCTGGCTGTCTGGTAGTCCTCTGCACCTGTTTACCATGTCAGGAAATAATCCTGTGTTGCTCAGTGTAAACTTAGCTAGGAGCTAAATACTAATCACAGTCTTAGATATAGCTTTCCTTGTGTGGCCCAGCGGAGTGCATGAAAGTGAACAGGTGGTGGGTTGGCAGTAGGTTTTAAAATGTGTCTTAAAGGATCATTTCACCCGAAACAGTGTCCCAGGCAACCAAATCATTGTTTTTGCTGAGACACATTGCTTTTGAGTTTTTCAAATCCCCTTTTCTATACTTCTATACTGCTATAACCCTCTGGTATTAACAGTATCTTATTGTAAAACAAACATTAACAAGATATTGCTGTTTTACTGAGTCTGCTCACTGATTTTATGACTCTTTTGTACTTAACCACTAAGATTTGGCATGAAACGTTATCAAATAATTGTTACTTATGGCCACAGTGGCTATTGTGTAGCAAATGTTATACAGGCTCGCTTTAAGCACCATGATTTAATTCCATTCACCTCCTATTAGGGTAATGCCAGAATGTCAGCAGATGTGAGGAAAACTAAAGTTCAAACTATCTAGCCATGCAGATAATACAAGGGCTAACTCAGTAAAAAGACTTACAAAATATAATTTAGTCAATAAATTGGGTGTTTTCAGTTGACTGGGTTTAATATGAAAGATAAAGAATAGAACAACTAATTAATTGTCCATGTAGAGATGCTAAATGTGCTCAGCTAATTAAAAAAAAAATTCCCAACATACAGCCTGGTTAATTTCATGCGCCTGTGTATAAAATCCGAGCACCACAGCAGAGCTTGCTTTCTTCATGTAACTGTGCCCCACTTCTGTCAGATAATTATGTATTCTATTGAGAATATACCTTTTCTTCCAATACCAGGATATAAACTTCTGTGTTTCTTGTGACAACTAATCAGGGACTGGTGGCAAGTCTAGCCAAGGGACCAAGAGATAAGACACTTACTTCCCAGCACTGCTTTACCTGCCAATAGAACAGAAAGGATTTGTAAAACTGAACTGACAGCTGAACTGAAAGTTGAAAGCATTGTTCTCCAGGCGTCATTCACAGATAAAACTTTTATTTATAAAACAATTCCTTAACAATGGGGCATTCACATTCATTGGTATGCTAGCATTAAAGGCATGGTAAAGTTGAGCTGAGAAGGTACAGACTGTAGTAGTGGTTTGCCTTTGTTATAGTACCTTAAACACGTCCTATGGCAAACAAAACGTTTTACAAAAATATCAGCTGCATTTATTGCAAATTCCTGCCTTGTTTCTTACCTGTACAGTGTCAAGTATGTATAAGAGAATACATAAATGTTTCAAAAGATAGAAAAGATTATATACACGGGACACACAAACGTCAAGAAACACTGGGGCTTAAACATTATTGCAGTTTAAATCGTTCAATTAAGCAGCCATATCTCAAAAACACTTTTCAACGCATACACTGGAAATTACAATCTTCAGCGAAAAGACAACCAAAATCCAGTAGGCTACATTTTCAAAATGAAGTTGGAAAAACATCAAGCTGTATTGCATCTTTTTTTATTAACTAATGGACCAAATCTTTAGCCAACGGTTCAAGCCTTCACCCAAAAAGTTACTTTGCTAAGATACACATAATCAAACCTATTAATAAATAAAAACAGCATTAATTAAAACCTGTACAGATAAAAAATATTTCAAATATATAGGCAGACAGTGTACTTTAGTGCACAAAATACAGCAAAAAGGCTTAGTTACGAAAGTCAGTGTCCTTCCTGTTTATTTAGGCCAATGTCATCGCTTCCTCAGGAAGTCTGACCTCCGTAGCTCTTTGGGTGGATCTTATTAGACTGTGATAGCCTTCACTCAGTGCCCCCTTTCTTATCAATTTTAACGAAAATTTAATTTGTAATAAGCTATAGTGTTTGGTTCTGTGAAACCAAATACAAATGAATACTTTACCAAACCTAAAGCCTGTGTGAAAGCCTGCTGCCCTGCAAACTGAAACAACATGTAGCACAGACTCAATAAACTCAGAAACCTATTGCATCTCTGTATCCCCCGGTTCTATATGCACCGCGGACTTCCTCCTCCTTTAACTTCAGGGACTGACAGACGAAGGACGTTCTCCCAATTTCCTCACAGAAAAGGTCAAAACCCAAATAAAAACTGCCAATCAGCATGAGCTGCAGGGGAAACTAGGATGGAATACGTCACTCAGACGGTTTTGTTGGGAGGAGGCGAAGCCCGGCGAGCTGAGGAGATCGCAGGAACGCATCAGTGCTTGGCAGATTCATTGCAGTCATTATCATTGGGACAAAAATCGCTTCGCTTCTCCTCTCTGGGGGAGAGAAACTGTGTCTGTCAGCCAATAGGCTTCCATCAGAACAGATCATTTATGCCTAACTTTTAGCAGGCAGATGTGTTGCCTACTAAACAGACTGCAGAGTTGAGGCACAGCTTCACAGCCACGCTGGTAGAGCCCGCAGCGAGCCGCAGGGGTTTCACCTCTTGTAACGCAGGGGCTTTTGGTCTGCACCTTTTCGCCCTTGTGACCATTAACTTGTGGCCCTGGTACAGTATAGTTCTGCTCTGTCAATCCAGCCCCCTACGAGGAGGTGGCATTTCCAGAGTCAGTGGCACAGCTCTCAGCTGGGTCATAGAAGCAGTCCTCATTCACTACAGATGTCAGACTTTGGACACTGAACTCTCTCTCCAGCAGCGTGTTGAGGTCCACTACCCCTGGCGGCGATGCTGCATCCGCCTGGCTGTCCAGTGACCTGCTGTGCGCCTTCATGCTCAGCAGAGCACCCTGGCTCCTCCTTAAACTGTTTGGTTTTCTCTTAACAGCACTGAAATGTCCTCGCATCAGTTTGGGTTGGGTCTCTGGAGTGTCCCCCACCCCCTCAGGTTGAACACAGGGAGCCGGTGCACATTTTGACACAGCGTCCTCAGAGAGTTGAAGCTGGAGGAACTGAGCCTCAATGGCGCTAGTTGGGGAACTGCTGTCCGCACTGTCCCTTCTCGTTCCCCCCTCGCTAAAGCCGTCATCGTCCTCGTCACTCAAAATATCGGACTCTTTCACAGCAGAGGTGGAGCGGGGTTGCAAGTTGGATCCGGGTGTCTGAGACCAGTTCTTCTGCTCGGGGGGGATATGCGAGTCAGAGGAGGTGCAAGGCGGAGGAGCCCCGTACAAACTGTAGGTTCCGCTGCTCAGGCTTCCCTCGTCTGAGTCCGGCCCCAGCTTGGGATTGCCGGCCTGGGTGGAAAGATCTCCAAGTGGCTGCTTACACAACCAGGAAGCCCTGGAGGAACCTGGTAAACAAATGTGGAGAGGGATGGAGTCAGAAATGTCACTCTTATCTGAGCACAACACTTTCACCATAAGCCCCTCTAGCATTTTATGACCTAAAAAGTGAGATACGATCGTCTCTAATGTACATGCATACTTGGCTTTACACAGTTGGTTATTTTTAAAGCCAAATGACCCTTAAAGGCTAAATACCAGCAATAACAACTTCTATGCCCTATGTGGACATGTTTTTTTTGGGAAACTTTCCCAGGAAGCAGTGCCTGGTACTCCAAAACAAATGTCAAATGTTAGATATTTGACAGAAATATTTTTCACATGAATGCTTCTGTATACTGACCTAGCCTAGCAGTGGAGGGCAGGGTGCTGCGCAGGGGGGCCAGGCGCTCCTTACAGCCCCTATCCAACGTGCCATCGCTCCTCATGTTCCTCCTCACGTTCTCCCTGAGGATGGAGCGGATCACCTTGATGATGTTGACCTTGCTCTCCGGCACACTGAGGAGGACACGGAAGAGGTACCATAGTAACATGAGCTCAGGGTATGTTAAAACTTGATATCAGAAGCTAAATATAGAGTAAGGGGATTGGTGAGACGGTCCCCATTGTGTCCCCAGTGAAATGGGTGATTTAATTCATTAGGAGTGATCCCAATTTCACAGTGTGTAATGAGAATTACTAATTTGGTCACAGGCTTCACTCTCACCACTATCCCCATGTAGACAGTTTATACTGTTGAGTGTTAAAAACAACAGTTAACAGAGGATCCATGGGAAGAGACGCACGCAAAGCCGATACCTAGAACCTAATGCCTCCTCTTTGGGGACTATGATATGGAAACCAAAATGGGATTATTATTGAACTACATATGGAAAAATGCAACATGAACAAAAAAAAAAAAATTGGCATTTCCTAGTGCTGTGACATGCAGCAGAGGGCTGCGCTGCAGTAAGGACTGAGCTTTTGTATATAGGCCGCACGCTACACCTAGTTAGCTACCGGGGTGCCCCAAAATGAGGTTTTTTATTTATTTATTTATTATGGTATAATTGTAGGCTTCGTCAAACTGTCAAAATAGGTTGACTGTTTGATAAATAGGTTGATTGTTTTCTTAAGCTGATCACAGCCACCCGTTTTAATATAATGAAGGTTGGCAACTTAGGGAAGGACAACATTTTTCAGAGAAATATTGTAATTTATTAAGACTGGAACATGCACATTGCTAAAAGAAACTGAGCTGCATAGCAGTCAAAGATCCCAGACAGTGCAAAAAACAGAATTATTTGGAAGAGAATTAATGGAACGTAAAACAAAAAATTACCCAACACTCCCATTCTAGGACATTCATTAGCAAGTTATAAAAACCAACGTACTATCGCCATACGTTGTGACAGTTTCACTAATGCAAATTAGCAGATTTTTACCAACATGAAGATGCTACACTATATGAGATTTATACTCGCAAATAAATTAGATAATATGCGTTGGATAATCAACTAAACTGTGGATGCAAACCTGTCCACCCCCTATCGCGTATAAAATAATCTCAGCAACTTACTTTGCGATTAAAGTGTTTCCGCTGGCTAAAGAAATTGCCAAAAAAAATAAGACTTAAATTGTACTGAACTTTAATTATCTTCTAACTTATTAGGTAAATGTAGAGATTTCGTAACCAAACAATCAACACTGAAATTCCAACCCTGAAAGTTAACCAGCCTGCCTACAAAAAGCTGAAGAAGAACAAAACTATCAGACTAGATAATCAACTCCCAGATGCCAGATGCCTTCTGTGCCTGTTAAAAAAGGGGGAATTCGAAAACCAAAAAATTTGAAAAAAACAAAAAAAAACAAATCAAATTATTTATAATTAAGGAATGAGCGAAAAATAAAAAGAAAATCCACAGCACAATATGGTTAAAAAAAATGCATAAAGGAGGAGGAGGAGCTAAAGAAGCCCAGAATCACTGAGCCGAAAGAAAACAGGGCTGTGTGTGTGTTGGCTGGGAAATATGAAGCTGGAGAAAGAACAACAAGATTATAAGTGGATTACTTTGTGTCAGTATTTTAGTGGGGATAAAGTAGTGCCGAACCTCTACGCAGTATTCCAAAACGCAAAGAAAAAAGCCAAACGAACTAAGTGGGGCCAAATCAGGCCGTGAGAAATGCCACAAAAAGGTGTGGCCTCTGGTCATCTGACGGAGAAAAATAAGAAAGAAGCAAAAGAAAATACTATTGTATCAAACAAATTTACATGCATGTAGAAAAACGAGTGCAAAAAATTTTTCACTTGTTTTTTCCCTGTAAGACCCAATACTCACATGCTTTCTAACACTGGTGAGGTAACAAACATCAATTAAGTATTTAGACATGAGAAGTACTCTTGGAACCAGCGAAAGAACTGAAGAAAGCAACCCCCACAAACATTTAAATCCAGCCTGAAAGCCTTAAAGCAAATATCAGCACTAAGCTACGGATACAAGAATCACGGAGACTGTGTTTGATTACTGAAACACATTAGTGGCCATGCAAAAAAAACCAAAACAAAAGCAGATCGAAGCCCGCGCCACTCTGAGCCAGAACGCGAGCCCAGCCGCACAGGAGCGCCCACGCCGCAGGACTACCCGGAGGAACCCAAACGCGCGCCACAACCAAAAAAACAAAAATAAAAAAAAACAACAAAAAACCTTTGTTTGTACTATGAACGTTTGCTATATCCAAACAATTAAAAAAAAATGGAAACAATATTAAATCTTTTTATTGGCTTTGTGACCAGAAGACCCTGTGAAATAAAAAAAGCATGGAAGTTTGAAGGAAGAGAAGCCAACACATTTGAGTCATGACCCATGTAAGGGTTATGTAGGAAAGGCCAGGGACTTTCCTCCAAGAATGACCATCCACCACCGACAGCCAGACCATGTGCAACCACCTCACGAGAGACACCCCCCCATACACCACCCGCCCCCCATCACCCACTTGATAAAAAACGGTAATTACATAGGGCTTTCTCATGCGCCCAAGTGCATGGATGCGGTCTGACCTACAGGACAACTGAGGAACATGAGAAAAACCTAACATAAGATCCTGTGACCTGAAGAGACACCAGTAAGAGGTAAGAAAGAGGGGGGCAAAGGAAAACAACAGCAAGACTTTTGGATATTCCACGCCATGTGAGAACATACTAGACAAGCTATGAATTTGGGGAAAAGAGAGGACCTCCAACAGCTACCACAAACTATGTGCTGGTACATGGGCGACGGGATTGGGACGGAACGCTGATTTCATTCAATTCTCTCATATCCACAGACTTATGAAATTACTTTGGAAAACAATACAGTACTCATAGACAACATTATTTAGCACTTCACTTTGAATATTTATGCATGGTTACCAACTAAATATTCATTCATTTTGTAAATGTATTCCAACCCCTACGAGGCCCAAATGCACAGAAAGACGCGTAAACAGCTCCACTCTATGACTGAAGTACTCGATTGAAGTAGTTTTAACTGTGATAAAGTTTAGGTAGTTTGTATTTGTAGCCAGTGTCCTGGTCCTGTGCAAACTCAATTGTCACCGACGCATACTTTATCAGCAAATATTGACTATGCTCGATGATAAAATTGTATTGCTGTAAAATGTGTATCTTATACCTCTTGCTTTAATCGTGCAAAGTCTGCTCAGCAAGCAGTCACTGATCAAACACAGAGCCGTAATCCTCGTAGATCTCTGCAGCTCATTGATGTGCTGGCAACTCTTCTCCATTGCTTCAGGGCCTTCTGCAGTGGGACGAACACAATGAAGTGTTCAACAAAGGATCAATTCCTTGACTTTATATCTGCATACATAGCATATCTATTTGGTGTGTGCATTGTGTAGGGCGGGGGCTCCTGTGTATGGGGGCTGTTCTGCCAAGAGGTATTTAATCGAATGCATGGATGGCAATCACAGCAGATATTGACATAGTTGAAAGTCCTATATTTTAAGCGCATCCTGTGTTCCCTGACATGTGTGCTGGTGGCGGACTTTGTGGTTCGGTAAATGTGCACACTGTTCCTCTCCTACCGGGATGTGGTAAGTGCATCCTCACGACGTCGTCAGTCGCAGGAGGAGACATACACACCACTGCACAGCTCCCTGAGCAGCGGCGGTACTTGAGCACCTCTTTGCAACGGTTTAACCAGTAGAAGCTCCAGGGTACGATGAGGCTGCTTGGTGGGGTTCCTCCACTACAGGAATTCCTAAAATCCTGACCGCTTTTCCTGAATAAAAACACACACGTAGAATTAATATGAAATCCTTCATCGGTTTCTTTGTTTTCTGTGTTGTGCATTTGTTTTACCGATCAAACTCTATTGTATCACGCATACATATCGCGAGAGAGAACGCGTTGGCTATCATGATCGGTAAGCCTAACTCAGATCTGACAGTAGACAAAGGGTGGGAAAGTGTCAAGGCAAACCAGGTGCAACAGGCATGTCTCCCCAGCAGGGGTATGTAGGCTCTCCTCAATAGCCCTAGCTCATGACCATTCGCAGAAAAGTGTAAAATGCATCCATTATACTCCATCCATTCGACCTCTGAGATCATAATAAAGTGAAGATGAGGGATTTACAAAGCAAAGTAAAAATAAACTAAGCAAACCATGGCGTCTTAATGAAAACATGGTGAAAATGATCAAGTTGGTCACTCGTCAGTTACACTGAAGCCAAAAGCCGCGAAGTGTGAAGTGGCAAAGGGTAAGGTAATCAAAATGAGCCTTCTGTAAAAGTGAGTGACATTTTCCCTAGCAGTAATGCTTCCACGGGGTTGGGGTTACTGAGGGGGGGCCATTAAAATAATTAATTATAGCAACTCTGCCAGCACAGACAGGCCAGCAGCAATCGACACCTCCCAAGCTAATTGGCAGGCAATTAACGAGTCGCAATAAAACAGAGAAACTAAGGAACCGAGGCCTTTTGGGCAATGAGGGAAAAAAAGGGAGGAGTATGAAGATGGCAAGAGACAGGCACATATAATATACTTAAAAGGGTTACAAACTCCCCAACAGATTTCATTTGTCTTGTGTCCTTGGGGTAAAGCGCTGGTCGTAACCAAGTCAATCATTGTGTTTTAATGTACCATGCGCGCTAAACTAATATGCCAGTGCAGACATCAACCTAAAAGTTTACTTGGCCAATGCCTTTATCTCTACCGTGCCAATAAAATTTGCTACATGTTCTTAATATTAGTCTTTGCATGCAACCAACAACCAAGTATAATACTTTACACCCTGCCAATTTAAAAAGCTTTGTTAAAGAATAGGTGTATCGACCCTGTAAAGTAGA
>NW_023339873.1:16342350-16359567 GCF_004916995.1 Morone saxatilis
ATTAAATAGGCTTGATTGTTTTTCTTAAGCTGGATCAGCAGCCACCCGTTTTAATAATGAGGTTGGAACTTAGGGAAGGACTACATTTTCAGTAGGTTTGAAAAAATGAAAAGATAATTCCAGTTTATCACAACTTGTAATAGCAACATTAAGATCTTGGAACACTGCAACATTGCTAAAAAGAAAACTGATGTTGCAAGCAGTCAAATGATCAGACAGGTTGCAAAAAGCAGAAGTTAGCCTTATTTGGAAAGGAGAATTAAGGGAAACTGTATAATGTATTACCCAAACTGCCCATTCTAGACATCTATTAGAGTTTACAGACCAACTGTACTCGCCATAGTTGTGTGTACAGTTTGCCTATGCAATTAGAGATTTTTACCAACATGAGGATGCTCACTTTGGTTTTACTTGCAAATAGTCGTTAGATAATTGCGTTGGATAATCAGGCTAAACTGTTGGCTTGTTTACAACCTGTCCACCTGATCGCTTGTATTTCTTGCCTTGGTGGACATCATATTAGCAATGATGCTAGGTTCCCAGATCTCAGCAATTACTTTGCTGATTAAAGTGTTGTCGTGGCTAATAGAAATGTTGGCCAAAACTGCAAAAATAAGACTAAAGTTGTAATGAACTTTAATTATCTTTCTAAAACCCTGCTTCTGGGATGTGTAATGGGTAAAAATGACTATGGAATTTATGAATAAATACCAGAATAAATCATCACTGATTCCACCTGAAAGTTTAATCTCTGACCTGCTACACAGCTGGAAGACGGTCTCCGGCCTGCCTTCCACTTCAGACCTGGAGTGAATCAACTCCCAGATGCAGCTGCTTTCTGTGCCTGTTCCTGGGTGAGCGAAGAAATAAAGGAGAGGCTTTTAATCACACAGTCCAAATATGGTTTATGGTTTCAGAAGGCGATAAGGAGGGAGGGAGGGAGCTGAATAGAAATGCCAGAAGACGTGTGTGGGCGAGGAGAATGAGCTTAGGGGTGTGTGTGTGTGTGTGTGGGGAAATATGAAGGTGGAGAAAGAACAAAAAGATTAAGTGGATGTACTTTGTGAGTGATTTAGTGGGGATAAGGTGGCAGTGTGCCGGCCTCTTACCTGCAGTATTTCCCAATCTGACCTGCAGCGCAGAGAGCGGGATGAGCCAACGGAACTTAAAGGGGTCCAAATCGCCGTGAGAAAGTGCCGAACGAGGGTTGGTCTGGTCATCAGACGGAGAATGCCACATAGGAGAGGAGAGAAAAATACTTTGTTTCACACCAAAAACACCATTTGTGGCATGTGAGAGTAAACGAGTGCAACAGCCACAACACTTACCATCTTCTTTTTCAGCTTGTTGTTTTCCCTGTAGACCAATATCACTGCTTTCTTGAACACTGGTGAGAGAGAACACATCAGCGTCTTAGTTTTGACTGCGAATGCCTCTTGGGGAAAGCCGACTGAAGGAGAGCAACCCACAGAAGCATTTAAGATGCCAGCTTGAAGCCTTAAAGCATATATCAGCACTAGAGCTACGGATATTGAAATTCACTGAGATCTGTTTTGAGTGCTACTGCAGACACAGTTCTGTGCTGCAAACCCAACACATTTGGTTTGTACTGATTGAACGTTTAGCTGCCATCCACCATTAAAAAAATGGACCCAATATTAAAAATGCTTTTTATTTGGTCGTTTGTGCCCGAAGCCTGTGAAATAAAACAGCATGTGGAGTTTGAATGGAATAGCAGCCAACACATTGTTGGAGTCTGGCATGGTAAGGGTTATGGGTAGGGAAATGGCAGGGACTTTTCCTCAGAATGCATCACCAACGACAGCAGGGACAGTGTGCAGACTCACCAAACACGGTCATCTCAGGGTCTTTTCTCATGCGGCCCAGTGATGGATGCGGGTTGAGCCAGACAACTGAGGAATGCATGAGAAACTCTCCCATAGAGATCTCTGTGACCTGAGAGAGACACAGGAGAGGATTTAAAAGAGTGGGGGGGCAAAGGAAGAACAACAAGCAAGACTTTTGGCTTTCCACTGCCATGTGAGATACATACTAACTAAGTCTATGAATGGAGCTCCACAGCTACTACAAACTAGTGCTGGTACATGGGACGGAAGCTGATTTTCATTTCATTCTCTATCCAAGAGCTTATGAATTCTTTGGAAACATACAGTACCCTAGACAACATTATTTAGCATTCACTTTGAATATTTATGCAGTGGTTACCAACTAAATATTCCATCAATTTGTAAATGTATTCAACCCCTAGAGGCAATGCACAGAAGACGGCGTAAACAGCTCCACTCTGATGTACTGATAGTTAACTCGATTGAAGTAGTTTTAACTGTGATAAGTATTTAGTGTTTGTATATTGTAGCAGGTGTCCTGTGAAACTCAATGTCACCGACGCAACTTCTATTCAGCAAATATTGACTATGCTCGATGATTATAAATTTGATTGTGTGAAATGTGTATCTACCTCTTTATCGTGGCCAGTCTGCTCAGCAACTAGCTGATCAAACACAGAGCCGTAATCCTCGTAGATCTTCTGCATCTCATTGATGTGGCTGGCAACCTTCTCCATGGCTTTCAGAGCCTCTGCAGGGACGAGAACACAATGAAGTGTTAACAAGGATCAATTCTTGACTTTATATGCTTTGCATTACAGTAGCAGATCTTATTTGTGTGTGCACTGTGTATGGGGGGGGCTGTTCTGCCAAGATGTGTTATTTAATGTTCTGATGCATGATGGCATGACACAGATATGACAAGTGTGAAAGTCTATATTTTTAGCGCATCCTTCCCCATGTGTGTGGGTTGGCTTGTGTGTCGGTAAATGCATGTTTCCCTCTCCCTACCGGTGAGGTGGTAGTGCTCCTCACTGTCAGCGTCAGTGAGGGAGACCAGCTCCCTGAGCAGCAGGGGGTACTTGAGCACCCTTTGCACCGGTTTAATCAGGTAGGACTCCAGGGTAGATGAGTGCTGCTTGGTGGGGTTCCTCGCATCCAGGAATTCCTTAAAAGCCTGATCCGTCTTTGCTGAAAAACACACACGTACTGAATTAATATGAATCTTTCATCGGTTTCTTTGTTTTCTGTGTTTGTGTTTGTGTTTCCTGATGCACTCTGATGGTCTCACGCATACATAGCGAGAGAGACGTGTGGCTATATCGTAAGCCAAACTCAGATCTGACATAGACCAATGAAGGTCAGGGCAGAACCATGGTGCAACAAGCTGTCTCCAGCAGGGGGTAGTGTAGGCTTCTCCTCAACCTACCATGACCATTGCAGAATAAAAGTGTAAACATGCATCCATTATACTCATCACATCACCTCTGAGTATCATAATACATTGAAGATGAGGTGATTTCACAAAGCAAAAGTTAAAAATAACTAAGCAAAACCATGCTGTCTTATTAACAACATGGTGAAAATGATCAAGTTGGGACTCGTCAGTTTTACACTGAAGCCAAAAGCGCAGTGTGAAGTGGCAGGTATAGTACAAAATGAGCCTTCTGTAAAGGTGATGACATTTTCCCTGAGCAGTATGCTTCCACGGTGCTTACTGAGGGGGGCCATTAAAGTATTAATTATAGCACTCCCAGCCACAGACAGGCAGCAGCATCGACACCTCCCAGAGTAATTGGCAGGCAATTAACGAGTCGACAAATAAACAGAGAAACTAAGGCAACCGAGGGCCTTTGGCATGACGGGAAAGGGAGGGAGTAATGAAGATGGCAGAGACAGGCATATAATTACTTAAAGGGTTGACAAACTCCCACAGATTTCTTGTCTGTGTCCTTGGGTAAGCTGGTCGTGACCAGTCATCATTGGGTGTTCTGTACCATGCTGCGCTAACTATATGCTCAGTGCAACTATCACCTAGTTATACTTGGCCATCCTTATCTCTACTGTGCAATTATTTTGCTACATGTTCTAATATTAGTTTGCATGCACCAGCTATAATACTTTACACCCTGCCATTTAAAGCTTTGGTTAAAGAATAGGGTGTATGAACCCTGTAAGTAGAGGACTTTGAATCTGGCATCTTTTCCCTTCATTTAAGCATTTGGAGCCATTTTGCACCCAGTTGGCACTGCCCACAGGCTGAAGGACTTTAGAATAATCACTATGCCAAGATCTGTCTGAAAAGGACAGTCACTAATTTCATAATATATAATATATATTAATTTTGTACAAAAAATACATACACAAACGTTTGGAGCACAGATTCAGGGTTTTTTTCTATAAAATTAATAGAAGGGTTGTAGCTAAGGATCTTTTTATAGCTGATGGAGGCACAATATATCATTAAACATAATTTTCATGATTTTTCAAACTATTTAACACTGCAGAAAACTCTTTCACGAACCAGTGTTGCTGTGATAACCATGTTTACCATACTTTATTCTCCTCTAGGTAATTCTGACCCATCAGAGTGTTTTTCTCCTTCTAATCCTATTAAATATCCATCCATCCTGCTACTTACTTCGAGGAATATCCCATGCAATTCTAGTAATGGGGCAGCACATGGGGGGAATTCGCCCACCCCATCCCCCAATGTCAGCAAAGAAGCCAATCTTCTTACATTTCGCTCTGTACTGGGCATCGTTCCCAAATTGTGGCAGAAAGGCCGGCGTCTTAGCAGGCATAAATCAACTTTAAAATTTCTACTCTGTCACATGCTGAGGAAGACGCAAGGAATTATTGGGGCTCTCGGGTTGTCACGATCGGATATGTTCTGTTAGCGGACAAGGTTATCCAAAGTCTGTGTATTAATAAATGGATTTGTTTTAGCTTTATTTGTAAAACAGGTAATCATTTTGAATATGTAAAAACAGTAGATCACAAAATGAAAGGAGGAGAATTTTTCATCTCCCAACTATATTTTGTGTGCGTGCTGGGTTTGCAGTAAACGGGAGAGGCATCTACTGCCGCATCCTGGGACATTTACTTTCGTACATAATTGATTTGTTTCCCAAGCGAGGAGGCCAAACCTTCAACAGTAAGTGCAGAGAGGTGTCTCTGATGCAACGTAGGTGCAAGGAAGCTGAATTAAGCAGGTGTGTGGGACACTTATGTGTCTGCGGATGTATTTATTATCTACCACTTTTCAATCTCACAATGTGTAGGAGTGCATTTAGGCCATTTTAGTGCATTTTGAGCGTTTCGGTGTGTGTCCTACCTCTCTCCAGGACCTTCTGGACCTTGATGTGGTTGGCACAGAAGCCGCTGTAGAGCTTGAAGTGGTCAGCGTAGTAGAGGAAGGAACCCCCGAGAGAAAAGAGCAGCTTCTGTAGACAGAGAGGGTGTGAGAGAAAAACAAAGACAAGGACTGAGTGTCACACACACAAACACACACAGATGGAGAGAATGTTATGCCATACAAAGCCAAATGAGTTCAGAGGACGAGAGAGAGAGAAGATGAAAGAGTGTGAACATGTGAAGTCATGACCGAACACCTCTGCACTCCCTCTCTTGTGAGACTATTCAAACGCCCCCTCTGTCCTTTCCCTCTCACCTAAAGTCCTGAGTACACTAGCTTTCAGCAGCTCACAATCCAACCAGTGAACCGTCGCCTCGATCAATAGACCGCACACATTGTCATGTCAAGCCTATAAATCAGCCGGCGATGCTCCTGTCGCACCCCCTCAATTATTTATAAACCTCAAAATCTCAAAGATCATGCCTTGTCTTTGGAGTAGCTGCTAACATCACCTGGCTTGAGAATAATGTTGTTCCGTATGCTCACACTCATGGAATCTACACTGAACCTTAGGACATTTAATCAATAATATGCTGTTACTGTGTGTGCTTTTCACCTTGAACTGTGAGGGGGTCTCCAAGGTGCTGTAGTCAGGCGACAAGGCGATCCTTTCCTCCAGGGTCTGCAGGAATACCCTCTGGAAGTCCAGCATCTCTGGCAGGCTGCCAAACAGACTCTCCATCTGAAGAGGAGAACGGGGGTAGTAGGGTAATAGATAGAAAGAGGGAAGAGGTAGTATGGAATTGTGGGTGATGGATAGGGATGTATGAGAGGAAAATGGCAGAGAAAGGGAGGGGGGAGAAGGGGGAGAGTGAAGGAATATGAGGCTATATCTTGTAATTCATAACAGTCAGTCAGACAGACACCCTGGAGTGTTATAAAACCTCCACTCTGATGGCTCCATCTCTGACAAAGGCACTTAGGGACAAGCTATGGCACTGCTACAAATAGAGCACACACACGTACAAACTTCCACTGTCTGACACACATACCCAGAGTCAACACTTCCCTTCATTAAAAGCTGTTCTGGGGCTAACATGCCCATGTCCATTTTGTGTCTGGACACGTCGCACTGTCCCATAATGGCCTTTTAATTTGCCCCAGTGCTCAGTGGCCTATCGACTAGTGTGTCTTGAGAGAGGCGTCCTGTGTTTGAGGTCACACCGGGCACAGCACTGCACACAGGGCTGGAAACTGCAATACTGAGGTCATTAGCATGCTGCAGCTACTACTATATGTTGACACAGTAACATGCAATGACAGTTTGATTAAAATGAGAAAAACCCCACTTTGTCCATTGAAAAGGTGAAGAAAAATCAGTGGACAGCTATACTGTGGCGTGTGAATCTGAGTTGAATGCTTAAAGGGTGGGTTTACTCTTAAGCTAACCTTTATTGGTGTGTCCCGGTGGGACGCTAGAAGGTCAGTGTGGGGGAATGCTAATTTGTCCTCCAACCCGTCACAGTGGTAATGAGGGAGATATGGCCTAGCAGAGTTCATCGACGTCACCTCTGGGTAATAAACACTTAATGAATTCACCGCCCTATATAGCAGGACACGCCTCTGGACGCTACACCTCATCATGTTTACCACATAATAACACACACACACACACACATATTCGCCACCCACCTCATCCGGTGTGAGGAAGGTTTCATTCTGCAGAGGTTTCAGGTAGATCTCGAACAAACAGGCCAGGTCCTGCACACAAAAATACAGAAGGTCAGTGGTGAGGAATCAAACGTCAATAAGTTAACATTATCCCCTAACCTACGTGTCTTTTAAAATCCCTTTCATCATCAATTCAATTCTTGTTTCTGTGTTTCTAACCTCCAAAAGTCTCCCTTCCACAGTCCCTCGCCTCATTCCTCCATCTTCTCCCTCTATGTCCCCTTATCTCCCCCCCACTACTTTAATGTGGCTGTAGCTTGTCTTGGTATCAGTGGGGATATTCTCATTAGGTTGATTTATGAGCTTCCTCCTCCTCCTTCTCCTCCTTCTCCTCCTCCTCCTCCTCCTCCCCCAAGCAGTCGCTACTGGTGCATGGATACAGGCGAGCAGGCCTGCATAAAGGCACTCTGGGAAGACAATCTCCTCCCTCAATTACAAATCATCGGCAGATTGAAGGAGAGGCGTACACGGGGAAAGAGACTTAATGAAAAATGAGGAGATGAAGAAGAAATGGAAAAAATGCCAGCAATGACAAGTGTTGCAGAGTCAAGAAGATCATGAATGCAGCTCTTTAATGTGGAGGCAGGAAAAGGTCGTATTGGAAAACATGAGGGCAGCAAAATGATTGGGCGGGAGGAAGATAAATAAACCTAGACAAGAGGAGGAGGGAAGGAGGAGCTCTAACTATGGCACTGACTACAGAAGTCCCATGTCACCACTTGAATAAAGACATTCAATAAAAAAGAAAGAGTTCAACATTTTGAGAAATATGCGTATTTACTTTCTTGCTGAGAGTTAGATGAGAAGATTCATACCACTCTCATATTTGTACAGTTAATGTGTCACTGGAACCAGCAGCCAGGTAACTTAGCTTCAGCATAAAGACTGGAAACATGGGTAACAGCTCTGTCCAAAGGCAACACAATCTATCAGCACCACTTAGACTTACTTATTGGCACAGTATGTCTATTTGTTTTATTTATACAAATATAAATAAAGTGTAATTTATCATTTTACAGGAGGTCCAAGATTATTTTCTTGGCCAGAAGCAGCAACTTCCTGTAGTCTCAACTGCTCCCAGCCAAGAAATAATCAAGCACACAAGTCAAAGCTTTGTGGTTTTACCTTCACATAGGATTTCTCTGTGTCCACGAGCTCCTGGATGACCTTGCGTAACCTCTCAGTGGCACTCATATGCTTGGGGCAAGGTCTGAGCAGGGTGGCCTCTCCTGTGGCACCCCCTCCCTGCCTTACCGGAGGTTCCTTGGTATTGTCCATCAAACCCCCAGGGCCCGAGCCCGTCCCTTCCTGGAAGGACTGGTAGAGAGTGCACACCGTGTCCACGCTCTGTAGGGGTCAACAGAGAGAAAGATGTGTATTAAGGTTAGGCAGCTAAGGGATTATAACAGCCAGCTGGTTAAAATGAGGATCACACTTGCTATAAGGAACTGCACTGCATGCATGCATGCATGCACACACGCACGCAGGCATGTATCTGCGCAGAAACATATTCAAGGATTTATTAAAATGAAAAATCCAAATCATTTACCTCCCTCATTTAACTATTCACTACTAATGATTTCATCTCCGTTGGATAAAATAATGATGTATATAACTGTTCACTGTACACGGCCAGTGATTCCCATGGGTATACTAAGAGCTTTATGGAGATTTAGTTATGCACGCTATGCTAATTGGCTTTGCATCAAAGACTTTACAGTGCATCTGAAAGACTAACTAGATATCCCAGCAGTTACCATTATAGCACATTACACTATCCTTCTAAATTCATAATGGACATTTATGCTGCCTTGTGTCACATCAATTCAAGAATATTTGACATGCCAGAAGATCCCAAGGGGTCATGTATTAGTTTGTATTAGAGGGAGGGGCTTAGAAGAATCTAATGTTCTATATCTAGCTGAGCTCATTCATAAAAAGTGAAAATTCCTCCCAGCCTGCTTTGTACTTCTTTGACAGGTGGGACCCCATGAAGAACTCAGTGTCATACCATTTACCGACAGAAACAGATAATCCGCATTACTTTACACTGGACTGGATTGCCTGGGGTAGGAGAAATTAACATCAGCCGAAGGCACCACGCTGCAAACTCTTGCCTGTGGCGGCAAAGATTTTGTAGTCTGTGAGCAACTGTGGCAGAAAATGAACCATTATCAGCCTCTGTTCTATTCCCTGAGACAAAAAAAGAAGCAGTGAGGGGAAAAACGTCTCCCCCTCTCTCCTCTTCCCACCGTGGTTGCCACAGTATGCTTTTCAAGCACCATGGGTCAATGTATGGACACTTAATCAGAATTCATCCCAATTTCTTACCTGACAAACAAATACTCAAGCACAATACTTCATCAACGGCACCACGCTTTGCTCGACAGTAGTGCGCAAAGCCATCAATTATGATGTGATTTCTATGTTAAAAATAGCCTCATGATGACCAGTCCCCTCCTTATTCCAAGTGAATGACATGATGTAGCAATATAATCTGTGGCCCGTCACTAGAATCAGTGGAGGATGATAAGTGCCAGTAATAGCAGGTTCCAATCCGCTGCACAGCAACACAGCACGGTGGGATGGCCAAGATGCCAGGCAAAACAGCTGCTCAGCACTCTGCGCCTTCCTGTGTGTGTGCGTTTGTGTGTGTGTATGTATTGCATGAGCAAGCATTTAAGTGCAGCTACTTTAGCAACTACAAAAGACTGTACAGCAACACACATGGGTCGATACACCCTTTATTCTGACACTGCAGGCATTGATACGCACACATACACACTTCCCGAGCACTGTGGAAAACTGGTGTGGGCTACCACCCATAACACCCTCCATACACTCCCTGGGAGCCCACAGACAATCAAGGCTTCCATTAATAAGCCTGCGACTCATCAGCTAGCTCATTATAGCATGGTCACTCCAGAGACGGCCCTCCAATGCTTCAATATAGAGTCTGTGAGGGTGACAGACTGAAAGGGAGAGGGGGGAAAAGGGAGACAGAAGGGGAAAATGCCTCTCCGTGTCCTCTATGTATGTCTGGGCTAAGCCTCTTTCAAGTGATATACCGCCCACAGCAGCGCTCCACTCTGGAGCTCTTTGAATGTGGGATGATAATTATGAAGGGACTTAATGTCTCCCTCTGCGCTGGTGTAGAGACTAGGGTTGCCACCGTCGATGTGGAAAATGTGGACACCTTGCCAGCAGCCCCCTGCCTGGGGGACCCAAATCAAGTAGGGGATTTGGGGAGATTTTAAGCATCAAAAATGTAATTTCCTGCATTTGGTAAATTTGTATGCACCTATTTGTGCTTTTTATGTGTCAGTTTCATCAATTCATTGAATCCTCTGCTACTCTCAACATAAATGTAAAGGAAATAGAGTCAATAGGAGTAAAACACAGTTGCATCAGTTATGCATGTTATTACAACATCAGATCATAGACATGGCCAAAATGTTTGGTTTCAAGACTCCCTAAAAAACTATCCAGGGTGAAATACCAAGTCCTCTGCCCTTGCACTGCTTGGACATGGTAGTCCCCTGCTGAATGCTGCTTCAGGTCGGACAGTCCACCAGAAAATACTTGAAACTGTACAGTTTGCCTTGTACTCATTGCCACGGACATGACTGATCCATCTGCCATTGAGATCTGTATCTAGCCTCTTTCTTTTTATGGGTGAGCATGAGCTAGAGGTATTTGCCGCATAAAAAAAAACAAACATCAAAGTTTCTGTAACCAGGGCGATGACGTTGACTGACAGACAACTTGTCATTCTTTGAGCGAAATGCTAATGTCAGGAATTAACAGGTCAGGAACCATTGAAATTTTGACCTGAGGAAAATTGAGGAGATGATCTAAGTTATTACATTTCATCCTGAGGGGGACGTGAATGTCGAGATATTTTAGGTGGATGACCAACCAACATTGCCATCCCTTTTTAGCCACACCACTAGGCTAAAAGGGCTTTGTTACCCTTGATCTAGTATAAAAGTGCTTCTTTCTCTGGTTGATGTACATAATATAATTTTGGCAACAACTATCTTCTTCAACATCAGAGCTGAACATTTATTCTAATGATCAACATTCATGTAGCACGTAAACACTTCATAATGAACCTAAGAATATCATCCACGTAACTAAGCTACTGACACACACTACCTAAATTCAGACACCGATGATGCAGCCACACACAGCACTAGACTCCATTCAGTGATACACACACTGCGAAAACTCCATATTTTGGCAGGCGGGCACAAAGGGGCAGTCTGCCTGAAGGAAACACAAAGGTTGAATGATATCATATTCATCAAATAGCCCCCTGGTAGCTCCAGACAGGGGAGGGCATTCTTGTGGAGACAGATAACAGGAATATCTGCTGTTTATTTCAGCTACAGGCGCCCAGAGGGAAGGGGAGGCCTGCTGGGGTCTCAAAAAGAACGTGTGTGTGCACCCAGTAGCGCTACACCGCCACTCAAGTGCTGAGTTAATTCTCATCACACCCACACGCAGGAAGGATACGGGCTCATGTTCGTCTCGCACATACACAGATGAGATGATGGAGGAGCCGCAGAGCTGGAGGTAGAAAAGCTTGATTGGACGCTTGGGAACGTGTGCACATGGAAACACACTTTTACGTCTCACACAGCTCCCTAACTGAGTAAGATTTTCATCAACGTTAAATGGCAGACACCTGCATTGGAGCGTGACAAGAAGAGGTGGGCAGAAAGAAAGAGAGAAGAGGAGGGGGGGGCACCTACACAGTGTCATGACTCAGGAATTGCAATCGCCTCACAACAATCCCACCAACACAGCCTGACAGCTAGCCCAAATAACCAATTAAGAGCCGAGGACAGGAGCCAGCAGAGGCGGGAGAAAAGCCCGGGAGTGCCAGGGAAGGAGAGTGGATCCGACAGCACTGCTGTGAATTCCTATTCAGGTTTTCTCACTGACAGCTGACAGCTCTGGATCATGTTTCTACCTCTTCTCACCATGTATGCCCTTTAGTCAATTTAGAAAAGAGGTCTTTGTTGACCCACAGGTAAAAAAAAAATAAATGAAGTGAGCGGCTGTTGAGTCATTCAGTCCCTGTTTCCTTCTGACGGTGTCCAGCAGCATTTCTTTTCATTTTCAGTCAACAGCCATACATACAGTACATGATGTCCACTTCTTATAACATCTAAATGTCAAAGCAAAGGGTTTTCATTACAAAATGCTTCTTTCAAGTCAAGTAGAGTTACTTATCTTTATAAATCCACTGACATTTTCATTCCAAACTGGCAAAAAAATGAATAATACCATGACACACAAGTTAAACCTAAACAGCAACCTTGTCCTCATTCTGAAATTAAAGCACATCTATATCAACATTAATCCAAAAAGCCTTCATTGTAGCCACTCACTTTTAGGAGCAATGACACTTGAAAACACACTGGAGTGCTGATGACTTTCTATCCTCTCTTTTAATGAGGCCCTTTCAAAAACTGCATCAAATATTACAACATAACCAGTGTTCATCTGTAAATATTTCGATCCTTTGCTCACCATGAAGAGCAGTCTGTAGAGCAGCCTCCATGCTGCTGTGGCCTGCCGCTGGGTCCTTCGGGCCAACGAGCAGCCCTTCCTACGCAGCCTGCCTCCCCTTGATGCTGGCATGGCGGCTCCAGAAATGGTGTATGGTTATACAACTTGACCCGAAACGGAGAAAATACCCATAAAAGAACTGTTGGCTCGACCGTCTTGAAATCTCTATCCCCTCGCTCTGTTCACGTCTGATGGCTCCTCAATTTTTCTCACCCTCCTCCTCCTTTCATGCTCTCTCATTAGTGTCTATAGTCTCTCTGCTAGGCCCGGGTCAGAAGCCTCACTCTCGAGTACACCTATGCCTCTGAGGCGGAGGGGGCTTTGATGGGGATCGAGCCATTGATCCTGCGCCCTGCCGTTCTGTGAGCGTAGGCAGAGAAAAAGTGCTTGCTGCTGGCTTGTTTTGCATATCAATCAGTGGAGGACGGTCTGGCCACTTGGCTCGTGCAAATAGAGGGGAGTTCTTCCACTGGCAACTATTTCCTCTCTCACTGTCCGTCTCTTTCCATCAGCGCTGGTCTTCCTACATCTCTACTTTGACATCCTGCCATCAATCCTACTTCCCTCTGTCCATTTGCCTCCAGACATCCCCATTCCTCCTTCCTCTTCCTCTGGTTCTTCCCCCTCCTTTTCGGCTCCATGTGACCTCGGTGTAATTTCCAGAGAGCTGAATGGAGAGGCCGGGGGCTGTATCAGTGTCCAGTCTCTCAATAGCACCAGTACAATGCAGACTGTTCTGGCTTGTTACCTCCACACACAGAGGAATGGCTGACTCAAAAATGGGAGGCTCTGAGCCGGTGGGGGTAACAGGGCAGGAATGTTAACTATGGCCTCGCACAAGAATAAAACATGACATGTATTGCTCGTTGCACAGGGTACTTTCACAGTGAATAAATAAATAGATGAAGGCTCTGGCCTGATAACCAATTTTTAAGAGCTTATTGAGAGGACAATGACAGGCAAGAGTTTGGCAAAGGTATTTCTTTCTGGTATCCTATAAGAAGATAATGCAGTGTCAAGGTGTGTGTCAAGGTTGCTTCTACTGTTCCTCCTAAATTCAATCAGAACTAAGTATTTAGAGTTACATGCAAAAAGTTCCCAGGCTGAATGCAAACCAGGGCCGTCGCAGTTCATGGTTGGTGCCCATAATCTCTAAGCCAGGGTGCCCCTCGGTCAGGATTTTTTAGGTTCAAACAAATAAAATAGTGCAGCGAAAAGCATGTCGTCGCATCCTACTACCTCCTAGAGTTCTCTGTGTCATCATCATCATCTTTTCAGTCCCATCGTGATGAATCATAAAAATGGACAATGGAGTACACTTTTAGACAGTCTCCTCTTGAAGGCTTTTGTGGTGTTGCACTTGATTGTACTTCAAAAGTGATGAAAGTGAGTTTCTGAAGAGTTCCAGACGCTGTTAGATTACCCAACAAGCTGTATAAATGATACTGATCTTCATGCACATAATACTCACTATTGGCTGTAACATGACACATGCACTAACCATGCAGGATCTTACATGCAATCACTAAATAATATCCAGTCTCATTTGTGACATATTTAATACTTATTTTCTTTTTGGGTGTAAACACTCACACAAAAAAAACAACCACATAGCTCGGCTATGTCAGACTTGGAGGTTTCAAGATAAATACTAAACACTGTCTCCATCTCCCTTTAACGCTCCAACGGAGTCATTATGTACAGAGCTCAGTCTGCTTTGCAGATGAAACGCTGCTCAAATCAAAGGAGAAGCCTTGCACTTCACCAGAGGAGAGGTCCCATCTTAGCTGAAATAAACAAACAAATGTAGGAAGGGAGAGGATAAAGAAGAGGGGATAAAATACAGGCATGTCCCTGGGGCTGGCTTTAGCCATCCCTCACAAGAAACAGCCTTGTCATGACACTATAAGTGAGAGAGAGAGCACGAGAGTCAGAGAGAGAGAGAGAGAGAGATGTTAGTGGGCTATAGTGCCACGATGCCATCTTCTTTTCAAAGCTCAATAAAAGAAGATGCATGCTCATAAATCAGAGTAGAGGGGAGGAGAGAGGAAGATGAGAGGGAGGGCTGGTCCCGTCGCGCTCCACTCAAGCCCATTTACGCCTTTTATTATTCATCCTAAACAAATATTATTCCGCCAAGTCTCGGAGGACTTTGGGAGCGGAGTGTGTTTTAATAATGAATCTAGCTTCAGATTAAAGCACCCATTCTACTGAGTCCCCTAGGCTATTCAGATCCACTCCGCTGCATGACTGCCAGTACAAAGGCAAAGTAATGCTGGGACTGTACGCTATTCTTATTCCACCAAGATGCCTAAAACTAAATGAAAGGTTAAGTGGAAATGCTTGTTGCCAACATTAAACATGACTTGATGACAAACAAGTCTGTGGAATAACTAATGGCAATCCCTGTGCTATCCCCAGTCTCCTTCCTGACCTGGAAAATGTTCAATCTTTGTGATTCAGAAGCAACCAGAGCCCCCTGAACTATGCACACCATACAACTGTCAAAAGATGACATGATACTAACAGATAATAGGCCCACTAGGCCCACAAGGTGACCGTTTGAAAGTGAAAACACACCCATAAAGAGTCTAACTGCTAGTCAAACCAATACAATTAATTCTAATAGTGCCCATGTTGCTGAGATAACATCATGGATAGCAATAAAAGCAGTGGAGACAGGGCAAAAAGTAACACCGTGACCTTTTGACCTGCTCCCATATGCCTACACTATAAATCTTACAAGTGAACAGCTGAATTAAAGATCACCAGGATAGGATTGAGTAGAGAGGGCTTGCTGTGATGAACAGGTAGAAAACATGCCTAAGAGTCACGCTAGCAGCTCTAAATGACAACCTCTGCTAGTCAGCACACTAACATGCTGACAATGACAGTGCGAACATGCTGATGTTCAGCAGATGACGTTTACAGTGTTCACAATCTTAGTTTGTGCTTTATCATGCTAACATTTGCTTATTAACACTAAGCACAATACAGCTGAGGCTGGTGAGGATTTTGTAGTGCATTTGGTCATAAACCAGAGAAATTAAAATTAAGACCTGATGATGGCGCTAAATGAAAATGCAGAGGTTCCTCAAAGTGATTAGATTTCCTCTTGTAGGCAGCATGGGCATCTGTACCAGATTCCATTGCACTCTATCCCATAGTTTGAGATATTTTTGTCTAGAACACCAAAGCGGTGGCTGACTGACACTGCCATTCCAAGGGCCACGCCACTAGCCTGGCTGAAAATGTAGCAAATAATTCATATACACTACTGCAAATGCAATTAATGGAATAAATTAAAGCTAAAATGCTAATAAAATGCAAATGGAAGGCTTATGAATTTCTCTGACTGTAAAACTAGTCCAGACTTTTATTCTTGGAGATATTTTTACCAAATACACACAGACGGTTGTGGGAGTTGTGTGAAAGTTTGCAGCTTAAGTGTGAAGGCTCGTAGTATCAGCTGCCTCAGTGAAAACCTCCCACGAGCAAGGAACACATCAGCCTATAGTTACCGGTTGTTTGTCCCCTTTGACGTCTCTCCGGCAGGACAGGCAGGCAGCCATGTCCTGGGCCAGGCAGGCCAGCTTGTCTTTGAGGAGCCGTCCCAAACTGAGCAGCACAGAGCCCAGGAACACATCTTTCTCCTCAGCCTCGCAGCTGGACGGCCAGAACCAGCACATGGCCAGGAGGGAACACAGAGCCTGGGCGGGCGACTGGTCCCGCATGAAGAGCTCAATTAAGGTGGTGAGGTAGAGGCACGGCTGAGGATCTTCTTCATTCCCCCCTGGGGCTACAATTGGTATGGCTACTGCCATGTCTGCACCAGGCACCCCTGATGTGGTCATTTTAGCCGAATCTGGGTCATGTTGGATCCGGGTCCCCGTTGGTCCCTCCGTTGCTACTAGCTTCTATGTTTTTATCTCCAGCTCTGTCTTTCCCAACTTGTTTACAGTGGAATGGACGGAGAAGAGAAGGCTAGCGGTAACAGCGCTGACAGCAGTAAGCCCAGATTATTAGCCTGCTCACGGCCAGATGGCGGCTGATGGGCTTAGTCATAACACACACACCTCCCTAAATTACCCCCCCAACTCCCATCCCACAGACAGACACGCACACCAGTTGGTTAAAGTAGATTCTCTAAAGTTTGGGAAGGGGATGGTTGTAGCTCCGAGGAAGATCGGATCATGTTTGAAGTTGATACAACCTAATATCCGTAGGCATCTACAGTATCTTTTTGAAGTCTAGGGCCCGTGATAAGAGAGGAGAATCGAAACTGAATAATTCAACTTTCTGTTTGTCACACATTTTTAAAAAGTGTTAAAACACCTCTCAGAGAGCCCAGAGTAAAAAAAGGAAGACTAAGGCCAAAACAAAAGAGGATGTGGTGAGAGAAACACCACAAATGTCGCAGTATGTATTTTTCTAATTCAGGGGAGAAGCCTAAAAACATTACTATTTAAAATCAAATGAAAATAATTCAAGCCAAATCTCTCTGTACTGACAGCCAGACAGAGGCTCCAGTCATAGCTCTCTTCATCAGTCCATTTAAATGCTCTTACTGAAACGTCTAGCCTGGACAAAAGCAAAGAGGCTTAATATGTCTGTCCACTGTTTAATCTTTGGTTTAATACGAGACATGACTGGCTACTTTACAATGTGTAAAACATATGACTAGGGATGTAACGATTACCG
>NW_023339873.1:16359667-16362928 GCF_004916995.1 Morone saxatilis
ACCGTGAGGTAAAATTTTCATACCGTTACATCCCTACATATGACAGCTATTTACAGAATAAAAGTTTTTACTACATAATGGAACATGACATTAACATAACACAGCAGTAGTCCACCAGCAAGCCATAACCTGATTATATACAATAAATAACTGAATTGTTTTTCATGACTGATTAATCTGGAGACTATTTCTCAATTAACTAGACAATTGTTTGGTCAATTAAATAAAAAAAAAGCCAAAGATATTCAGTTTACCACCAGAAAACCAGCAAATACTACATTTGTGCTAAAAAAAAAAGACGACTCAAAGGCTAAATCAGTTATAAAAATGGTTGCCGTTTCATTTCAATCACCTAATTGATGAATTGTCAAATTATTTCAGCTTTACGTGAAAAATATTAGGTGGTTACAGTGGGGCTGCAACTAATTTATTATTTGCACATTTTCTTCACATTACATTACATTTTTAAAAATGCCTAAATCCTTCTAACAGTCTAAAACCAAAATGTATTTACTTTACTATAATAGCAGATTAAGAAAACCAGCAAATATTCCCATTTGAGAGGCTAAAACCAATTAAGTTTGGCATTTTTGCTTTAAAAAAATGATAATCAAATAAAAGATAATCAAATAAAATCTTCTTTCAATTGGTCATTTGATTGAGCCTTTGGACTTACTGTATACGGTATGGTCATCTGCAGCATCGATACATGTGTGCAAGTTCTAAAGTGGACTGGTGCCAGACCATACCAGATTACTTCCCACATCCTTCCATCTGTCTATCAGAATCGCCTGGTAAGGTTTAGATGTGCGTGCTCACATGTGTGAGAATGTGTTGATGAACTGCCCACCAACAAATCCCCATCAGGCCTCTACTCAGGCCCGTCAGTTGCTAAACTAGTGGCAGTTAGTTGAAGCATAAGCAAAAATGGATGCAGCTATTCTGATTTTGCCTATACACATCCTTACGACTGCATTCCATCACTACACCAGTGCGAACATGTCAAAATCAATTCAATTTAAAGCACCTCGTGGGAATTATCCAGGACCAATTCAGTTGTCTTTTGCAATCGATTGGTTAACCTCATAATGGTACCACAGCACTGCATTGAACCAATTGCTATGGCTCTCTATAGCCAGATGTATCATTAACCAACAGACAGGCACTAGAATCCCAATCAGTATCCCAATGGTAGACGGCATTGTTAACTGTGCCTAGTAAGCACTTCACCTCAAAAACACACACACACACACACACACATTTGTGAAATAAGGGTAAATTGGAATGCAACGGACCAATTAATCAAAGATAGTCAGTGTAGTGAGGCGGCCGATTACAAAGTGTGACAAGAGGCTTGAAATTAGTCCTTCCCTTCCATCCATCTCTATTGACTTTCAGATCGCTGTGTGCTCGCATGTGTGCACCTATATGCTGATACATGGCTGATTTTCTACCCGGTGACTCGATTTCTTTCTCCACGCCCCAGAGAACAAACTGATGGCCGTGCAGTGATTAAATTCAGCTCTTCGTGACAGCAAAAATCTGATTTACCAGCGCCAATATCTCACCCTGTGTTTTTTTTTCATCGCCTTCACAGTGGCTGACTCTCCCTGATGGAGGCAGAGAGCTTTTTCCCCCTTTTGTGCCTCAAATGTGCATGTATGCAGTGACATAAGCACACACATAAACCTCCCTCCTCACACACATACCTACCTTCCATTCTTCCATTCATTCCTCAGTAAAAGACAAGCAGCAGGGAGCTGAGCATCAGCAGCAGTGGTGCAGTGCAGATCCCGGCGCAGTGGGACTGACTCATGTCGCCGGGCAAACAAAAAGAGAGACGAATAGAGCCAGAATAATGAGAGGAGAAGAGGGCAAGTTGTCCTCTCTAATCCACCTCCTGGCTGACCTCGGGTCAAATACTGCACGGCATCTTCTGACACAGGCAATTAGAATAAAGGCCACGGCAGCCACAGCAATTACAAACGGTTTCTGGATCTTTAGCCTGGATTTACTATCAACAAATCATTAATGAAATGAGCACAACATAACTGCCTATTCTCTTTTTTTATTTAGACCATATTACATAATGAGCTAAAGTTGGCGCCAAACGTGCACCAACATTGCACACAACAACTACAGGGCTTATAAAAGGATGGAAAATATTAGCTTATTGGTGCAGGAGAAGGTGAATATGCATGAACACACGCACACATCCACTCTCAAGCTTCCAGCCATGTCTACATCATTAACACATGGCTTTTTCATGATGACCACACACACACTCATTACTGCTCTCAATAAACACAAGCGCACACGCTCTCCCGTATTACATTACCGCAGCGCTGAGGCGTAATTCCCAACGGGCCAAACTCATTCTCAGTTTAATGACTTCAATAAAGTTGGTTTACATATCAAAAACCTGACCGGATATTCAACAACAGACGGGAAAGAAATAGGCGTGCAATCTGCCATAGATCATGAGGGGCAACCATCTGGCACATTTATGGAGGAGATATTTCTCCACAACTGATTTGAGGGGGAATTTAAGAGTTATATTGATTGCATGGTACTTTCATTGTGTTTATGACCAAGGGACAAGCACCGGGAATATGTTACAAGCAGGAAGATATCTGACTGTCTTAAATGTATTCACTAAATAAATGACTGCAGCTCTAGAATAACATGTGTGTGTGTTTGAGTGAAGGAGAGGAAGACAGGAGCATATTAGACAACTGTTTCTTCTGAGAAATTTGGCTTTGCCTCCCGGGATGCATGTTTTCATGTGCATGTACCTGTGTGTGTGTGTGTGTGTGTGTGTGTGTGTGTGTAGGAGGCAGTGGCACTGTGACACAGCCTCTTCTTTCAGTCAGCATGACAGTAATAAGCTGTGTTTATACCTGTGGCTATAGAGTATTCTAATTATGGTAATGCTAAAGATTGGTGCCAGTCTGGTTTCTGACAGCCCTACAGCTGCCGCTGTGAGTGGGCACAAACACAAACACACACTCAACAATGTGCACACTTATTCACACAGACAAGCCAGAAAGGAGAGACAATTACCATGTATGGGTGTTGAGACAATGGAAATACACAGACACACTATCAGACAAATACTCTTGCCCCTCCTACCTTGCTGTGCTGAACAGGCCTGTGTGCGCAGTGGGAGTGACCATCCTCCAGTCCTACACACAGGGATGCTTCACTGTCAGCTGCAGTGCACACATCTGGAGAGAGAGAGAGTGAGAGAGAGAGTGAGGG
>NW_023339873.1:16363028-16365605 GCF_004916995.1 Morone saxatilis
GGGGGGGGGGGGGGGGGGGTAGTTGATTCACAGAAGATGGGCGAGGTAAGGCCACAGAAGAGATGATGAAAAATGAAAAAAGGGGGAAAATAACTTACTAAGAGTAACAGTATGTGGAGAGGGTGGACGTTTCTGGAAGTGGAATCAACAAATTTATCGGTTTATGTCAAACGTTGGTCTAAATCAACCCCAGAATGTCCTGGCTGGGACTGGAAGCCAAGCAGATGTTTTGCTCAGCTGTTGCAGAACCGATCCGCTGTTGGGTGGATGTGCCGCCGATTAAGTGGGCTCTCTGTAATGAAACAGCCTTGGGAACTTAAACGAGACCAATGCAAGGACAACAAACTGCAGATCCCTTGTGTGTGTGTGTGTGTGTGTGTGTGTGTGTGTGTGGGGGGTAGTGTTTTATGCTCATACCACCCATCATTGCAACACCACTATTGTGGTTTTTACTGAAGCACATCCTTCTACTGACCACAAAACACAAACAATGCTAGTTATAGTCTAAAACCATCATGGGCGCCTGCCAGTCGCACAGAACTGAAATATGTCTCTCGTCTAAAAATGGCAATGGCATTCAGTCATCCCAAAAAAAGAACACTTGGCAATCCTAATTAAAGACTCTGTTATCTCTTTCTTGTTTAAGCAAAAACAAAAAAACAACAACCTAAAACTGTTAGATGGAGTTCACTGCTGGATGTCCTGACAATCCCACTAATAAAATGTACATTTGCATATGAAATGTCATGACGGGATGATACGATCAGAGTCCAAATTTTGGTAATTCAAGGTCCCGAGGACGAACTCTCTAGCAGTTGGCACATGAAAAGACTTTATTCCTGATTGTAGCCTGGGAGGCAGGCCAACGTGACAGCAGGAAAGAAAAGAGAACTGCTGGACCTCCTGTGGAGCCGAACTTCTCCTTCTTAAACTGACAATCACTGTCAACCAAATGTCAGACTGCGATACCAGAGTTACAAAAGATATCTAGTCATCTGAATTTGATTCTCTTGTCTTATAAGTTTGCATCAGGCTGAATGACTCGAGATGACAGACCGTTTCCTTCTAGGAATGTCGTCATGAAAGTCAGACAAGTGTTGATTCCCCACCATCGGCATTTACCTCCCCTGCCTCCTTATCCGCCTGCCTGGGATCATATGCCCTCTAGAGACGGAGAAGAAAACTGCAGGCCCTTTGATCACACCACTTACTGTAATAAGGCCTTCCAGTCATTAATCCCTTTGTGTTCAATTATGGCTGTATTGAAGGAAACACTGATGAATTACTATCATTAAAATGATACCCAACACTTTCTCTGTTTGGACTGTTTTTTTTTTTAATGCCAAACAATGAGAAAGGTAAATCAACATTTTAAAATATGGATGTCAGTAGTAAGGTTTTGGTAAATTTGCATATATTCCATATAAAAAACAAAAAGAAGTTAAAAGGTCAACTGGTCGGGTGACATACCTATCATGAATCTGCAACATCCTGTGTTCAAATCTGCAAGTCATAATCTTCACTTTCACAAAACTGTAAACTGTAAGTTTACTGTGACTTCTTCCCAAACAGAATAAATAACCATATTGGAACTGCTGTAATTTGTTAACATACTTGTGAGTAATTAAAAAGTTAATTGTTTTTGAGCTTGATCTCCTGTATTGGATCTGCCCTGACAGCTGTAAGACAAATGTTCATAACCTCGGTTTAAAATTGAAACGTTATAATCTGATGTTATCTGAGACCATATCAAATTCTTACAAAAAAAAACAACTGTACCAAATCTTAAGCTTAATGTTCTTTGCTCGAGAAGAGTTTCTCTTACCTTTTAGAGCGAGGCTTGAACAAACAGACAAATGTATCTCTACCAACTGGGTATCAGCTGTGTTTGTCCAGTGACATGGATGACCTTACTGTTCAGTTCTGACACCTCATGTCTGCAGTGAGATTAAACCGGGCTGACAGGATACTATACATCCATAGCGATAATGAGCCCTCTACAGTCAAAAGCCCCCTCGTGGCCCTTCCTCTCCCCGAGGACACACAGAGCTGTGAAACGTCATACAGAGCTTTTTCTACTACTTTCTTCTTTTGACTTTTGACAGTGAAGAGAAAAAGTCTCTTTTGAGGAAGTAGAGATCTGGACTAGATCTCAACTGGAGCGGAAGTGTGGCGGCTGCTTTGTGGTTAAGACGGCAAAACTACCTCCTTTCTCAGCAAACACTGCCAATGTGAGCAACTGTTCATCAAGTAACTTTTTAAGTTGACATAAACAGGAATGTCATGCAAGCCAAAAGTGTGGGTTGGGGCGCATGTGGCATGCACACGTAGAATATATATAAAGATATAAGATACATAAGACCGTGCTAACATCATATGTTGTCGTCTGCTATATTGCCAATGAGCTGTAGTAATTTCCCAAATGGCTCAGCCTCCTTGAAAGATCCATCATCACCACGAACCTAGGTACATATGACCTGTAACCACAACTACACACACTGATATGACTAGAGAGAGACATATATGGGGAAGCAGTAAGTGTAGGATTTTCATGCCTACCTTAACATCTGTCTGCAA
>NW_023339873.1:16365665-16368160 GCF_004916995.1 Morone saxatilis
ATTAAGCTGTAGCCTACATCTCCTTCACCACTGATGCACAACACAGAGCTGTGTGCATGAGTGGTACCTGCTGATGTGAACTGAAACTACCTGTTTTTCAGATACCTGGTGGGGGGGGCAGGGGGATCATCAGTGCCAACACACACACACACACCTCGACCCAGTGTTCCCAGTCTTGAGAGCCCTGGCTGTTAACTGGCAAGTAACAGTCTCTCTCCTAGCCTGCAGGCACCCGTTTGGTTCTGTTGCGGTTTTAGTTCCTCTTTAGTTCTTCCCTTTACATTGTTACCTCCTCAAAATGTTCACACATACACACCCTACACTACTGATCCCACTCTCCATTTGCTTTTGTTATGTATTTTTTGAACTTTTGAAGATGGTGTTGTCTTCCACTTGGTCGTGGCCTTACAAGCCAGGTTGTGACACAAGTTATAACTAATCACAAAACTGATCACACAACATAAAAGCTGCAATATATGCCACATCACAACAGAAAAGAAAATCTGGATGGGTAAACTGGGCTTCAACTGGGACCACTGGCAGTTCCAGGCTGTTCACAGGTAGGATGACACAGCTTGCTTACAGAGAAAACTGTTAAACTGGTGCTTTCATATGTACACAGAACTGACAAAGTGCTACCCTGATGGGTGTGCCAAGCATTTTGTAGCAGCTTAAAGCAGCTTCTCTCTCTCTCTTTGTGTCTCTCTCTCTCGCCATCTGTTACTTTTCACGCTAACAAACTGAAACTTCAGGGTATCAATATCAACTTTTCTTGTAATGCTACTGTTAAGTGTTTCCATTAAGTAGAAATCTAAAGCCTTTACATTCCCACTAATGACTAGATCTACACGTTTTCAGCTGGTTTAATGTCATTTAGGTTTAAGCACCTGAGGAGGACTTGGCTCGGTGGTGCTTGCTGCGAACCTCCTGGTGGTGTTTGCGTGGAGGGGCCAGGTAGTCGGAGGATGCGTTTGCCGGCCGGGGTCCATCCCGCCTGAGGCTCAGGTGCAGGGTTTGTTCAGCAAACAGAGTCTGGATTAGTGCCAGATCCAGGCCCGACACACACTGGCCGTTGAGCACCAGGATCTCATCGCCTGGACGCAGACCTGGGAACACAGCAAGTGTAAATCAAAAGAGGCCACATAGATCCAGTGTGTGATACTATTACCGGTGGCTTCAGGAATGTTTGTGTCATTCTTAAGCGAGTGGGCACCTTCATTGAAAGCTAGTCCATCAGGAAGCACTTCACTGACAAAAATCCTGCTGTTTTTCTGGCTGTCTATGTGTCCGGTTACTGCAAAACCTGGTAAGAGGAAGAGACACAAAGATCGACAGGAGATTTAAATAAAGGATCATGAGGTGTACGTAAGATCCAGACACAACTAGACCTAAATCAGTCCACATAAGGGCCCAACTCACCAAAGTCTCCACTGCCGCTCGGCCTGCTCATGTGCAGTGTAAACACATTAGCTGGGACCAGCTCCAGTTGATCATTGACCTACAGGGTGATATCAAACAAATCAATACACATTAAATAAAGAGCAGAGAATGAAGAGCACTACATATCTATGTGTGATTTTTGCACTCCTCACCACATCGCGGAGAAGCTCTCCAGGAGCGACGTATCGGACCTCCACGTCCTGCCCCGCTTGTCTGTGCAGTCTGAGACAGTGCAGGCCCGGGTCCAGCTGTTTCACCTGTTTACACAAGAGTCCCTTAATGTTCAGCAGCCTGCATGCACAGAATCATCTGACATATTTCATGCACCAGTGCTTAGTCTGACAGCTGCTATACGGCCGAGGTGTGAATTATTCACTGAATTTACACTTGGTGATGAGAAATTTGTGGTAAACAAAAAAAGCTTCGCCCAAGGGAGCGTGGTGTGTGTGTGTGTATGTGTGTGTGCGTGTGTGTGTCCATTTCTCTGCAGTCATTCATAGGGGACTATGTAAAGTCAGACACTGGATGAATAGGTGTGTTATTTCAAGCCTTTGGGAGCACAATACAACCAGATTTCCTGCTACAGATGCTTCAACAAAGACTATTTGACTATTAACAAGACACCAACTGACATAGCTGAAAATACACTGTATTAACTTTGTATTTATGTGTGATAAAACCCCACATTACAGAACAATATACATTCTCATCATGAAGTATAAATGGCTGGATGATGTAAAATTCTACTAGACAAATTACATCACTGCTTCTGTTTTTTTGCAACAACTGTCAGGAATGTGCCACAACTGTTGTGATGACATGGACATGTCATCATTTCTCCACAACTGGCCACCAACCCAACCTTGCAGGCTGCAGAGAGAAGGTCGGCGACTGTCTGGTCTCTTCTGACGGGAACTTGTACTGTCAGGCCGTCTGGCATGTGAACACACGTCAGCACGTCTGTGGCACCGCTGACGCTGTCCCACACACCGCCCTCAGGGGGCGACATGGAGTAGATGTTGGCCAGCACATCCAGCCTCTGTGGGTGAGGGACA
>NW_023339873.1:16368260-16371961 GCF_004916995.1 Morone saxatilis
GGGGGGGGGGGGGGGGGTAAAGAAGGAAGGGTAAAGAAAGAGAAGGGGATGAGCAGCATTAGATGGGAAGGAGAGAGAGAGGACAGAAAAGGGGAAAAGGGAGGTAAACAGAGAGAGGGAGGGAGCGTGGGAGAGAGAGCCATAGACTTTGAGTAACAGCAACAAATCAATACAGTTCCATTAGTTTAAATGCTTGGCTGTGGATCAAGCAGCGGATCAAAGATGTCATACAATTAGCCTTTCAGAAATTCATTTGACAACATAGACGGCAGTTGCTCCACATAATAGTCATCGTAATGACCGTGTACACAAGACGATTGGCAAGGGTTGACTGGAAGGTCTAGACGTTCGGATTATATCTGCCGGTTCTCCAGGACTTACTTGGCTTGAAAAGCCACAAGAGTAATTTTGAAAAACAGTGATGTATAGGGACAATTTATTTTAACATCGGTCAAACTTTCAGATCAGCCATTTGAAGGTTATCATTTGTTGGTGGCATTAACAGTGAGGTCGGAGCTGGGTATTAAGGGGTGGGAGGGGTTAGCCCACCACTCGGCCTCACAGGCAGCCATTTGGGGGTTTTGGTTGAGACTCTGTGTCTCTGGAGGGAAAAGCGCCACTGCTGCGTTGAGGGGCTGTGGGAGATGCCACAGCTCAGCCTAAGACCACAATTATCAAGGCCCTCGATCTTGAGGAAAGGCTCAATCACACCAAATGTACTGAAACTCGTGGGCCAAAGAAGCCAGTGATTCAGCACTTCTGACAAAGACGATATGACTTCTCGGTTAAACTGAGACACGGGACCAAGAGGGATAATTGCATAAGTGAATAGGTCTGGGAATATAGCAATGTTTAAAATACATTATGGGATCATAAAAAGTGTGGAGAATTTTAAGTGTGTGTGTGTGTCTCTGAGGCTTTTCTGTCTATTTCAGAAGCTGGCTGTCTGCTGTTGATGCATCACCTCGAGAGGAAAAAGACCTTTTTCCCTGCCAGACAAAAAGCCTAAAGGGACCAGCTAAGGCCGCTGATTCAGAGCATCACTTAGCTCCACGCACACAAAAAAGGCACACAAGTAGCATTGTCAGTGTAGCTCAGATAAATACATGCACACACAGAAAAACATTTGCCTCATTTTCCATCTAAATGTCCCCGCGTGCCAAAATAAAGGCCGCCAATGTTCTAAGCAAAATCTTTCCCGAACCTGTAGGGATGGAGGAACACAAGGTGCCACTTTGACACCCACCTCCGCCTGCCTCTTTAGGGATGTGAGGTCATGCTTGCAAACAGAGGATGAAAAAAACAAGCCGTCATGGCAACTGGTTGCATAACCACCCCGTTTGTGTCCCAACAACATGGCGTGACCGGAAAACTAAGATTTGGTTGCCTACACTGACCTGACCAGCATCTGACTAACACTGTACACTCATTCACAGTCAGAGAGGGTTGTAACGGGCCAACGGTTGCCTGGTCAATGTTCCATGAACGACTGCCAACAGTCTGGTCCAGGCACGCGCTGGACTTCAACAAGTGCTCTGTGTGGCGAGTGTGTGTGTTCTATTTGCATTCAGCCAAATAATTCAAACCGATACTTCAGTCTTTCCTTCTCAAGTGTGGAAATTATTTCCAAGAAAGACGTCCTCCACCCTGGAGCTTCTAAAGATGGAATGTGGAGTAACGGACGGTTCAGTGGCCGCTGCAAAAAAATACACCCTTTCTGTTCCACTTAGCAACTGGGTGACACAAATATTACAGTACTGCCTCAAATAGATATGGTGACCATGAGGAAGAAACAGAAGAGTAGCTGAATACAATTTCAGACAATTTCCCCCTATTATATCTATTAAAAGGGTATTACTCTTAATTTCCTCAAAGCTCCACCCAAGGTTCCTCTTTCCCCCACTGTGACACACTATTCCACACACTCATACTCACACTCACAAGGTGACAATAATGACCACCCTTACTGGCTCGCACTGGCGCCTGTTTCTCAGAGAGAAAGTTAAGTTAAGTTAAAGTTAAAGCAGAGGTGCGTGTCCGTGGGTAGTGGAGTGTGGTGAGAGGAGGTGACACAGAGAGAGGGATCAGTATGTCATGGACAGGGGTGGTGGGGTCGTGATCATAAAAAATGAAGAGAAAACACTTACTTACAGAGAAAAGGGACATGGAAGGAGAGGGAGCTAAACCTGAATCCAAACATTTAACCATAAACCCATTACCCCGCTCTGGAACTTACTCAACACAAGCAGCCATTTGTATCCATTTTAAATGTATGAATTGCTCAATGAGGGTGAGTACGCAGCATTAAGTTAGAGGAATCACTGTTTAAGTTACATATGTCAAGGATTGCTGTCATTTTCTAGCTGACAAGAAATAGTCATTCGCTCCACTGCTGACAGAAGGCGTGGGTAGATGGAGTATTCAAAGAGCAAAGCGATGCCAGTCAACGTGAACTGTGTTATAAACCGCTAACCTGAAAAGTTCATCACATATAGATGTTTATTTCCCTCTGCTTTATGCAACAGTCAACCTGCATTCGGCACAACCTTAGCCTGTGAAAATAGCAGGTTGGTTAAAATCGTGTCAAAAGGACGACCACATGCACAAACACACACAGACAGCAACACAAGAGTGGAACCGCAACAAAGCTTGGGTACACACATAGAAACACACCCTCCGCTTTGACTTCACTTCAAAGAATTAGTGGAAGATGATTGCTTATTAGAGTAATTCAGGGGATTTCAGACCCAAGGAAGACAACAGGCGCAAAGACAGCAAGGCGGAGATGAAGAACTGTATGTGTCGATAAAAATCAATACAGCTGTTATCCTTCTCTCCCTCTTTCCCCACTTCCCACCCTAAAGAGTCTTAATCCTCACTAAATCAAAAGGATTGAACTGACAATCCGTTTTCCACATCCACGTCCAAATCTAGAAAAAGACCAAAACACTCAGCCGCATTTTAAGAAACATTAAAGCATCGACCCAATGAAGGCCGGTATTGTTTCCTCAAACCGCTTCCTTTTCTGAGTCCATTTCAAGGCCCTTAATGGGGGCAGTTTTAACACTCGCCACATTCACCACAAACTCATAATATGAATCACTGCATCCTGTGGAACAGCAATCTTCCTAACACCCGTCCTGCTCTGCCTAAAAGAGCCCATTATGCTCATCTGCCGACGCCAAATTTAATCTGTTCATCCGGCAAAAAGTTAAAAAAAATGTATAAAACATATCATCTTATGGATATTTGTAAAAAGGAGACCAAGAGGACAGAGACATGTGGAAGCTTGAGGACAGCGAGGTCTGGAGCCGAGGCTTACGGCGATATTTTACACTTTTACACTCGATTCAAGCGTGTAACCACCCAATAACCTGGGAATGCTGTGGTTCCGATGTCTGGCTGCTCACATGGCCAAAATTCTAACTTGTCAATCATTCAACACTTTCACCATAAACCCTTACACTTACACTTTCAATTAGTGCTTCTGGTCCACACTTCAACTCTCCATTAACTCAATTATGCTGTGAATTAGAGCCCTGTCCACACCAGAGTTTAACACGGTCTTACCCCTGTAAAAATCTTCTTAGATCTTGTTGGATATGCTGCCTATTTATCTTTCAGACACCTGCCATTCAACATGAAAGGAATCTTTGATCCTAGTAATATACCCGGCCAGACACACGCACACGCACACGCAC
>NW_023339873.1:16371996-16396956 GCF_004916995.1 Morone saxatilis
CACACACACACACACACCCCCTATGTGTAAAAAATATCTTTACACCACTCAATATCAAAGCTATGAAAGACAGCAGAGGTCAGAGTAACAGCAGACCTGTTTTTGCCACGGCTACTTCACGCTGGAACTGATAATTCAGCACATAAAACGGTAGTACGGGATGGATGTGACAGATGGCGGTGGAATTTTTACAAGATATATCAAAGATCCACAAACCATAACGGTTACTGAAGGCTGTGACTCACCTCGGTGCTCCTGGGAGGTAGGGCATACGTTTGACCTCCAGCGTCGCTCTCAAAGATCTGAAATCAAGAGAGAGACAGTTAGAAGTACAGACATAGGGGCACCATAATGATTGACTCATGAACGATTAAGTGCCCAGCCACTTCGGCAACACAATATTAGACACACACAGTGCTATTATGTAGCTAATTAAAAACTACGTGCAGCGGGTGCAGCCCTTTGATACTGCTTCCAAACAGGCTCTGTAGCCTTTGAAGGTGCAATGGTGGAAATATGCTGTGTGTGTATGTGTGTGAATGTGTGTGAGTTGAGGTGGTGTGTATGGAGTGGTTTCTGTGTAGCAGAGAGATGAAAGGAGGAAACAGTCCGGTTACAGATGAGAGGAGGACAAGCTTTTCTCCCCCTCCACTCCATCTCCACATCCATCCAGTGTCGAAATTTCTCCGTCCTTGATCCATTCCATCTTCCTCAACCTCTCCCTCTCTACCTCCTCTCCCTGGCTTGTGATTCTAACGCGTGTTGGGCTAAGCCCGGTGCTAGAGGTGACTCTGCAGCCTCAGTGGGATTTAACAACTCTATAATACAGCAGACAGACAGAGCCATCCGTTATGTGTGCAACACCGGTCCTCGCTCAAACTGGCCGCCGTTATCAGGTTTAGCTGAGATACTTTGTCACCAGGGCAGGAGAGACGTGATAGGTGGCATGGCTGGCGACAGAAATGGGGCAATTTGTTCTCAAAATGGGTCTCAAAGGTGCTTGTATTCTGCTGTGAGTGTGGTGTGATAGTATGCACACTGCGCTAAAGAATTGGTGTGCAGAAGAGAGTTGCAGGATTACTTCTCTCTAAACACAATCCCAAGAAGTTTCCTTCACAAAAAGAGGGCTCCTGTTATGGTAGTACGAACCCTCGCCTGACCTCAGTACAGTAACTCTTCCTCCCCAACACGAGTACATTTATAAAGTGGCTATAAACAGTGCTGCTTCGCCGTAAACTGACTAATTTTAGAAAGCTTTACCAACTCTCCCACAAATCCTCAGACCTTTCTGGCCTACTTCCCACAGCCGACTGCCGGCCAGCTCCTTACTGTATACATAGCTCTCCTAAGACGGATGAGAGATGAGAAAACGAGAGGGAAAGAGATGGGGGTAGAGCACGACTTTAGGGCAAGGTTGTCGAGCGCGGCGTCGCAGTGGTAAATGGGATTTAGGCTTAGTCAACACAGATGAGTCAGTATGGAAACTGTGGGAGAAAGACCGCCAGCTAACGCTCTGATGTTTATGCTTTGAGAAATGGGGGGGTTTGAGAGAGAGGACGCAGCTGAAGGGAAAGAAGAAAAGACAAATGGCAAGGGAAACTAGGGGGAAGAGTGAGATGAAACTCTAGGTTTAAGAGATTAAATAAGGATAGAAGGTTGAGGCAAAAGTTGAGTGAGTCTGAGTTGGAAGGAAGGGGAGAGTAAAAGGGAAGGAGAGCACAGAAGGAAGATATCTTTAGAGTCTTGGAGAAAGCACGGTGCGAGAACCTGAGAAGGTAACAACAGATTAAGTGCATGGAGGAGAGTTGGCTCCTGAGACGGCCTCGCTGTCCAAATCCTGCCCGAGAACACGTGTCTCGTCAGCACCGCGGGAGAGAACAGCCAAGGAGCCAATGATGACATCTAAAATGGCCACAACTGAATTTCCCACAAGTCACAGAGAAAGGAAAACTGAAACTAACACCACAATGATCTTTCACAATTCCAAACAAACTGAGAACAAGAAAAAAAAACAGCAGATGTCCAGAAAAACTCAGCACTCTGAAAATCCCTTAAAGCACTAACCTGCCACCAGCTCTGTTCCTTATTAGCCTCTATGTAAAGAAAAAAATACCAGAAAAGCACTAAAATTAGTTTTTAAGAGAAGGGGGACCTGGGGAAAACAAAATAAAGGAAGGCTGTTTAATATTTAGCGTCTTTACACCAACCATCTGCTGGTTTCTGCAGGGCTGAGGAAAGGAGTGGAGAATGCCATCTACCACATATGGCTTTCAATAATTCATGTGTGTGCTGCAGTGCCACCTCGACCTTCTGCACTGTGAAATGTAACTGGGCCTCATTAGGCTGGCCGGCTGGAGTTCCCCCAGAAAAATAATAACACACAACACATACCTAGTCACTGACAGACGTGCGCAAATGCACAAACATAAATATCACAAGGCAGGTGGTGGGATGTGTGAGCTAGATAAGGGACAGGACAGGGAACATTATGTAAGCAGTCAGGAGTCAGGGATCACCTGCTGAAGAACATGATTGGCTCTTAACTCCAAAACAATACAACTCCATATTGGCTTCACAGCGTAAAGAAAAATGAAGGTAGATTGCTGTTTAATCAAAGCCACACTGCTCCTCTCTTCCTATGCTCTCAACTAACGAAGAGGTCTATAAAAGACTTGAGATGTGAGCGTTTCCTGTGGCGATTCTGAAAATAGACCACCAAGAGGAGAGTATTCTCCAGGGTGGTGGATTTCTGTATCAATAAATAACCCGCTTGCATGAGTCTAATTACTAACCTGAGAGGATTTTGACTCCCCCTCTGCACCTGGGTGAGGAATGCTCCACTGTTTATGTTGATGGGAGGTGTGCACTCAAACTTTGCAGGACACGGGGGGGAAGACGTGAGCTCATTTGTTTCTAATTAATAAAATCTCCTTAGGGGGGGAAATGTGCTGAAAGCGCTGCAAGACTGTACCAATATCTTTCTCTCTTTCATGTCAGCGCAGGCATTGTACGTCCAAGTAAGCAATAAGGCAACATGTTTTCAGGTTGTTTCATTAACGAATATGCACAATGAGCACTGAGGGTTTGAGTTGCGAGACACAGCTTTTCTCAGTGGTATGTCCCAGAGACTGTCTGTGTTCATAAGCATAAGTGTACCGTTACATTGTGTGCACGCGTGTGGGTCGTCGTTTTCCTCGCTAAATACATGAAGCGGGTGAGTCTGCTAATCCAGACCACCTGAAGAGTTTCATTATTCTGGGATTCAATAGAGATTATCTAGTGTCACTTCAAGGTCTAACTGCTTTCTGCACTGACAATAACACAATGCAAGGACCACTTTGCTACATCATCTGTACTGTTACTGTAAATAATCAATATCCTGAAGATTTCACGAAGTAGGAACTAAAATATAAACTGATATTCATTTGAGAAATCACTATCTGTAACAGTTTGGTACTTACATGGTATTGAAAGTATCAGTATTGTGTTCTTTAAATAAGCCACATCTGCGTGTGTGTGTTTCGGTAGTACCTGCGATGCAGAGGGCCTCTTTTCCCGGCCCCTCTTCGTAAGGTTGTCGAGGCCTTTGAGCGAGGAGAAAAGGCCTCTCTTGCGCTGTTTGTAAGTCAGGGACAATGAGCGTCTCCTGAGTGTGGCCTCATCTCTGGAACAGATCTGAACAGATACACACTATCAGGACCCCGATCATTTAGCAACAAAACGTTTCATCTAATCAGACCATCTTAATTAGGCTTATTTTCCTCCAGTAAAACATAAAGGGAGCGTTCGCGGCATGCTTTTTGAGTTTCAAATGATTAAAAGATTTTCAAGGTTAGTGTTTGACATCAAGTAAATTAAAACTTAAGTACCACGTAGAAAAAGAAATGTTAAAAAGCAGCTAAAAAAGACACACTGCTGGCCCTTTGATTCTTTATACTGCATGCATTCATTAATCATTCATCTGTCCTTTCCCAAGGCCTGTCTGGGCTTCCTTACCAGTGCATGGAAGGAGGAAACAGAGAAGATCCCCAGGCGTCCCAGGGTGGTTTTGGTGGGGCGGCTGGCGATTGCCAAAAGGCTCTTTGGGTTGGGCAGTTCTCCTCCTTGTAGACTGGCCAGGTAGCAGCGCATCCTAAACAGATCCATGTTAAACCTCTCCAGGTTCTGCTCCCACTGCTGGATCTGAAGGACAAGGAAGGGGATGATTATAATTATTAGATACATTTGCTAGAGGTTTTGAATCTGAATTTTCTGATTATTTTTGGGTGGTGGTTGAGAACAGAGAGTCAAGGGGAGGTAAAATGGGGGCTAGGAGAGGGGAGAAGGAGTGAAGGGAGCAAGAGAGTCAAAGAGGGAGATCCAGGGTCAGCGGAGTGCTTTCCATCATGCTGCAATTGCTTGCAGATGTTGGTGGCGGGTGAGGGTACAAATTGGTGGAGGCAGTACCTGATGGTGAGGGGGGGACTGCATATCTAGCAGAGGAGTGAGTTTAAGTGCAGTAAATCCTAATGCCCATTTTTTATGCAAGCCTAGAGAGAGCGGTGATGTTGCACAGACCACCCGTTAAACCTGCACCCCGTACATACACACAGTTTACAGCTGCATTCCCTCTGTCCCTGTTTGCACTATGTAAGCTATGAGAAAGTGCTTGTTTTGTTGGCTGGAAACTGGTTTTAACGAGAACACTCAAGTTAAACAACCCTCTATAACAACTGACTTTAATAGCTCTCGTCTGCACTGTGAGTTCATTTACAATAACGCACCCTATGGCGTTGTCCAATTAGGTCTCATTCACACTGATGGCATTCTTTAGAAACGAGGAAGAACAGGAGGGTGGTGTTTTTATGAACCTCTGACTTTTCATCTTAAACAAAGAACTTGTACAAAAATCACCAAGGGAACATACGGGGCTATGTCATGTGCTAAACCCATGGAAACGCCTATGCATGTGCAGGTGGCCTCGGTTAACAAGCCTTGAGTCAATGACGTTCAGCCATTATTCCCATTCCAGACTTGGACCATGAGGACAACTGCTAGGAATCCACAAGCACTGGTTAGAAAAAAATGACCTTGCACTTGGCATGTCTGTTATTTGAATAATTGGAACTGTTATCAAACAGTACAGTGAGGCATTAGTAATTCTCAATGCAAAAAACGCAGCCTTGCTCTACTCAGGGATTTCGCAGAAATAGCTTTACTTGGTCCGGTATGACCAGCTAGCAAACTTTAGAGAGAGATCCCTGTATATCAGACATTAGTGAATCGGTTTGCCAACTTGATGACTCGTCTCTACTTGTGCTACTGTTACACTGTGTTTTAGCATTTAGCATTATCTCGTAATTGTCACTTGTAGTGAAAAAGGTTGCACAGTCTCATTTTACTATGCACTCTTATTATGCACAGCTAATTACCAGCCCTTGCTATAAACTATAGAGAGATTTGGGGAACCCACATCTAAAAAGTGACATAAAATATGACAAAAGTTATTTTATGATATAGCATTTGCCTGGTTGGTATGGAGCACAGAGGCTTATGATTTAAAGGGACACGTGGATGACTTTTGTCTCACTTTAACTTGTGTAAAGGCCTTCTTGTCATGTCTAATTATTGGCATTACTCTGCTGAACCTGAACTGAAAGAGCTTGTACATAAATCCTCTGATAGTAAGTAAGTGAGCAAAGCACATTTTTTTATTGGGTCATTATATATATAACACAGTGTTCCGGAGAAACTGTGAATTAATTCCACTGGTAGTTTGAAGATGACTTTAGATGGCAAAGGAGGCATTACTGAGTAAATCAGATAAGCTCTTTCCTCAAAAGCAAAGACAAATTTAGGGTTTCTGCTTTGGAAGAACTCGTGTCTATGTATAACTGTCACACAAGATCCTAGCATGCCTCTGATTTACACGCCATCTGGATCTGTTTGTCAACAGTCAAATATCCGCATCTTCATTCAGGGATGTTCTAAAATAGTCCTGTGCATAAAATTCGATCTGATGATTCATGCCGGAGTGCATTACTGATGAGCAGAGTTTTTTTAATAGAGGCCTATATGCTGTCTATTGCTCCATGGGTCTAGCAGGCTTGAATCAGCGCAGTGAGACAATCAACCAACATCAGTGAAAAGCAAGGCATGTTCGGGCCCATCTGGCCTGCGTGCACAACTTATTTACATCCATTTCAGAGTCATTAAGCTCAGCAGAAATAAGCCTTTCTTTGAACAGATCCTCATCTTTTCTTATTCCCTCTCTTTAACATCTGCCCCCGGCTCTCTGTAAAAGCCCTAATGCATAATAAGTCTTTCAATGCAACTTGATCGTGGCGTGTCTGTGTATGTTAGCTTGTGTGTGTGTGTGTGAAAGGGGGCAAAGGCAGTCTTCAAAGAGGTCTCCTGGCACTGATTTGAGCAGACGTGGGTGGGGGTGGGGTACATCAAAGCAGTGCCCTGTTGGTCCTAGACAACCCCACCGAAACCTTAAAGCTATCATCAGCCTCAGGGCGCCTGTATCAGAGTCCTGTCCCATACCCTTCTGACCCTATCATTGGCTCTAACCCCGTCTGTCTCTTTGTCTACTCTGAGGTGGCATACTGGCTAAGTGGAAACAGATACAAGCACATAGTCTCGCAGTCAGGCAGAGACATCTCCACTGGTCATTACTGCAGTGAGCTGTCCAGCTTCTATCTCGCTGCTTCTTCATACTAACTATATAATAACATGCTCATAATTCCACTCAGGGTACTTAACCTAAAGACCAAATAACAGCCCTTCCACAACAGCTACAGCAGCAAATATGTAAGTGTCCATTTTACTCATGGACATGCAAACCCTTATGGCTACGCAGATGCAGGAAGTATAAATTTTCTTTAAGAGGCACTTTAAGTCACTGGCCACCTGAGTCGAAGGGGGGAAAAAGCAGACGGATTTTCCCACATTCCACAACAAACATTAATTTCTTGTAAAAGTATTTGGGTTCTAGCTAAGCTATAGGTTATGGGCTTTTTATATCCATCAGTAATCTGCTGTATGTGGGCTACAGCACAGTGCTCAGTGCTTTGGATTCTCCCCCAGGCTGTGAAGAGGAGGAGGAAGAGGATAATGCATGTTGAGAGCCCATTACTAGGAAACATCTGGAATCCCAATCTGATGCTCGGGGAGCGAGCTGCTCCCTTGGGCCCCTTCGCGATTGCGTTTGGGGACTAATGCATTTAGGCCATTTCACCCACCCACAGACAAAAATAAAGCACAAGCTTGTCACCACAGTCACAAAAACAGGAAAATTAAGTAGGGCACATCATGTGGTTGCTACATGTATCACATGGAATACAGACACAAAGAAGAGTCTAAAGATCATAACTTGGTGTGAAAAGAGCATATCGTATACCACCTGATCTATCAATGCTGACCTAATCCAGAGATTTAGTGTGAAATTTGTCCCCTGGGCATGTAATGTATAATGCAGTGGAAAATGCGATAGTGGTCTCCGATATGCTCAGTGATGGTGGTATTAATCTGAGCTAATGTCTCACTATCAGTATCATTATCACCCCCTCACCTGGTTCTCAATAGCCTTGCGGTTCTTGGGGTCGCTGACCACCGTCAGCTGCAGCTCCGCCATCTTCTTCATCTTCCCGTCCATGTCGATCTTCTGCAGCAGGCCACGGACCTGGCTCCGCAGCAGGCGCACCGTATCCTCCTTCCCCTGGCGCTTGGCCAGCAGCGAGGCACTGGCAGAATGGATGGCTGTCACCCAGTTCTCCAGGTCGGTCTGGTTGCTGGCCTGAAAGGGCAAAGAGGGACAGGGAGCTTGAATTGATGAAGTAGCAAGGCCAATATTTCCCGTTACAAGCTGGATTCAGAGATGTGACAGCTGATAAATCTGCTAGGATAGCAAATACACTGCTATTGTGTTATTCTATCATATATCACTATAAGCTGCAAGCTGGGCTTTGCTAAATCAATAAAAGAAAACTTGATTAATGGCGCCTCTATGAGAAAGCACAGGTTATGAACTGTTGCTGAAATTAAACATACATTTTCCCTGTTAATAAGCTATTACATGATTATCAATCTGTCTTCATAAGGCGATTCAAACAGAAGCAGCACGCTGAAATCAGCTGACCTGACTTTAAATTGAGAATGACTTCTGGTCAACAGGCCATGTGAATGGAAACAAAAGAATGAAACCCTGGCTGTCTTCAAGTTACAGAGCTGATTTTCTCCGCTTGCCTCTGGGGCCATGTCAGCTCCACATAGTAGTATTTTATTAGATGTAGGTCTGGACGCCGCAACGTACTGCAGTCTGGGAAGCTTGTAATCTTAACTGGAGGAGGCTGCACGGAAAGAGCTGAGGCTAGGCATGAATTTGGTAGTGATATGTAGGTCAGTAAGCACAATGGGCAAATAGGATGTGCTCTCAAGACCTCTTAGCTCTTTGCTCTAAAGTCACTCATATGCCAAAATTGGTCATTTCATATGCAACACTTGAGGGAAGGGAAGATAAAAAAGTGTCAAGTGTGCAATTGTGCACTGCAGTGTACGTGTTACTGTGTCGGTCTGAAAGAGATACATGTCAAATACATTCTGTGCTAAAACAGCGGCTTCTGTTTTTCATTTGTTTATTGGATGGTGCAGTGTTTTGCATGAGAACAAGGAAAACAATGTGGCAATATGTCCTAAAGGCTGAGAAAGTCACACAAGCACTTGGAAAAACGCTGACAATTGGAGACATTAGAGCAGGAAAAGCTATGGGAAAGCGCTTTATGTTGAGCTGCAACACTACACACCTATCATCCATTACACTCGGTAACATATTCAACAATGAACAACATCATTCAAAAGATTTATTGCTGATTATTACTATCTATCTACTAGCTATTATATACTATCCTAATTATGAGTAGAGTGAGACGGGCTTCACCTGGAAGAGGTAAACGTCTCCGTATGAGTTGCTGAGGCAGAAAACATTCTCCTTTTTCGGGTGCTCGGGAACTGCCTGGACGATGCTGTCCTCGGCCAGGAGAGCGTAGCGAGGGGACAACTCCTGCTCCGGAGAGCCCTTACCATAAGTCTCATAGAACAGCAATGTACATCCTGGAAAAGAGGGAGTAGAAATATAGACACGAAGACGGACAGATGGACACAATCGTGCGTTAGTTAGTGATGCAGAAAACATCTTTTAGTGTACATCATTAAGCCGAGTTTCTCTAGACTGTAAGAGTTTGTGGTTTCTACGGCTGTTGTATAATGTTTTACAGACAAAATGTCCTTGTAAAAACATCTAACAAATGAAGTTCTAAAGGACTGGGGGACATAGAAGCACAAAAGTTTTACATACTCCTAAAAGGCTACTTGGAATCATAAAAGTGGTAACACCATCCTTGCAAATACCTTTTTTGTATCTTCCAAGAGGTGCTCATCAGTAAATACTGAAAACCAGTGTCATAAAAGCAGTATGTGTACATACACACACATTTGGTGGCCTGAATTTTAAAAATAAAACCGCCTGTAAGCTTTTAGGGTAGGAGTGAAGCACAATCACTCAACAAGTGTGATTTCATGGTCAAGGACACGACTGCTTTTAAAAAGGAAAGCCCGGAGAACAAAGAGAAACCCACCTGCTCCTCAAAACTGAATTATAGAACAAAAATTTGGATAATCTACTTAACTTTGAGTTATTTTAAAACTACAAGTCAGCACATTCTTTGACTCAATTTCAAGGTGCATAATTGTTTCGCTGACTTGCACCCCTCCTTCCAGATTCGAGCTCACCTTTCAGGGTCACCCAGTACTGCTTCCATTTGCGGCGGGTCACCAGTTCCAGCTTCCTGTCCTTGTGCAAGGTGACCAAGGGTTTGAAAGAAAGCCAGCCGGCCCGTCTGACCACCCCCTGCTCCTTCTCAAACAGCATATCCAGCTGCTCCAGGGAGCCCTCAGCCGACTCGCTGCTGCTCTCCCCCTCTTCGGTGCCCGTGGATGGGTCTCTTCGCTCACCACTTCCCACTCCTCCCTGTCCAGTGCCAGTCTCCAGCTCTCTCATGAAGTTCTCGTAGATATTCTGGCGGACGGCGGCGCTTGCCGTTTGGTGAATTGCTCCTGACGATTGGGCCCTGGAGGCTCCTGGGAACCAGAGGATGCTGGAGACCTGGGAAGGGGAGCTGGTGTCTGCAGTCAGGCCATCAACCCCACTGTCAAAGGCATCATTCAGGTCCTTGTACCTGGTCTCCTGATAAGGCACAAAGAGGGGAGAAAAAGTGACAGGAGCATGAGAAGCTGGGGGGTGAAGGGCAGAGCATGTGGGGGAAACATAAAATTCCCAAATTAGCTAACAGAATCACTGTCCTACACTTAGGCAAAAACATCTGTTCGCCCCCAGATACACCTCTGTATATACAGCAAAGCTTACACTGAGACAAAATCAAAGTGTGTTCCTTCTAATTAGCCCAAGGCGCTGCAAAATTGAAGGAGAAACTTTTGAAAAATCCAGTCAAACCACTCGAACCTACTTCAAAGTCTGCATTACAGTCTCTAAATCTTTCGCTAGGCTGAGAAAGTGGGACAAATTTCCTGTGATGGCACCTGGGAGGTTGGAACCCTCCAGGCTCAGACAATTTCACGTCATTTGAGGACTGCTGTGGCTTCCCAATTCCCCAAATGAACACTTGATGGAATTGCACTCTTTCGAGCCTAATGACAGCCTATCTACACTTGACTAGATTGCAGCATTGATTCTGCCCCTGGCAACAGACTGGAGAGCTCTCAACATGCAGACATACAGTATGTGCCGTCATACCATAGCTCATCCTCCATCTTTGTTTGTTCCCGAGTCTCACTGAGCTTCATCCATGTCTTCCCCAAACTAAGCGAATAATTAAAATTCGCCAAAATCATTAGCAAAAGACTGGAATAGTGCTCAAAAGCATATTCAACGTCTTTGTTTTTTTGGAAAATAATAGCAATATAATCACTTATTGATCCCTGCAGGGGTATTTTCTTCTTGCATCCTGTAACCAGACAACTCAGGGCCCATGTTCAGCTACAGGGCAGCAATGAACCCTTTGAACCCACAGTGTTCAGTTGAGGACAGCCTTCGTTTAACCATTACATCCACCTGCCACCATGAAACACACAGTATTTGTTAAATACAGTGGTAGGAAAATTTGTTCTGAGGACAGGGTGGGTCTTTTCCAGCTTTCCCTAGTTTCCTTTAGCTGGCACGGCCCGAATGTATCCACCCTCTCCCATTTGTCTTCCAGCTGCTTTTCATTACAAGCAGGTTCTTGGTCTTTGCCATTAGGGTCACGGTGTGACCTTTAAACCCACAACAGAGCCAGGGAGTCCAGGTGGAGGGGAACCAGAGCTGGAGGTGCTCCTGATTTTGGTTGACCTGCTGAAAGAAGCACTGTGAGCAGGCCTTGGAGGAATGTGCAACGGAGGTTTGGCAGTCAACAAAATTGCCCCCAGAGGCATTAGGAAATTCAGTCCCATGACCAGACTGAAGCTCCTCAGTCACTTTAAGATGAACTTGTTGCAGAAAGAGAACCCCCATTTGCCTAAATTGTCCTCAAACTATGTCAAGCTTCAAAGGAAATGTCTTCTTTGCATTTATCTTTAAAACAGAGCCCGGCCAATTACAATCCAAGCAATAGATTGTGTTGTCTTTGAGCATCCACACCTCAATTCAAAAGGAAAAACAGCCTTCTATGGGGTTTATTTCAGGAAACAAAGACTGAAGTAAACTTGGGTGCAAGCTTGCCCCCCTAAACAGTCAAGCACCAACACATGACAGATTAGCGTGGCATTATGGCAAGCAGGAGATTTAGAGGCAGGCATTACTAATGTAAAGCGAAAGCTGTGCAACACTTAAAATGAATACTGTCAGTCTACTGCATATTTGTCACTACAGGGTCGAGTGACAGTGTCAAGGCAAAGCGTCTCATATATTTCACTTAGCATTCTCTGCTGTTTAAGCACAAGGAGAGGCTCACAAATTCTTACTCCAGCAAAGAAAGAAAGGCCAACTGAATGCAATGATTGTTCTGTTTTGTCCTTTGGTTTGTTGTCAGACCCAACTGACTGAACACCAATCCCTATTAGCAGATCTACTCTCTAAGGACTGTGAGGAAAGCCCAGAAAATCGGCACCACACAACAGCAAGAACAAACGTTAAGTCATTCATTAACATTAGAGGAGGGGTGGGGTTAAATCTTCAGCTAGGATTTAGTTTCACTCTAACAGAGCCTCTCAAAGGCTTACAGCTATTCTCTTGGCAGTGCCCAAACAGCGTTCTTAAAAGTTTTACAAGGCAAAGCTAAACGAATTAATGCAGAAACAACTGCTTTCAAGCCTCAAACACAGAGAGGGACATGAGTTCAGGCTCTGTTTCATCAAATGTTTTATGTCAAATTAAAGCTATTAAGAATGTAGTGTTTCGAGGACTAAATCACATGGTTCATAAAATCCTGTGCAGGCAACATGCAGATAAGTTGCGGTTATTTCCAACCTATCCTCTGACCTGTGCCTGTATAGTACAAGTATCATTTTACTACTGGGAAAATCAGCTGCCTGATCTGTCTCACATGCTGCTATTTCACCGTAGTCTGCTGCATTCCCAAATTTCTATGCACTTCAATCAGCCTTGAGTTCACTTGAACCCTTCAAAACCTTTTTAAATAAAATGCAATTTTTGGGCTAATGACGACTAAGGCTAAAAAAACACTTCAAGCATTCAGTTAGATCGACACTCACAGCCTACATGTACATCTGAGTGAGCCATAAGAGCTAAAAACGTTAAAATTCAACTATTGTACATTCAAAAATAAATCACAATCAGTATTCAATAATACTTAAGATGTACCCACCCAGATACAGTCATCATGGCATCTGCACATCAGCCCCCAACTTCTCTTCCTCGGAGGTTCATCCATGTCTTACATTGTAATAGACATACCTCTCATCCTCGTTCCATCCTCACAAAAACAAGACCGAGCACTGGCTGCCTTACAAATTTCATTTTGTGCTGCCCCACTGGGCCCTGTCCTAAGACAGCTGGTGTTGTGGGACTAAAGACCAGAGGACGGCGGTTGGTTCCTGGCTATGCCAGGACCACCGCTGTGGCTCACGATCAAATAAACCTTGCCAGACAGGAAACTGTGTGTGGCTGTTACTGATGCCCTCTCCTGTTTACTAAGCTGGCTCTAAGGCTAGAGGCAACTACTATCTTACTATGTACTGAGTGCTTAAACTAGGAAGGCTATAAGTTATGGGGCGACTACGAACACCACACATATGCAACCTATTGTTTTTTACGTACCATGAAGGTAAGATCTCTGTATGAACCCTGTGAGTGATAAAGCCATGTCAATATTATTTTTAAATGCAAAGCACAAGACTAAATCAGTATGATCCCAAAACCCATTCTGGCCCATCTTACCTGAGACTTCCTCTTCTTGCGGCTGAGGCTGCCTGTCCAGTCACTGAGACGTCTGATGCGGTTTTTGATGGAATCTTTCTTCTGGAAGCCGAAATCAGCTCCAGCCTGCTCCTGGAGCTGTTCCTGGTCAGGATACTGGTCCAGATCCTCACTTAAGGTGTGGGCTTTGGGCCTGCGACAGGGCAGGGTGTATGATGAGTACTGGCGAGCCTCAGGGCATTCTTCCTCTAGTGGAACATCTAGGACTGATGCAAAAGAGGCTCGGTGTGGCCTCTGGCCTGGTGGAGGTTCTTGTAACTGGGAGGACAGGTCTCTGGCTGTGGGAAAGGTAGCAGCCATTGTGGAGTCCTTGTAGAGGTCTGTGATGGACACAGGGGGAGACTGTTCAATGAAGGAGTCCAGCTGGTGGACAGGGGAGTGTACTAGGGTCCTGCTAGCAGAGCAGGGTTGTTCCTGTTCACAGAGCTCCGTGCTGGGCCCCCAGGGAGAGTCATACCAAGAACCATCAGAGCTCAACGAGCTTCCCTTGCTTGTTCTGGCCGTGGAGGAGGTAGAGGCTGGCGGTGGGCCACTGCGGTGGCCATCCTGCCTACTACCACTTGAACCAGGCAGACTGGGAGTGGAGGCAGCCTCCAGGTTGGGAGAAAACTTGAGGAGCTGTACGGGGCCGGAAGCCTCGTCCAGGAGCAGGGGATTGCCTGAGGTGTTAGTGAACTCCACCCTGAGACTGCCATCCTTCTTGATCACAACCCGTGGGCTGCTCTGTTCCTCTAAAGCCTCATGCTCATCACTGTGCCCATTCAGGGTGTGCCCATTAAGTTCAGCACCATATGGATTATCTTCGTAGTCATCTGATATATGTCGCCTGCGTATACCGCATCCAGGCGATCGATGCCAGCGATGCTCACCTGGGCTGCCCCTCGCTCCCTTTGAGACATAGTCATAGTGCCTAGGGGAGTAAGGCTGCCGGGTTTTAGGAGGGGACAGACAGCTGCGGCCAACACACCTGGCCTTGTACCCTGAGCCTACTGGGGCACTTTTCCACCATGTATGGGGAGACAGAGCATCACCCTTGCCTGAGCGGAGCTTCAGTGAGCATGGCTTTGGTTTGCCAGGGAAGACAAAGCTGGTGCCTTTGGGGCCCTGGATGCTATACTGGCTCTCAGAATTTCCCATCACTGCCTGGAAAATAAATAAATAAATAAAGGGAACAAACATAATGTTACCAGCATTATGCTACTGGAAGATTCACAGTACTCACGCATAAGGCAGTATAATATATATGACATGGTATGACATAATGCTAGCTCATCAGAGACGTAAAATTATCGTATTACTCATAAACAATAATGACTACACTCCTATAAAACCATACCATACACACATATAATCATTTAATTTGCAGTGGCTGTTTCCAGAGTTAAACAGCAGCACGTTTAATATCTTCCTTATGCCTTTCAAAGAGAATAGCTATAAGTAATTCTATCACATCTGGTCATTAACCTGTATGGTTTACCCCCCCCCCATCTCATTTTACTTCTTTCTTCCATTGTTTCTACAGAAAGTTCAGATGAACAGGTTTAGGCTGTCATGGTTGTTATGTGTGACGGAGTTCAGGACAATGAAAAATCACTTCCAGACTGTCCACAACACTCTTACATTAGTGACAGAGAGCCGTGACCAGACAGACACTGCTGGGGCGGCAAGAGGCCAGTACTGTATCTGTTGCTGTCTGTGATGTGCTTACATAATAGGTAAAACTAAATACCTTCAACAATCATCAAGTCAATTAGCACACCAAGTAGATTAGGAACATGTGGAAGGGATAAAACACCCTAGGTGAAGGTGCTATAATAAAAAGAAATCCTTTAAAAATGTCCAAATAGTGACAGTTTTAAAGGACCAATGTGTTTGAAGTAACACGCATTTGAATGTGTATACCAAGGAAGCGTTCTAAGTTCAGAGTTAAAGATAATCAAGTATAATATTGACAACCCAGATATGAAAGCCAGAGTTTGTTGACTCACCTGTCTGAAAGTCTCTTCTCAGATTGGAGCTTCTATGTGCAAGGTCCTCTCCGCCTCATTTCTTAAAATAAACCGATTCCTTTGTCGTCTGGCTCATCTGAAACACAGAGAGAGGAGTTGACTTAGCTCTACAGGACTATAATTTACCACGTGTTAGAGCTTCATGTTTGATAACACGTGTGCCAGTTAAAGAGTAGACCTAATCCCCGGCATTTGGGCGAGGACAGTGTTTGGTAGGCGGCACTCACAGGGATAAACAAAGCCAGTGTAATACTGAAACAGCATGTGTGTGAGTGTTTTACATCTTCTGTATCTGGAAAAAAAATTTCTAATTGGCAGATTTGCAAAAAATTATTCTGCCAATATCCCAGAGAAGAAAATATTTCCTGCAGCCCTAAAAGTATCAACAAGTCCGATGAACTTAACTCCAACCAAGTTCCCATTAATATCACATCAACCAAGCTTTGTGCTATGCAAGACAGCACAGTACAGTAGTGCCACCCTGGCGCTACAGTATGACTAGTTTAAAATTTCACTCCACCCCCTAAATCCAACTCTCCTCAATAAGCCATCCAAACCAAACATTAGTAGCATTTTTCCACCTCCCCACAAGTAAATGACGTCGTCTTTGATCGGGGTTGGGAAAGTTTTTGAAAGCCAGCTACAGTTTACCCGTCTGTTTATTTTTAAACATTGGAATCCAAGCTCGCTCCTTTTTTTTCACTAGTCACCGCCAAATTTGTCCAGGGGCAGGATCCAAAACCAGAAACGGCTGAGGAGCGCTCTTTTGCGGAGGCACCGGGCATCTTCTGAGAAGCAGTGTGACTGTGTCTTGTGTGTGTAATATAACCCACTTACATGCGTGTAGCGCACACTCCAGGAAGGCTTTGAAATAGCGCTAACTCTACTAAGCCTCGCAGCACACGTACAGCATGTGTAAGGTTACAGTGTAAACACCCCCTGCCAAAAGCCCTAACCTTCAGGATTAAGTGATCTGCAGCATTAAGAGTTTATCTGCTCTTGCTTGGATGCACCTTGACTGTGAGGTGAGATTAAATAGTGTTGACTGACTGAGTAAATGGACTACTGTAAAAGAGTGTGTTTAATACATGAAGTTCAGAGGAAAATTCCAGCGGGCTGAAACATTTTTAATGTAAAGCAGACGAGGCACTAGATCCCAATGTTTTTGGTCGGGGGTGCAAAGATCTAGACTAATGTTACAATTAAATCAAACATGACAAAGAGCCACACAAGGAAATCATTCTTCTTTAAACTGTTTAGAATGAGTGTAAAAAAGTAGCACTTAAAAAGCTCAGTGGAAACTTGGCCGGAGGCATGTTAGGCCTGGTAATGAACTTGAACCATTTCTCTGAGCTGATCAGAGGATTAACCAAACACTTGCTTCGTTCCTCAAGAGTTAGGTTGAACCAGATAGGGAGGATATTGAATAGAATCAGTGCTGATACAGAGAGAAATTGTCTAGGCATTATAACCCTGAACCCACCTATCCCAGCAGCTTTCTGTCTGTAACCCACGAATGATTTCCAGCTTTGTCATGCTAGTTGAACTGGGGCCATGGTTCACATAAACCCTAGGAAAAGCCAAGCCAATAGTGCTTATAGATGCACGGTCAACTGCACTCAACTGATCCGACTCTAAGCATTTGAGTCTCTTTCATTAACCTAGAAATCTGTTGGAAAACTGTCATATTTTCTTACTCAATTCCCTTTCCATCCCGTGTCTAAAATTCTTACTATGCATACATCACCTAATCCTTGGAATCTGTTAGTATCACTAGTTCCCAAGAAGCATAGCAAGCAGAAGAACATCTTGGAGTTTGTCTCATATTTGGAAGCTATAAAGTGAGAGTAAAATGATTTTAAGACTTTCAACACGAATGGAGAGACTAAACAATGCTCTCTGTGGAGGAAAGGCCGAGAAAGCAGCTGCTGACAACAGTCGGAGTCAGCATAAAGCTGGTTGTCGAACTTGTCAACATGACTGCCTTCTTTTAACACCACCGCTGACGCTTTTCTTGCAAAGTTTATTCACGTAGCGCAGCGCTGTGCATATGAAAGGCTCAAAGGCGTGCCAACACACAAACCTAAAGACACACACGTTTGCCTTCTGCTGCGACTTGAACTGGAGTATTGTGTGACTGTTTCGGGAGAACAACAAGACAAGTCTTCCTTTTAGCTGCAAACCACTGCGCCCAGTCTGAACTCTCCCTCCCTCTTCCCCTTCAGTCCTCTGTTCTCGTCAATAGGCTTCATACGGGCCATCTGCTCAGGGGCCAAGGGACCACTGCCACCCTAATGCTCCTCGCACACACCCCATGACCTGGCATTCTTCTCAGGCTGCCCCTGGGTGACTCCCACGTAAGCTCCATGTTTAGTCTGGCACAGTGTGTATCGTAAGTCTGCAGCTCAGGCGAACGGTAAGGAATGGGCCACACCTCGACATGGTATAAACACAGTAGGTACATCATGAAGGCAGTGTGTTAAGGAAGTCTTTTTTCCTACATGAAGACCACCATGCATTTGTTGAACAGGAGCTACAACCTCCCTCACAAACACAGAGTCTGGAGAACTGCGTTTGCAACTCTGACCCTTGTGTCCTTGAATCTAAACTTGAAGAGCAAAGCTGGAGGAACAAACTATTGACACAGCAGTGTGAAACACAGGCCGATTTCCCCGGAGAATTAACACAGGAATATCATGATGCTGTTAATGCAGTTTTTTTTACCTACTCTGCCATAAAACACTGGGGATACAGAAATCTTGCTGGACTTTTTCAATGGTGTCCCAAAAGAGTGTATTCAGTAGAGCAATAATGCTGAAGATACAGGATAACCATGTGGCGCAATGCTTAGTTAACATGTGGTTCTGGTGGAAGAAATAATAAAAAATGCAATAACAGATTAAGCGGCCAAAATCATCACACACAAAATAAAGTACTGGCTTTCATGCTTTTTCAATTATTAATGCTGTGAATGAGGAACTATGAGGTCATTTGTTATTGGTAGTGACTGCTAACACAATCACACTGCCTTCCTCCTGTCAAATCACAGCCCATGGGACTTGTCTCTTATCACTTTCCTCTGGCGCTGTAACAACAGAGCTCTTAAAGGAGCAGCGAGCCTAAAGCTTCGCTGTTTTAGACACTGCTTCAATTCAAACTTATGCAAAACAACCCACAAGTTGTTTCGGCACAAAAACATCAACAGGAAGTGAAGAAAAGAAAATAGTGGAGCCAAAGACCAGTCCGTCTCCTGCTGAGTTTTTGTCATATAAACCAGATTTAAAGTATCTTGCGGTTGTTTGCTTATGAGGAGAAATGTCTATCTATGAATCACTCGCTGAAAGCCCATATTACTGTGTGGTGGATTCAGCCAAAGCCACCAAACATCCATCACAGTGCTTGTTAAGTGTCTTTCGGAGTTTTTCATTATACATTTAGAAGCTCTGCGCCTGGCCCCCGACCAAAAATGACATGGCGGCCTCCTGAAAGATTTATACACGTATGCCACTGTCATTCCACAGTGATGCCAGGAAAATGAAAACGTTCCCAAACGCTTTCATACAATGTGCTCGCACTGAGCAAGCATCCAGTGACTTCAGGATGAAATACAAAGTTAAAACAAGGTGGGAAGTTTGTCAAACTCAGTTATTGTCATGAGTAAACTCTGAAACACACAGCAGCAGAATTGATAAAGGCTGAAATAGTGAAGGGTCACTTTGTTGTATCTTCATTTACAAAGCTACATGTGGCAGGCTTTTACAGCAAGGCAGACCATGCACTAGAGATAAAACCTAAAGAACAAACTGCTATCAAACAGATACAGGTGGAAACTAAACAGCACTCATACATGCAAACACACAGTGTAACCCACACCTGTGGATCTGGACAATGGGAAATACAATGCAACCTCTTCACCCCAGCCTCCTCTTAATACAGTAAACATGAGAAACAAAGGGAGAGAAAGATAAAACACAGAGCCCATAACATCTCTTACCTCTGTGGCCCGGGCTTTAATCTAACAGCTCTTTGAACAGCTTGCAATGGAGAAATCTAGCTGGTGTTCTCTGATCTCAAACTGGATTCTCCCTGTGAAGGCTCGTTGAGTCTTAAAGCAACATACACACCGCATCTGACTCACACACCCAAGACACACTGGAGGACACGTGGAAACTCCCTCCCGGCTTCGAAACGGCAGCAAATCACAATCCTCCCGGGGTAACCCTGGGTAACGGAGAGCGCCAGGAGGAAAAGCAGGAGAGCTGGGAGGAAAAAGTGAAAAGTTCTCAACAGAGGAGCTCTCACAGAATGAGATGCAAGGGTGTTTTATAGCTCTCATCCATTTAGAGTCTCCACTGCAAAAAAAGGCTCCACTACTCCACAGTGTTGTTTTTCCTATATGCTGCTTTTCCGTTGGCTAGGAGGAGGATGCAGGGCTTGTTACAGGCAAGTCGGTTTTCCATAGCTGTTTGAGGCGATTGGGCCAGACAAGCTGGCGTAAGTTTGCTGCAGCGCTGCCTGGGAGGCACTGGGGAGGGCGCAATGACTGGAGCTCTTGTCTGACCCTAAATACCACAATGACCCAAGGTGGAGGCCAGAGAGGCAGCCAGCTACTGGGGAGACAGAAAGAGAGAAAGTGTGTGCGTATGTGTGGAAATTACACGGGAAAAACAAAGTTAGCGACACGGCTAGGCTGTTTGAAAGTTTGCAGGGGCCAGAGGGGCCGAATGTGCATCTCATTTTAAGGAGGTAATTAAAGCGCCAAAAAATGAGTCAAAACCTTGCCTGGAATTAAAATTTCTGAAATTAACTCAAAGTGTTGTGACTAAGCCTCATCTCGGAGGAGACAAACTTGAGACCGCCGTCGGTCTAAAAACACACACATGCCTCCATTTGTCTATGGTTCACATAGCTGTGGTCACACAGTCAAACTGGACCCATTCAGAAAGCCACACCAGAACACAACACAGCATCAGAACTGGACAAAGAGTGCCAGACTGTTCCTAAAGCTGCTCCCAACTCTCTTGCAAGCTAGTTGTTTATTCCAGAGAAACTGAGTGAATATTATTGGTGTTCAGAGACATTCACTGAAACCACTCCTACAAATGGAAAACATGAGAGCCTATTTAACTACAATCGGGGTTCTTCTCTAGAAATTCATCTGGGTCTGAATGGCTATTCAAAGTCATGACCATGCCACGCTCTATGAGCAGCTGTGGAATAGTCTTCCATCAGCCTGCTGCTTGACATAGAGACATCAGCTCCAAGACCCAATATTAGCAGCGTTCACCAGGGCTAAACATTGTTAACAACACAATAGTCCCCGTGGCATAGTCTGAGCTCCTCTCAAAGCCCTTTGTTGGCTATAGATGGAGGCAGCTAAAAGGTTGGTCAACAACACTCTGAAAAGAGCAAGGCCCAGAGAAAGAAAGAGAAGGCAGGGAGGGCTGCTGTGATGCATATTCATATAGAGCAGGTGCTGGGTCTAATTCCACATGGCCAAATGGTCTGACCCGTAATTAAGACCAATTAATGCCCCAACAAGCTCTCCCGAGCCAAATGAAGTCCCTCGATATCTAAGCTCTGGGCAACTGACTCATGCACACATCTCAACGGAATTTCCATTCACATGTCTGCTGAACCAATGCTGAACTTGTTAGTGGAAGCTGAAAGTCACATCGCACTACATCATAACAATTACTTAGAACTGATGTGTCATTCTGCCTGAGTGTTCCTTACTCAGGAGTAACCAAGTGTAGCACAGGAAGTACAGGGGAAAGGCGTATCCAACAGGCTTTCAAGTGGAGGAAATCTGGAGTACTACCGTTGTATGCGTGGTGACACAGAGCTTTGCTTTGGGATAAAGCCTTTTGAACACCAACAATCCCGACTGATAATGAGGTCTAGATGACCCCTGATGGCCTTTCTGTCGTTCAGCCCGTACAGAAATCTTGTTCTCCAATTTGCACCCACAAATACGGCTAAAGTTGGCCGGATGGTGGTTTAGCTAAACCAATATCAGGCCATAAAGCAAGCTGATAAATTATGCCAGCCAGTCGGATGGTCCATCACTAAGGTCCAGACTGTGCGGACATTCATGGTGAATGAATCTTACTCACTTTGTTTTTTTTCATGAAACTTTTAGACAAAAATTGTGCACAAATTCATGTCCCCCTCAGGATGAATTGCTCTAACTATTCATTCAGTGCCATCAGTAGGTAAAAATTAGAGTTTGTCCAATACCTTGTGTTATGCATGCTAATGTGCGCTGGTATTATTTTTATTGTATGGAGCTGCACATTTAATCTTATTGAACTTGTGTGCAATGACATTAAAGATATTCTATTCTTAACTAAGATGGTGAATGTTCTTCTTAGCATTAGCATGTTAGCATTGAGATCAAAGCACTGCTGTAGGCCTAAGCACTGCCTCACAGAGCTGCTAGCCTGGCTCTTGTCTTGTTTCTTCACAATTAGTTGCCTTAGCCAATTAGCTGATTGAAAGACAAGAAACTATTTTGATAACTGATTAATAATTGAAGTAATTTATAAAGTAAACATTCCACAATTTAACATGTATTATGATTATTATATTATTAATGATTCATTGAATAATCTAAGTGTTTACTGTCCTTTTTAGTATAAGTATTACGTAGGGAGCAACTCTACAAATTCACATAAATTATGTCAGAATTAATCTCAGACACATTACTTGCAATAATCCAACTCTCACTGGTTGAGTAATGCACGTGGGGCCGTGCTGACGAATGCAGTGCAGAAAAGGAGCAAAGGAGAGTCAGAGGGAGAAAAATGAATTTTCAGTCAGCATGCTAATATTTCTTGTGTCTCTAATAAACAGCATGATGGAGCTGGAGGCCGCTTATGGTTTGCTGCCATTGATTATCCTGCTCACTGGGGACTGCAGTCTGCGGCAATTTGTGAATGAAAACCTCCTTTGGGAGGAACTTAATTGCTCTTAATTACTCATTTTAGCAGAGATTATTACACTGCCTCACACAGAAACCTGCACTTAAATATCAATGGCCTAGAGATGCATTAGAAATGATTACTAGATGGTGGGAGGAATGGGGGGCGTAGACTGATGGAATTTACTTAAGCTGGGATGCTTTAAGTCAGGGTGAAAGGTCAAGTCTTTTGTTTGGTGGTTGGCCTCCTCCTCTCAGAGCAACTCCACCACTTTAACAATTCAACAGTTGGGGGGTTATTTTACAGGCGAATACAAATATTTTCTTAAAACATCTTCGCATATAAAAAAAGACAGTCGTGAAGTTTACTTTTGACAGAAGTTGTTTTTCCAAAAGAACACAATTTAAATGTGAAAAGTGTGTAACACAAAAATAATCTGCAAAATGCAAATATTAAAAATGTCATTCATGTTCTGTGACATTCAAATCATTCAAAGGTTATCCCTCCTACCACCTATCCTCTATTCTTCCATCTCCACCTCCTCATCCCTCTGTCCCATACAGTGAAATCTCTATTTTCTGCCAGCCTCCCCCTGCTGTCAGCCCAGTTCATTTTCTACAGATCGCAGCTCCTGTCAGACAAGGCAGCCCAAAACACAGAGAGTCCGACACGACTTTAAATTAACCAGGATATGCCGCTGCGTGCATGCTCCCTGCGTACAAAAGATTGGTGATGTGTGGCTGTGTGTGTGGGTTAGTGTTTGTAGGAGAGTACAGCGGCAGTGTGAAAATGGGAAAAATGAGAAATGTGGTGCAAACAGTATCTGATGCTTTGTTTAGGGGAGACACTGACTCGGAACATCCTCAAGGGGGTGTCGGTCCCCATCTGCTGCCTTTTAGTGTGTTTTTGAATGCCTGTGCACTTTTACATGTGCATGCTTTGAGTGGCAGAGAGAGGAATAGGTTAACAGCGCTCACAAAAAGATAGCGTGTGCGAGATCCAGCAAACAGCTGGAAGACTGCAGGTGCAAATCAGCTTTCCATCAGCTTCTCTGCTAATTAAGCAGCTTAATGGGCAGAAGAAGGTCATTTTGAGGGTTAAATCTGTGAAGGGAAAAGTCACAGACACGCACACGCACACGCACACAAACACGTACTTGAACTTGATCCAGAGCTACAAAATCTGGCTTTCAGATTCACTGATATATCCACAATTTAGCTGGATTGATTTACCGATGCAACTATTATGCTCCTACACACACCTAAACATCTGTGCTGCAGCAGAGCAACTCAGCCAAGTTGCTTCATGCCAAACCGTCTAATCAAAGCAGAGCTAAAGCAGAGCAAGCTATTAGAGCCCCTGTCTTCAAGCTGTATAGTTAAAAAGAAAATGCCTGGAGGTGATGGTAAAAGTAATAGAATGAGTGACAGGCAGTGCATACAAACCATGTGGAGTCTTTAGCAGCCACAGGGCTAGATACGACACCACGAGGCTCCTGGGAAAACAAGAACACACCCGGCCCTGCCCAGGAAGACGGGGGCAAAGCACTACAGCTTCCTCGCACAAAGGGGAAGGAGAGATACCTAATTATCTCCCCGCCGATAAGAGATGGGGAAAGAAAAGTGCCTTTGAGGCGGAGAGAAGAGAAAAGAGTAACGACATTAGCCGTTAACCTTCAGGAAGGTAAGTTTGAATCTCAGGAAACTTAGTCAAAGACAAAAACCCTTTTCTCCTCCTCAACTTTTAGCCAAAGCTCACAGTGACTTTGTATATTTTGCCAATGCCCGCATAACACACCTGCATTAAGCACATTCGCAAACTGTATGATTCCACTGGAAGTGACTGTGGCTGTCCTTTGTGCGCTGCAGGACAATCTGTCACACACTCCGTGGTGTGAGCTCTAGTGATTAATACGATCAGCCCGCGACTCACTCACTCATTACCATAGCCATAGCCACTGTAGTGTACTGTGGTAGTGATGTGAGACACAGTCCAGGCTCCCTAAGGTGATCCATCAGAGATCATTGACCATTGCAGTACAATATCAGTCACGTGGAGCCAGCTGCTAGAGGTCACACAGAATCACCAGAGGTTTCAGGGAAACAATGAGGTACTGGGGATTTGGGAGCGGGTAGAAGTGTGTTTGTGTGTGTGTGTGTGTGTGTGTGTACAGTAATCGATGGAAAGAAAGGAGAAGTCGCACAAACATATTCAAAACCATGAACACACATGCAGCATCAATCACAGGACTCAACAGGAAAGAAAAACCTATTGAGGGAGCAAAAATCGATTCATCCATGGCTTGAAAAGGACAAAACGAATCGCTCAACGTGCCCCAGACATGAACTAGCATGATAAAAGCTGTGCCTTCTACTCAAAATGAATGCTGCTCTATCTGGGGTAGTAGGGCAAACAACCAAGTCTGGCTTTATCCCAGCAGACACACACCAACACACAAACCACACACACACCTGCTAAACTGGCACGTACTGCTGCAGGGAAGGGCCAAACAGTCTGCATCCAGATGCTCTCTGGGTATATGCATGTGCATATGTGT
>NW_023339873.1:16397056-16399723 GCF_004916995.1 Morone saxatilis
CCCGCTGCATGAATAAAACTTTATTCAGAAATCTGTTGGCACCGTGTGAGCTGATGGATCACTAGCATGTGATTTAAGCTTGGAAAGCCAGAGGACAGGTTGATGCTAATGGATATGGTAATTTCAATGTTATCTCCCTATGCCAAGGCGAGCCATATGTTCATGGTAAACTAGTGCTCCAACTGGCAATGTCTCTTCTTTTATGGCCTATTAAGGGCCAGAGTGTCGATCACAGTCAGGCCAAACAAAGCATGAATCACTCAGCTAGCTCTGATTGAATTCATGAGCATCATTCTCTCAACTGCGCAGGTCAGGACACCACCTGACTGATAACACGTAAGTAAACAAACCAATGACAATGATGATCAGGTGAGAAATACAAAAATTAGACAATGACAAGGTCATAGGACTTGTTGGTACTAGCTCAGCACTTTCTCCGCTGTTTATACATCACAGTCATGTCTGCTGAAGCCATAAACAGTGACAAACTGACAGGCGAAAGCCAAGATGATGCTTTAGGTCTATTAAAGGTGGTTAGACTAGTCTGGGCCTGTCTGGGTGGTTTTTTCATCTTGGTCAAGGTTAAGATAGGTAACAAAGGAGCTGATGCTCAGCTAGCCATTAGGGGCCATTACCTGCCATTACCTGAGGCAATTACAGTCCATATTAAAGCCTTTCTTTTACCACATTGGCAGGTCTGAAAGATTGCCTCGGTTAAGTGCTCAGGACGGATTTTACCTGGTGAGAACGCCATCTAAATGTGTCAGTTCAGTCAGTGTGTTGCAAAAATGTCCATTTTAGCATGAGGTATTTCAGTTCCATTCAAAATGCTTTTAATACTGACACTTGAAGAAATGCCTGAAAAAAGTGAGACTGAACTACAAACAATCAGGATTATCCCTCTCTATAAAACGGAGGATTAAGTTGTTCAAAAACAAATTAGGATGAAAACATATAACGTGCTATCACTGCTTTGCTTATTAGGAATGACCTTATTGCAGCAATGAATTCAAACCATAGAATTCAAACCATATCACAAATTTATTAAATTAAGAATGAATGCGATGATTCACCAGAGAGCCTTTAGTATTCTCGCCTCACTGTCGAGCCTGTGTGAGACAAGCATACATCCCCGTCTCTGGCTGAGCTGAGTGGAGCCAGGCAACCGGCTGTAGATGGTAGGATAAGAGCGGTGGGGTTGACGGCATGAGGTCGTGGACCTACATCAGAGCCCTGTAAACACAGGACCACAGTCTGGACGGCTAAATAAACCATCCATCAGGTGAAATCCCCACTGTTTAGACACGTCCTGCTGTACCTGCAGCCTATATACATGCGTGTTTACATACATGCAGTGCATAAATGTCCTTGAGCACTCATGCAGCCTTTTAAAAAGAAAGTATCCCACTTATAGTACAGCTTTGGTAAACACAGTTTCTGAGCTCACAGGCAGAAAAAAAAAACTCATGTAAATCTGCACATAAAGTAAGCATCCTCTGACGTAAAGCTTCTCGCAGCTACTGGCTCTCTACAGAAGAGGGAGAATAACTAATATTCTCTGCTGAGCTGGCTGTTTATCAAAGGTGGGTAAATTCCCAAAGCAATAAACAGGTTATGAAGTAAGACCAGCTTAGTGCAATCTCGCTTTTACAGGCACAGACTATTGCTCCTGTTATCATTAACCAAAACTATTTGTTTTATTGCAGCTTTAAGCCCAGCTGGCCATAATATACAGTATCTGTTACTGTCCGTAGCAGACTTACAACACAGATAAGTGGGAGAGAAATCTGAGCTGGACTGTCTGCTGAAAGCACTGATGATGGGTGAGACAGCTGGTGAGGAGCCAGGGGCAAACACACACACGGACATTTTACTCATCACCAGAGCTACCGGTTCTGTATGTCTAAGGTTACTCCGAGTATGCAGCACACTTTTAAATATCTGCGTAGGACGTACAGGAGGCAACTATGTGCACATGCAAGGGTGCAGAAAAACTTTCAACAGTCAAAGCCAACCATTTATTTGAATAGATGTGTCATTTGATTAAAGCTAATCCACTTTATACACCAGACCACAGATTTGGAACAACCACACCTGGGTATATAAAAACATCAGGCTGTGGCGAGCGGTGTGTATCTGTTTATGGGGCTTTGTTTTTTTGGGGGGTTTTTCGGGGTGAGAAATAAGGCCATACTGGACACGTCGTGCAAAGGAGAGCTCCGCACTCAAAAAACAGGCTTAACACCTGCGGTGAGTGTGTGTCAGTGTGTATGAACACAACTTTGCATGTCTTATTGCCTTTTCCCAGCAGTCAGTGCACAACCCATGACCTAGTTTCCTTCGCCAAACTGTGTCATAGGTTAACATGCAATTCATCGCCGTATATAGAATGTTGTGTGAAACCTGTTTGAAGAAAATTTGCTGGGTAATGCATGTGAGCGAGCTTGTTTAAGTGTGTACATAGGATTGTGCCTTTGTCTCCGACTTCTTTTCATTTCAAGTAGAAACAGATTTTGACTCTTAACATCGTGGCAGGAATTCTATAAAGCTCACTCTAAACGCAGCCTAAATGGCAGAGGTGAGATTAGATTTCACCGTTGAATTATCACAAGAAATTAGCCGGGAGCCGTTATCGAACTATAATCCAGAACAGAATCAGAATCAGAA